>NC_141826.1:14587500-14912500 GCF_982586985.1 Callionymus lyra
TCACAGGGTTCAGAAGTAAATCTCCCAGCCCAGTGCCTGGCGTTAAAATTGTGAGTCTAATTTGACCCTTGCCATTCCTTATTTTCTGTCAAAATTTAGATAATGGACACCTGGGATTACCTGACCTTGGCATGGATAGGATAGACTGGTTAAGTGTGGTGGAAAATTAATCAAGGCCAGTACAAAGATAACAACGCTCGAGAGGATTGGTGATAAGGTGCTAGCTTGGTTAAGCCAAGCTTAATCAGGGAGTCTAGAGACCCTTTCAAACCGATTGAACTCTCATGTGCATGTGTCATTTGAAGTCTTCCCAAGATCAAAGTCGTGTAGTGTACCGTAGGGCATCAAGATCTCTAAGCACGTATGTAAGAGCTTAGCCCTCACAATGGGCAACCCATGTAAATGGTCCTAGTACAGTACAAAATTTCCACCCATACTGCACTGCATACAGACTACTGCTACATTTCATTTTGATTGAATTACTAACCCAACACACAACGACTGCTTTCAATTTACCCCAAATGAAAAATGATCACTTCCTGTCTTGTGGTTTTTGTGCCTGTAAGTATTTATTAATGGCTGTATGACCTGTAATTTGGTTAGTCAAGTGACGTTTTGTGCCTTTTGTTTTTTCGTGGATGTGTTTTTGCTTTGTTTATGTTGTGCATTTTAAAATCTGACCATCTCACCACCACCTCGGAACTGACATCTGTCTAACGTGCATTCCACAGGAGAAGACGAGTGCCCTCAGCCTGAGCAACGTGGCTGGGGTCTTCTACATTCTGGTCGGGGGACTTGGCTTGGCCATGCTGGTGGCCTTGATCGAGTTCTGTTACAAGTCCAGAGCCGAGGCGAAACGAATGAAGGTGGCAAAGAATGCACAGAATATTAACCCAACTTCCTCGCAGAATTCACAGAATTTTGCAACTTATAAGGAAGGTTACAACGTATATGGGATCGAAAGTGTAAAAATTTAGGGGGTAGGGCACAAGGTTTTTCATAAATTCCCCCTAATGCACGCTTTTTTGGCTCCATCCTTTCCATCCTTCAGTGTTAGTGAATGAAGAGGTCTGGCCTAAGGATCATATGTACTGGTGATTTATGATTTTAACGAGAGAAAGAGTAATCCCCCCTTTTTTAATCAAACATAAAACTGTGTTTGTCTGTTTTAAGTTTCCTTCTCGTTTTAAACCATTTTCATGTATGACTGTTGATGGCCACGCTTGTTAACACCTCTGTCCAAGTAACAATGCTTGCAACGACCATGCAAACGCCGTTACACGATCATTTCTGTCTTGTGTCACTGTTATCAGTCCCTTCCGGATTTTGGAGTTGTTGGTTTTCAATACCATTCCAAATTGAATTTTGAAAACTGTCTGCATCCTTTTAATCACAAGTATTACTCTGGATCCTTCCCTGCACTGATAGATAAAGCAACAATCTCAATGGTGACCAAAAAAAGTGTGCAAAGTCCATTAAACTTGCACAAAGAAAGTAAGTTACTTACGTTCAGACCACAGCATTAAGTGACCAGAATCTGATTTTCTTTTTTGCCGGCATGCAACCTGTTTCTGATTTTTTATCAACACATATCTTGTTTTTTTTCAAAATGCAACGCAGGCTTTTAAGAGATGTCGTCCTAAATCTGATCGAACAAGGTCGCATTCATCTGAACTCCATGTGCTCAGAAATGTACACATGTTCCTCGCTTTGATCACCAGACTTGAGTATTCTTTATCGTTTTGTGGACTATTCCATTACGTTATAATTGGTAACTAATGTCAAACTCCAGCTCTCCTGACTTACTGTGGGGATTTTGTGTTCCGGTGAAGGACAGACACATGGATGAGTTTAAGAAAAATGCTTGTTTAGTGAATTATGCAAAAGTCAGAGACAAACTTACGTGAACATGGGTGCTAGCAAGCAGACTATTTGAAATGTGTGTTAAATCTAGATGATTGATTACAGTAAAGTTGTCATTTACTTACATTACTCACATGACGATGTTTTGTAGTTATTACTTTAGAAAGTTCTCCCCCGTCTGAAATCTAAGCAAACAAGAGGTTACAAGAGCAGAGTCCATTATGACCTAATCATGGCTTAACTCCTCCAGTAATGTTATCACGCCCAGCTTTGTTTACACAATGAGTCCCGTGGGCGGCTTATGCAGTTCACTTTTCCGGCGCCTTAGATTCAGTTCAGTCCTTTATTGTCATTGCAATACAAGATTAAAAATGTGTCAAACAGTTAGTTAGTGCAAAAAATGAAACACTGAAGACCTGAATTGAATTGAGCATTTAGCACTGTAGTCTGAACGTATCCTTAGCTTCTCTGTTATTCTGACCTTATTATTCCAAACAGTTTGCTAGTGAGCATTATCACCGGCAGCACAAAGAGCAATTCTAATTCTAATCATTTGATAATAACAAATTGAATTGATGTATAAATATGTGTTCAAAAGCCATAAGGATACATTTGAGAATAATGTATTATTTGAGCAGGGAAGGATCTGTTTTGGATTATGATTAAATGTTTCTTCTTTTTCACCTAAATTATACAGAATCTCATTAATCTTTACAAAAATTAAGTCAAATTATATCCTAATTTTAAATGATGTAGCTGCTAACACCAGAAAATACAGCACAAAATCCTGGATGGACTGTTTTATCAATGGAAGTGTTTTTTTATTTCACATCGTCATACGTTTTGATATTCTAATATTTCAAAGATAACTGATTTCTTGAGATCTAACAATGATTTCTTTTTGTTTCTGTTCCGACCCGTGTGTGTGCGCGCGATTGTGTGTTTTGTGTGCACATGCGGTTTTCTACTAGATGACTTTTGGGGATGCCATGAGGAATAAAGCGAGGCTCTCTGTCACCGGAAGCACAGGGGAGAACGGTCGAGTGATGACTCCAGAGTTTCCTAAAGCTGTCCACGCTGTCCCGTACTCCAGACCCGACATGGGACTCAATGTCAGCCTGACAGATCTGTCCTGATCCACGAGGAACTTCCGAGTGCCTTAAAATGGTTTCAATAGTTTTTTTTTCTTTGTGCTTCTGTTTTTCGAGCGCTTTTCCCGTCTCTGTGAAAAATCTGGAAATGGAGGCTTCGTTCCGTTCCATCTCAAAGACTTGCATTGTTGCTTCCCGTCTCCATTTTCCAAAACAACCTGGGCGGAATCACATTTCTGGAATACAAAAGGAGGTTTTCCTTGACAGACATCATCATGCTTCACCATCTGGACTGAGATGGGAAGCAAGGGCTTAACTGAGCTGCTTTGTCGAGTCGTTCACCTCAATGGATGTGATTAGAGTGTGTGTGTGTGCTGTTGAAAAAAAAAAAATAAATACACACTGTCTCTGTAGCCACTGCAAACAAGCACACTTGATATCATCCGCGTTAAGATGTGATTTTGTTTTTTTAAGAAAATGTATGAAAACCTATAAATATTTTTATGTATTTTCACAAAAGATAGCTTTTAAAGAAACTTGCTAACATTCTGGTGGAGCCATCTAACATGATAAAAAAAACAGCTTCATATTTTTGAAAAACCAAATGTCATGTAGTTCATACTCTTCCTGTATATTTTATTCTGTTCGGTGTTGATGATGAAGTATAATGTCAATGCTTAACGGGAGTCGGTGGCGCGTTATTTTGCTTCCTACTTTTGTCTTTTTGTGTTTGCTTCAGTGCTTTTTGCTGCTTTTCTGAACAGGTCCAGGGTTGTTTGTCGAACTCCGTTTACACGCCATTTAAAATGTAGGAGGAGGGAAGAAGAAAAATACTTTTAGAAGAGGCAACAACATCACAGAAAAACTGTTGATTTCAAATGCCAAATAAGTCTGAGGTGCCAAACTGTAGGTCTGAAGATAGCAAATCAATCACTGTCATTTCAGTGAATGTAAATCAAACATTCTGTAAGTTTTGTAACTAGATGTACAGTTGGTGGCGATGATACAATAAATAGCTTTTCTTTTTCTGTTTGTTCGGTTCCTCCCGTCTCCATGTATTAATCTGACGATGAAGTAGCGCCAGTTGCATGTCGTTCTTTTTTTTAATAAATTACCGGCAAAATTTTATTTTCAGTGTTTCGAGTTGTGAGGTTTTAATGTTTGGAATCGGAAATATAATGTTAGAAATATATACATATATAAACATATATACATATATTTTATATGAAAACTGAAACCCACCTGTGTCAAAGCTTTCCTCAATTGTTTAAATTGACTAACATGCCTGTGGAAAAGCACTTCACTTCCTTTTTTTGACCAACTTAAAGTGCGAAAGTAACTTCTTTTTTTTTATCAATTCTTGAATCAAAAACTAAAGTTGCTTATCAATGACATTATTCAGGATGTTCTCACTGAGATTTTCTATTTGGAATGTGTGCTAACTTGTTTATTTTTTGGGACTCTTTCTAAATAAAAGTGGCTGATCTCTTTGGCTTTGTCAATTGGTTAATGTTCACAACTCTTATTCTGTTCTCGTCCAATCAGTGGATTCCAAAGCAAGACACAACATGATCTGGAGCTTATTTAGACTATTGTAAAAGTTTATTTTCATATCTAAACAAGAAGGATTTGTCTCGCCAGCAGTTAATACAAAACTCGGCAGCGAGAATTCTGACCCGCTCTATTAGAAGAACTTACATTTCCCAGACCCTTAAAACTCACTCCCTTGGCTGCCAGTTTCTTTCAGGATCAATTTTTAAATTCATTTTTTTACTTTCAGAGCTATTCATTGTCAGGCTCCACCTTCCATCAGTGATCTGATTCAGCCTTACACCCCAGCTCTGAGGTCTGTGGATCAGAATCTACTGATGGTTCCAAGCACACGCTTCCGGACCAGAGGAGAGAAAACCCTCCAGGCTGTTGCTCCTAAGCTTTGAAACGATCTTCCTCTTCCTCTGCGTTTGATGGAGTCTACTGACTTCTTTAAGAAACATCTTAAGACCTTTTTATTTTGTGCTTTTTCTTAATTTTCTTGGAGCTTTTGTATTTATCTCTATGATATCTTATCCCATTAGATTATATATTTTAACAGTTTATCATTTTTGATTGTTTAAGCGTGTCTTTCTGATTTAACTTGAGTTTGCTCAGACAGAGACCGAACTTGCTCATTTGCTTCCTGTAATTATCTTTTAGTTTGGTCACAGTCATTGGGAAGTCGCAGGTACAGTGTGTCTGGTGGAAGAAGTTTTTCTTGTGATGCTTCTGACCTGGATTTGACTTCTTTGTTGTCTAAAATGTGTTTTAGACACATATCTAATTTTGCCCCAACCCGACACACCTTTTGAAAGGTCCTAGACTCAATGTGGGCTTCTTCGGGGTCTTGCTGATGATGCTTATCCAGTGTTTTATGATCAGTGAGGTCTTGTCTGAACAGTTCACTGTTTTCAAGTCAACTGGTGAATTGGTTAACTCGAGCCTCTCTGTTAGAAGTGCTTCCCTATGTTTCAGCAGAGCTGTTTCTTGTTGCCATTGTATTTATATCTAGCTTATTTTCTTTTACAATTAGGTTGTGCTTTTTAACTAATTTGAGGTTTATATTGGTGAAAGCTTCTGAAAGCAAACCAGGTTCTGTGGCTTTTGACTCACATTTGTTTAGGAATTGGGTGAAGGGTCTTCTTGACACACCTTAGTTTCTGGCAAATCCACATTTGCATGTATGTCAGGGGTTTATTGGAAGTCAGCCATTTTGTTTTCCCGTCTAGTGATTTTTGTAACCCTTGGTGCATGTGTTAATTTTGTTCTAAACCATTTGAGTCTGGTTTTTACAAATTTGTTGAATTTTTCCATTTTATCTGGGTTTAAAATCATTTTTCTTTTTGTTTGAATCTTTAGTACCAATATGTTTTTAAAATTAAGTACGTGTTGATTCTATTATAATTGTTAACTTAAGCAAATCAGCTGAACTTAGTCAGAATTGTAAGTTTTCTTTTTTCTTTCTTTTTAATTTTATATATTCTTATTAAGTAATTACTAGGCCTCACATGGGGCACCATTAACATGTAGTGATTATAGCCCTTATAAAAAGGTTTACTTTCAGAAGATCTAAGTTCTGATTTAACTTTAAAATTGCCTCTAGGTAATAATACCTAAAGTTGGAGCACCACCTTTGAAACTATTATATTAACGTAGATAATAATTAATTAATTGGCTTTAAGACTGAAAGGTCGAGAGAGGGGGCAGGAGTCAGGAACAGGAGTGAAGAGGGGAGAGAATTGGAAGCTAGCGAAGGGCAACCAGTCTGGCGACCTGTACGAGAAGAAGGTAAGGGGGCGATTTGTATCACACAGCCGTTTTTAAGTTATTCAGTCATGCTCCTGGATTGGTGGGCGACATCTGATTCCTCAGCACCCATTGGCTAGAGATTATCTCTGGTCCAAACCCTTTGTACTTCTCCTCCTTCTGATTGACTTTGAAACTTCTTTTATTTGACGTTATTGAAAGATCTGAGGCTCACAGATAATGCTAACTTATCATAACTTTCACAGCTCTTTCTAAGGATCACAATGATCAAACATTACATGTTATGAAAACACAATATGATGAGGATTTATGTTCAAACATCATATAGACATTTTATGTTTGGTTCTATAGTTCATCTGACTTTCTTCTTTGGCTTCTCTTTACCTGAAAATATTGTATTGAACAAGAAAATTACATTTAATACTCTGAAAGTCATCTGGTGGTTCTGGTAATCTGTGGTCATTCTGAGTCTGCGGCCATGTGTGATGCCAGAAGATTGATGGGGGACCGTCTGCATTCCAAAGTCGTAAAACGAGGATGATGATGTTTTTATGTTTGATTTTCCAGTGGAAGCCAAGATAAACATAAAGAACTTTACTACAAGCGCTTTGTGACCCTGGTCTGAGAAAGGCGCTTTACAACTAATTATTTACTTACTAACCTCATCTACGGAGAGATACCAATTTTCCTTACGATTACAGGCCAGAAAAAATATGAATATTGATTAAAATACAATAGTAGATACTTTTTCTTTCTTTGCAAAACATACAACATAAACAACAATTGATTCACTAATTACTCCACCTCATAATATCTGCTCCAGAGTTTATTTTCTTGGCAGATAAACACTTGTTTTCAATCAACTCCTTGATGTAGATTATCTTTTAGTTATTTGGTCTAAATTAGTGTAACTGGAAGAAATGTAAAAATCCCACAGTTAAACAAATACTATTGTTTATGGTTTTATTTATAAATGCTTAAAATAAATGTGACGCGACCCAAAACTCAACAATAAAAAAAACAAATACATGCTTTTTTGTTAAAGATAGCAATAAAAAAACAGCCCAGGGGAAATATGTCAGGAAATAAGTTTGAGTTTGGGTGAGATTGACTTAAGCGCGAGTGAAGTTTGTGTGGTTAACTAATCAAACAGCTTCAGGTGAGTTCGAAGAAAAATAAATCTCTTCAGGATCCCGGCGAGAGATTAATACCCTGAATAGGAGGCGCCGTGGTCAGCTCTCCTCCCGGCAGGTGTTAATGAATGTCACACGTCTTCTGAAAAACGGTTGACTTCCTTCTGCTCTGAATAAAGATAATCCTTTCTTTCTCATTCGCCACAGAGCGCCGGTACTTTGTGTTCATTATTGAAGTTAATTATTGAACCTCCTGAGTTCCCTCTGAGTGGCCTGAGAAAGCCTGCCGAGTGTTTTAGTCCATACGATGTCAACAAGTGTCCGCGGGTTTAATTAAAAGGAGGTGTCGAAGTGCACCTGAAAAAGGTGGATCCAAACTCAGGCGAGGATGAGGAGAGTGCAGTCGAATAAAACCAACACAAAATATGTCCCAATTGAACTGTAATTCTTTATTTTCAAAGAGGCCTTTGATGTTTTTACCTGATGACACGCCGAGATAAAACCTCTTTGTGCTTTAAAGGTTCCTATGTGGAGGCTCTAGAGGTTTAGGAAAAGCTTCATCTCGCTCCAGGCCACCGTGATGTAACACTTCTCATCGCACACTGAGATATTCTGATGTGAGCGCCCGAGAGAGGCGAGGCGAGGGGAGGGGGACTCGCTCGACATCTGTTGATGAGCTGGATCGGATGCCACCGGGCACATCTGGTCAGTTTGAACTGGTAATGTGTATTTTGTCAGGTGGATGAATCTCTGGAATTGATTCAATGCTGAGCCGGCTGCTGTCTGTTAGGGAGCCGCGCTGCCAAGGAATATATTTTATGGCGTCTGGAGTGTTTCTGAGCTTGGCTTAAACGAAACATCAAAGCCAAGTGCACACGTCAGCCCCCTTAATGCTTGCGCCTTTTTATGTAGCCTTATATGTTGAACAAGGTTGGCAGGAAATCAGAAGAACCTGTCTCTATTAAAGCGGCATTACGTAACATTTCTATAATGATTGATTGAACAGTCATGTTTCGGCTTTTGGAGCTCCTATGAAGAGAAAACGGGATAATTGACCTAACAAGAGCGCTGGAAGGGCTAGAGACCTTTCAGTTTTCAAGACAGTTGACACTGTCATATCAGTAGGGGAGGAATTATAAGTAAGTAAGTAAAGGTTATTTGTAAAGCGCCTTTCTACACCAGGGCCACAAAGCGCTTTAGCAATCAAAAACAATACACAGTTAAAATATATACTTTAAAAGGCCAAGATGCATAAGACAAACACAGGAGTCCCAGAAAATCAGGGAAAAGCCTACACAAATAAAAATGTCTTAAGATGTTCCTTGAGGAAGTCAGTAGGTTAAAAAAGTACCTGTGCTTTAGTTCAAAATAAAAAGGAAAGATACAGCAGGAAGCAAAAGTAAACCTTAAAGTGTATTATTGCAAAGCTGCATTGTGAAAAAGTTCTTCACATAGTTTTTCCTAAAAATGTATATTGTAACGCAGTTCTAACTTTACATTGTGATACATTTTTCTCAAATATGAATCACAAAGTTATTTAATGATATAAACTGAAATAAAATTTGATACTTTAAGAATGTATAAAAGTAGTTGGAAATGAACTCTCTGTGTATGTAGTGAGGAACAATGAATTCCCTAAAAGCCAAATACACATCACTCAAACAAAAGTTTGAAGGATTACAGACCCCAGAAAATCATGTAGAGGCTTTTCCACATGAGCGCCTCCATTAACCAAATGTGGAGACTTTACTCTGGATCCTGCAGGTTGGAGAGCCTGATAACAAACATGAAGTGGTGGTCAGGTAGAAACTCAAAACTTAATTACTAGAGTAAGTTGTAAATGAATCCATTTTATTCAAGTTGTTTTTTTTATTGTGTAAATGTTTTTTACTGTTTATTAGTGAGCTGATGATGTTTAATCGTTTGTTTGTTTGTTTTCTATTCTCCTTTTTCCCCAAACAATAGTGTTTAAGGTATCCCTTCTCTTATCTGTGGGTCAAGGTGACCCATAGACTGAAAACAAATGTGTTTAAGGTATCCCTTGTGTTATCTCTGAGTCAAAGTGACCAAGAAAGTGGAAAAACCCAGACCCAGAGCCAACTCAAGGGTTGGTAGTTCTTTTATTATTCATCTAAAAATATTTTTGGAGAAAACTTGTTAAAAGAAAAGGTGAACAGTCGTATGTCACTATAGATGTAAATGCGAATAAATCCTCTCGATGTTGATCACGATGACGACCGTGGTGTCCAGATGTTAACGACCACAGAGCGACCGCTAGCCTGGATCTGTCACACCACATCGCCGACATCCCAGCGATCCGCAGGTTGATGAGCTGATCAAAGCTCAGCACTTTCACAAACGATGAGGCTGCTGATGTATAGACCTCACACAGGACTCCTCGCCGTAACGTTTCATTGTGTAAAAACGATTTGTTCATCTCTCATTTATTGAGTTTTTGATCGAGTGATGCAATTACTCGTTCCGTGACATTTCAGTGGCATTTCTGTTTTGTCTTTAAGTCCAACAACCTTTCAGCTCAACTAATGAATATTTATCAACAGCCATGCACAGCCAGGCGAAAATAAAACTCTAAAACATAAAAAGCCCCCGCAGACACGTAGCACACACTGACTCCCAGACACACACATTTACAGTTGTTGGAAAAATATATAATGCCACTTTACAAGGAAGAAGAAGTATATCTACCATTTCGACAGAAGTGTATAGCTAAAATCGAATTTGTAGTGAAAAATGTTTTATTTTCCCTTCATTATTAGTTTCTACATTACTGATTTTGATAACCAACCTATTTATTCAACCTACTATATTTATTTATTATTAAATCAATAGTTATCGTTGGGTTATTTTTTCTTCGAATTGTCTATAATTTAAATTAAATATATATATTTTGGTAAAAAATTCAGATTCTTTGTTCATGTTTCAAAGTATTTCTTAATTTCTTTATTTGAAAAAATCTATATTAACACCTATATTGATATTTAATCAAGGGTTTTATTTTTATATCTAAAATATAAATAATTCAACTTCATAACTTAATAAATGTTTCAATTAGAAAATTACAATTTATATTTATCTTAAACACATTCAATTTAATCGATCAGCATTACATTTCAATGAATAAAATGGTGAATAATCCTGTTTTGACCTCTTCGTCTTACCATCTTTGACTGAAAATAAACACAAACAAATATATAATATTTACAAATTGTGTTGTAAAATTAAAATAATAATTGTAAATAGTTGTTGTGGGGTGTGAAGGTCGAGTGCAGTATTAAAACATGAAATATTTAACTTGTCAAATAGTCTAATGAAGGCATAAATGATGATGACATCACATCATTTATACGAGTTGTTGGAGAAACACAGGTTAACAAGATGACATGTCCAAGGTCACGATTCAATTTCCTGCGTAAGTAATTGGTGGGAAATATGTGACAATCTTCGGGGGAACATTCCAGAAACCTAGACCCATCTTCGACTGGCGAGCAGCAAACACGTCTGAAGTGGTGGGTGGCTGTAAAACAGTTATCCTCTGGCAGGGTTGTCATGGCAACAGTGTTCGCTGGGATTCTCATGTTGCCGTACAGCCTGACATCCCTGTAGGGGGGGAGGAGAATCGGGGGGGAGGGGACAATGCCCCACCATTTTAAGTCGCCTTGAGAAAACAGTTTTTCATCACAACGCCATGTAGATGTTGGAGCTTTAGGTTCGAGGGAACAGATCTCCATGGTAACGCGGCTCTGAGAGTTGTACCTTTTTCTCGTAGCTGGAAGAAGGCGAGGAAGCATTGATGGCATTTTGATTCGTAAATGTCATGATCAGCTGTTGAGTGAAGATTTGAAGTTTAGTTTGGATTCTCGTCACAAGTCAGTCCAAGTCCTCGTGCTTCAGCTTCTAAAGTTTAGTTAGGATTGCATTATTTATTTTACCCGCTGTGTTTTTTATGTTTTAAATCTTTTTTTAATCAACAATTTTACGTTAATTATCACACAAAAATCGAATTTATTTAATTATCATTGGATTATAAAGAATATATCATGTATTTTTAATTTATTATTATATTTATTCCCAAAAACCTTGAAGACACATTAATATTTAAGTGTTTTCACGCTTTATTTTACATGTAAATCATTTAACTTAATTAATGTTTTGATTAGAAAATGATACATCACATTTTAATCATGCACATTTAATTGACATTTTTTTCTTGATTTAACTCTAATAAATAACAAACTGAAAGTTCCTGATTCACTCCTGGAAACTTTTTTGTATTAGTTTTGTTTCATTTTTATTATCGCAATTAATATGATGTATTTTTTTCCACTCACAGATTTTAATTTGCACACTTTTCTAAATGTTTAACATTAACATTATGCAATACAATACAAAAAACTTGCGTATTTACTCGTTTATTTAAAAAATGTTGTATTTTTTTGTTTATTTATCTACATTATTTATTAACTGCTATGTGTTTGATTTGATATATTAAGAAATAATTTTAAGTGCAACACAAATTCAGTTATTTTTTGTGCAATATAAATTGAGAAAAAAGACGAGACAAACCACAATATGTTTCGGGACTATCCCCAGCAAGTCTTCTTCGGTCAGGTTCTAGTATCTTCACCTTCAAATTATTTAGTTTTGCACCATTTTAACGCATCAGCGTCAAGTCTAGAAGCTTCCAGAATCCAAGGATGGCGATTATAATCTCTCAGATATGAAGCTCCCATGGGCCACATTAAAAGATCATGAGGCCGCTGGTCCTTGAGTTGACAAAGCCACATCTTTCAACATGTGACTGACGATCATGTGGTCACTTCTCATCCAACACTCCACAACTGCAGAAGAATCGAAGTTGATCGCACGTCTAACTCTGAGATCATATCGACTCATTTTCGTCTTAGTGGAAGTTAAGCAGCTTATCTACAATCTTAATACTTTAAGGGAATTAAAAAAAAATCTTGTTTTTGCTGGTTATCTTTACATTGATTAGAAGTAACGCTAATTATTGTTCTGGGGAATCCTGAATGATCCTGCTATTGTGACACTAGAAAAAGAGTCCCTAAGGGTATGTGACTCAAGTTAGTGAGTCGCTGAAATGATTCCATGGTGTACACTGTGAAACTAAATTCTGAGCAAGAATAAGCTAACCTAGAGTTAGCGCTGCTGTGCATCAAGCAAGTATGTCTAGGAACAACCTATCCGACGAGAAAGACACTGTGATTTCTGTCTACTGAGCTGGAAGATATGATGATCCACCCAGAGGTGATTCACCCCTGAGTCTAGAACTTTAATGTGGTGTCCCAAATATTGCACTTCTACACTATTTTGAGTGCAAAAGTTTGTTCACACTGAGCAGTGTGCGAAAATGAATTGGTCAGAAAATTGAGTGTGGATCGATGGACACTTCCGGTGAGCCTTTGATCGGCTGCTTGAACGTAAGCTCCTGCAATAATTGCCAAAAACAGTCGTTTTAACGACTACTTATTATACTACTTATTATATTATATTATGCTCATATCACTTAAGATATGTCTCAAGCATCTCAGATATATGATCGTAATGCTCTTTTCAACATCAAAGAGTCCATGGAGGATTATATCCGCGACCGTTACCAACGTCCGGTGAATATGTTTCCGGCTCCGCTTCTCATCGACTCGGACTCTGTGGAATATCGTTTGATCTCTCGGGTACCGGGCGATTTCCACAAGCGATCGAGTCGGTCTGGAGTACAGGTCAGGATGAGACGTGCAGTCACGATCGCTCGGAACAACTCTGACGTCATCGGACGTCATCGATGTTTGATCGACATTCCTCTCGCTGAAGAGCTTGACGACACATCAGCGCTGCCGTCTGCCCAGACCTCAACGAAAGGTGGTAAGATTTTTTCATTTCCTCTCTTTAATTCGGCTTTTACTACGGAGTTGAACAACAGTGACAGCTGGTACCCACGTGACCGCTGTTGGCTTCAAAAGATCCGGCTCTGCGCGCCTGTCAGTGACGCGGCGTCGTCAGTGACGTCATTGGTGCTGAATGTGGGACTTCTTAATGTTCGCTCCATTACTAATAAATCCTTTATCCTTAATGATCTTTTCACAAGAGTTAATTTGGATTTATTATGTCTTTCTGAGACTTGGCAGAGAGAAGAAGAGTTTATTCATCTGAACGAACTCTGTCCAGTAGGGAGCGCTGTCCTGGGGAAGCCTCGCCTCTCTGGTCGTGGGGGAGGTCTTGCTACTGTTTTTAGGGAGAGTTGTTCTTGCAAAGTGATTCAGACACAGGAATTCACTTCTTTTGAGTCTCAGATGATCTTGGTTGGTTCTACAAGACCTTTCTATTGTGTGTCAATCTACCGTCCGCCTGGTCCTGCGGCGGTGTTCTTGAAAGACTTTAGTGACTTCTTATCTTCCATTATTCAGATGGAATCTGTTCTTATTCTTGGAGACTTTAATATTCATGTTGATGACGTCACATCTTGTTCTGCTAAAGAACTTTTAACTTTAACAGAAGCCTTTAATTTTGAGCGACATGTTTCTGAACCCACTCATCAAAAAGGCCACATTTTAGACTTAGTTTTTACTCTTGGCCTGGACATTTCTAATGTATCTGTACATGATGTCCATCTGAGTGATCATTCTCTTGTCTTGTTTAACCTGGACTTCATCCCTGAACCTAAGCCTTTGAAAGTTAGGTCTCAGAGGCGTGTCATCTCAGCCAATACTGCAGACAGTTTTTCTGCTATGTTTGACCGTCTTTCCTTTGATGACTGCCCAGACGTGGACAGTTTGATTCACTGTTTCACTGGTCATTGTGTTGAAATACTGGATCAAGTGGCACCTGTTAAATCGAACTTGAAAATTCAGAAAAAAAAGGTGCCCTTGGACAAATGAAGATCTCCTGAGTCTGAAGAGACTTTGTCGAAAGACTGAGCGTCTCTGGAAGTCCACTAAACTTGAGGTGCATAGACTTCACCTCGGGGATCTGATGACTTCTTACAATGAGATGGTTGAAACTGCTAGATCTGATTACATCAGAAAACTGGTAGCAGCAAATAGGAAAAAAACAAGTTTTGTTTGACACGATTAATTCTCTCGTGTCTCCTGCTCCTCAAATCACGCCTGTCTTCTGTGAAGCTGACAGCAATGCATTGTTGAGATTTTTCATTGACAAAATTAAATTGATCAAAGAGAAAATCTCTCCCCCTTTGTTTGGAACCCCTACTGTCTCTGAGCCCCTCTCCTCCTCTTGGTCCTCCTTCACTGCTGTATCTTTGGGTGATATTTCGGCACTAGTGAACAAAATGACACCCTCCTCTTGCTCAGATGACGTCCTTCCTTGTAGGCTTTTTACCAAAGTATTTGATGTTATTGGCCCCTGGGTTACCAATATGGTGAACCTTTCCCTTTCCACAGGGGTTTTTCCCAATGCATTTAAACATGCCATTGTGGAGCCTCTGCTCAAAAGACCAGGCTTAGACCCAACTGACCTCAGTAATTTCAGGCCTATTTCTAAGCTCCCTTTCTTGTCCAAGATCTTGGAGAAGGTGGTGTCTGAGCAGCTGTCTTTGTTCCTGGATCTCTTTCCTCCTGTCTGCCCAAATTCACGCAGTACGTCACTTGTGCCACCAGAGACAATAACACACTGGACCTTTTCTATGCGAACACTAAAGACGCTTATTTATCATCCCCCCTTCCTCCTTTGGGACGAGCTGACCACTGTCTGGTCCATCTCCTACCTGTTTACAAGCCACTTGTGAGCAGGCAACCAGCAGTGACTCGCTCAGTCAAGAAGTGGTCTGAAGAAGCTGAGGAAGCTCTGCAGGTCTGCTTTGAGACCACGGACTGGAGCATCTTCAGTGAGTCCCACAAGGAGGATATTGACGGACTAACTTCATGTGTCACGGACTACATAAACTTCTGTGTGGAGAGCATTGTGCCAACCAGAACTGTACGATGCTTCTCCAACAACAAACCCTGGATTAATCCTGATATAAAGGCTCTCCTAAAGGAGAAGAAGAGAGTCTTTAGGTCAGGAAACAAAGAGGATCTGATGGCAGTCCAGAGGGAGCTGAGAAGAAAGATCAGGGAGGGAAAGGGGAGGTACAGGAGGAGGATGGAAGAGAGTCTGGCCAACAACAACACCATAGATGTCTGGAGAGGTTTGAAATCCATATCCGGACATCAGACCAGGCTCTCTGTAGCAGCGGGGGATAAAAATTGGGCCGACAACTTAAACAGTTATTTTTCAAGGTTTGAGGTGTCGGCTCCCCCCCCTGCTCAACCATTCACACCTCTACACTTACCTTCTCCTCTCCCCCGAGCTTGTATTGTCTCAGCCCCCCCGCTGACTCCACAGGGGACAATGCCCCCCGACCCCAGCCTGTCCCTCACACCTCTCCAGGTGAGAAATCAGCTTAGGAGAACCAAGACAACAAAGGCCCCTGGACCAGACGGCATCGGTGGCAAAGTACTCAGGACGTGCTCTGACCAGTTAAGTGAAATTGTTGGACTTCTGTTCAACATGAGCTTGACCCTGGGAAGAGTTCCACTACTGTGGAAGACGTCCTGTGTGGTACCGGTGCCGAAGACTCAGCACCCTAAGGATCCCAGCTGCTACAGACCTGTGGCCTTGACATCCCACCTTATGAAGGCTCTGGAGCGGCTGGTCCTTAGTTACCTGAGTCCTCTGGTGCACTCCTCCATGGATCCGTTGCAGTTTGCCTACCAACCTGACATCGGCGTGGAGGACGCCATCATCTTCCTTCTCCACCGAGCACTTTCTCACCTGGAGTCGCCTGGAAGCACTGTGAGGATCCTTTTCCTGGATCTAAGCAGTGCTTTCAATACCATCAGGTCAAACATCCTGAGGGACAAGCTGGAGCTGTCTGGAGCGGACACTCACCTCACGGACTGGATTGTGGACTACCTCACCAACCGTCCACAGTTCGTGAGGACCCGGGATGGTGTTTCGAGGACTGTACTGTGCAGTGTAGGGGTCCCCCAGGGAACAGTGTTAGCACCGTTCCTCTTTTCACTGTACACTGCAGACTTCCAACACCTGTCTCCCACCAGTCACCTGCAGAAGTTCTCGGACGACTCCGCCATCGTCGGCCTCATTAGGGACGGGGATGACGGGCCGTACCGGGGACTTGTCCAGGACTTTGTTGACTGGTGCCTGGAAAACCACCTTCAGATCAACTCCAGCAAAACTAAGGAGTTGATTGTGGATTTCCGGCGGTGTCCCTCCATCTCCCCCTCACCACTGAACATCCAGGGACAGGACACTGAGATTGTCACGACTTACAAGTTCCTGGGTGTTCACCTCAACAACCGCCTGGACTGGGTGGATAACACTGCTGCTCTTTATAAAAAGGGGCGGAGTAGAATCTACCTGCTCCGGAGGTTGAGGTCGTTTGGTGTCCGGGGGCCACTCCTGAAGTCATTCTATGACTCAGTAGTGGCCTCTGCCATCTTCAACGGTGTGGTCTGCTGGGGGAGCAGCATGACAGCAAAGGATAGGGCTAAACTGGACAGCCTTATTAAGAAGGCCGGTTACATCCTAGGGCGCCCCCTGGATCCTGTGGAGGAAGTGACTGGAGGGAGGATGCGGAGCAAGCTGGGCTCCATGAGGAGGAACTTGTCTCACCCTCTCCAGCACACACTGAGGGCATTGAGGAGCTCCATCAGTGATAGGATGCTCCATCCCCGGTGTGTGAGGGAGAGGTACCGCAGGTCTTTCCTCCCTGCTGCCATCAGACTCCACAACAAGAACACACCAAGATAACTATTTAACTGCACCTCTTGTTATTTATGTAAATATGATTGTGTATATATTATATAGCGCAGAGTAATCTTTTATTCTATTTCTCGTTTTTATTTCTGTGTGTTTTTATTTCTCTTGCTGCTGTTAAACCGAATTTCCCCTCGCGGGACTAATAAAGGTTTTTTTTTCTGATTCTGGATCAAAGCGACATCCATGAGAAGATTCAGTCTGGCTTCCGTAAACATCACTCTACGGAGACAGCTTTATTGAAAGTGTCCAGTGACATCATGATGTCTGCTGACTCTGGTAAATTCACTGTTCTGGTTCTTTTGGATCTGTCTTCAGCCTTTGACACAGTTGATCACCAGATCCTGCTGAGAAGACTGAGGGATGAAGTGGGACTGTCTGGGTCTGTGTTAGAATGGTTCTCATCTTACCTTTCTGGGCGCAGTTTTAGTGTATCTGCCAATCAAATGAGGTCTGAATCGGCAGATCTGTTGTGTTGAGTCCCTCAAGGTTCTGTTCTGGGTCCTTTATTGTTTTTGCTGTACTTGATTCCCCTCGGTAAAATCATTCAGAGATTTCCAGATGTTTCTTATCACATTTTTGCTGATGACATCCAGCTCTACTGCTCTTTTGACCCAACTCAGCCCCAAAGGCTGAACAGCTTAGTCAATTGTTTGCTAGAAATCAAACAATGGCTGAGTGAAAACACTCTACAGCTAAATGTGGACAAAACTGAAACACTGGTGATTGCTCCTGATGATAAGGTTCCAGGGTTGAGTCAGTACTTGGGTGACTTAGGTCGGTCTGTCAAACTGATCCTGAGAAACCTGGGTGTTGTATTTGATAAAGACATGTCTCTTGTTCGACACTGCAGAAAACTGACCAGAAACTGTTTCCTTCAACTGAGAAAAATCTCTAAACTTAGGAAAATGTTGTCGGAACATGATCTGGAGCTTGTAATCCATGCGTTTGTTTCTTCTCGTCTGGACTATTGTAACAGTTTGTTTTCATGTCTTAACAAGAAGGAGCTGTCTCGCCTGCAGTTGATTCAGAACTCTACATCAAGAATTCTAACTCGCTCTAGTAGAAGAACTCACATTTCTCCGATCCTTAAAACTCTTCACTGGCTTCCAGTTTCTTTCAGGATCAACTTTAAAATTCTGGTTCTTACTTTCAGAGCTATTCATTGTCAGGCTCCTCCTTACATCACTGATCTGATCCAGCCTTACACCCCAGCTCGGGCTCTGAGGTCTGTGGATCAGAATCTACTTATGGTTCCACGCACACGGCTCAGGACCAGAGAAGAGAAATCTTTTCAGGCTGTTGCTCCTAAGCTTTGGAACAATCTTCCTCTCTCTTTGCGCTTGATGGAGTCTACTGACTCCTTTAAGAAACATCTTAAGACGTTTCTATTTGTTCAGGCTTTTCCTTGATTTTCTGGAACTCCTGTGTTGTTCTCAGTATTATCTTGATCTTGAAGTATATACTTTTTTGAGTATTGTTTTCATTGTTTAAGCGCTTTGTGACCCTGGTCTAGAAAAGCGCTATATAAATAAATATTACTTACTTACTTACTTACTTTCAACCCACAAGGGCAGCCATCTTAGTGATGCAGAGGACACTCGACTGTGTCTCAAATCGCATATTTGCATACTTAAACTTAGTATTTCTAGTGCATAAGTGTGTCTCAATTCTTCTTCAAGTATGTGAAATGTAGTGCGCCATGCACACTAAATTGGCGTACTAAAATGCCCACAAAACTGAGTATGGGTCCATGGACACTTTCTACCCTAAACGGCCGCCATCTTAGTGACGTTGACATTATAAATGGAAGTTACGACACTACTTCGGTTAATAGTTCATCATTATACAGATGGAAGTTTTTCATGTCATATTTTTAATTTCTCATATTTCTTGATCCAAACTTGCAAAACGTGCTGCCAGCATGTGTCATCTTTAAATAGTAGTAGAAGAAGAAGCTGTCGAGTCATTCCCTGTAGAGTGTAGCAGCAGTGTTTGATTTGAGACAGTACTACCCTGTCCAAATTTGCACACTTTGCAAGTTACTGTCTTACAGAGTACTGTAAAGCAGTGCACTTAGAGAAGTGCGCAATTGCAATGCTGTGTCTCAAATCGCATACTACTCTTAGTATGCTAGAAGTTAGTATGCATCAGTTTAATGTACGTACTAAATAGTACGCAAATTCTCCACAGATAGTATGTCTCAAATCAAACACTGCTGCTACACACTAACCGGAGATCACATGACAGCTTCTTCTTCCACTTCTATTTAACGATGTTTCAATCAGCTGTTTGAACGCTATCGCCGACACCTGCTGGCAGCACGTATTGCAACTTTGGAAAAAGAAATAAAGAAAAAATATGAGAATCTAAATAATCGCAAGATATTTAAGCTGGTATCAGCAGCGAAGACGTGTTTATCCTCCTACTGCTGCGGAAAATGCACCTGTAAGTATATGCATATATATGCATTTATATATGACGTAACTTCCGTTTAAAACGTCACTAAGATGGCGGCTGTTTAGTGTGGTTAGTTTCCATCGAACCATGCTCAGTTTTGTGGGCGTGTTAGTACGCCAATTTAGTGTGCATGGCGCACTAAATTTTGCATACTAAGAATTGAGACGCACTAACGCACTAAAAATACTAACTTTTAGTACGCTAGTATGCGATTTGAGACACAGCACAAGTCTCAAATCGCATACTGGCGGTTAGTATGCATCAGGATAGTGTACTGTATGTACTAACTAGTATGCAAATTCTCGACAGATAGTATCACTCAAATCAAACGCTACGTACTAACCGGAATGACGCGACAGCTTCTTCTTCTACTACTGTTTAACGATGATTGCACCCAGCTTTAGGAAAACTATCGCCGACACCTGCTGGCCTTTTTCAAGTTTGTATCAAGAAATTTGAGATTCGCGAGATATTTACGCCGGTATCAGTAACAAAGACGTGTCATCCTCCAACTGCTGGCTGAAAATGCACCTGTAAGTATATGCATATATATATATATATATATATATATATATATACTGTATATATATATATATATATATATGACGTAACTTCTGTTTACAACGTCAACGTCACTAAGATGGCAGTCGTTTTGGGTAGAAAGTGTTCATCGCTCCATACTCAGTTATCTGGTTGTTTTAGTACGACAATTTAGTGTGCATGGCGCACTACATTTCGCATACTAAAAATTGAGACACCCTTATGCACTAAAATAATAAGTTTAAGTACGCAAGTGTGCAATTTGATACAAAGCTACAGCTTAACTCTTTACTTTAGACCTGTGCTGTGTCTCAAATCGCATACTAGCGTACTAAAAGTTAGTATTTTTAGTACGTTAGTGTGTCTCAATTCTTAGTATGCGAAATTTAGTGCGCCATGCATACTAAATTGGCATACTAACACGCCCACAAAACTAGCATGGTTCGATGGACACTAACCATACTAAACAGCCGCCATTTTAGTGACGTTTTAAACGGAAGTTACGTCATATATAAATGCATATATATGCATATACTTAAATGTGTATTTTCAGCAGCAGTAGGAGGATAAACACATCTTCGCTGCTGATACCAGCTTAAATATCTCGCGATTATTTAGATTCTCATATTTTTTCTTTATTTCCTTTTCCAAAGTTGCAATACGTGCTGCCAGCAGGTGTCGGCGATAGCGTTCAAACAGCTGCTTGAAACATCGTTAAATAGAAGTAGAAGAAGAAGCTGTCATGTGATTTCCGGTTAGTGTGTAGCTTCAGGGTTTGATTTGAGACATACTATCTGCGGAGAATTTGCGTACTAGTTAGTATGCATACTAAACTGATGCATACTAACTTCTAGCATACTAAGATTAGTATGCGATTTGAGACACAGCACAGAGGTCTCCAAACCGGTCCTCAAAGTGCAAGGGTAGTGCAGGTTTTTGTTTTGTTCCAACCGATCAAGAGCCCCCCTTTTAACCCAATCAGGAGTCTTCTGATTGTAATCAGTTGATTGAAAGTCTGGTGTTGCTTGTTTTTGCTGAAAGCTAATTGGTTTGAGGACCGCTTTGGAGACCCCTGCGCTAGACTGTAGGATCATTGGGAGGAACTTAATACAGAAATACATAAGCAGTGGTGGAGGTCGTTTACCTTGACCCAGAGGGTTAAATCAAGTTTCAGTTACTGTGATACTCTCATTTGTGCTTTAGTGATCACAACGAAACTGTTATTTGTATGGCAGGACACTGTACTCAAGTCATAGAGGGTCTTATAGCAGGTGCACCTGACGTTACCCAGGGATTTTGATAATATAAAGAACTACTAGATGTACTTTTGACAATACAAAGTGAAACGTGATTTGGTAAATTTGGACCTAAAAGGGTGTTAGAGCCTCTTTTAAGGGCGATCGCGCCATTTTCTGAAAATGACCCGGAAGCTTCTAAGGGCTAAAAGGAGGCCCTGCAACCTCTTATAATGCTGTAGCTAGCTCTGTTTAAAACCTTACTTGGAATGAGATGAAGAAAATTTGCCTATTCACGCTATCATAGCACTAATAACAAGGGAGAAGTTAGCGCGCAACAGCTTTTGGCTTTTTTGGCCTTAGCGGATGTTTAGTCCAGACAAAAAGCAGTTCATAATGGTTATTTTTTATCCCAAGAAGATCTTTTGGACACCTGTAGCACCTGTGGGAGGGTAACCAAGCTGACTCAAGTGACGTTTATAGATATAGATTGGATTAACGCTTTTCTGCGTTGTACTGCCAGTGGATAATCCTCACAATAAAGTCACACAACCAACTCAGATGTGTGTGAATCAGCACTTCAATGAGTTAGATTAGATTAAATATCTATCGTTTTCACTATAACCCACTAGGATGTGTGTAATTCAGTAGCCGTTGACTAGTCTTGTTTTGTGTAATAGACCATTTCAAGATTCACATCTTCTGTACCCCAAGTAAATATTCTCCATGCTTTTGTTACAGTGGTATACTCATATGTGTGCGGTTCAGTAGTCCCATTTGTGTTTACAAGTCAGATCCACAACACAAGTCGTTTGGGTCGTAGTATTGTCAGGTAGTCAGCGAAAAACCCGTAACTCACAGTTTACATGAGATTGAGTCACCTTATTTTAAAGCGAATCGGCTCACCTTTGACGAAGCAGCTGGCCATGAGTCGACACCCAAGAAAAACCTCATAAATCCAAAAACACTGGTCGGTGACTCCCCGTAGACTGAAACTTCCTAAATTGCCTGTCACGGGAAGAAGAACTGCTCCTGGGGGAACGAGCGGTGCTGATGTCCAGGGAGGAGCCACCTGGACTTCCCCACTTGATTAATGAATCTTCCTGGACGTCGCTGTTGGGCAAATCGCTGGGATAATGGGATGCTGAGCGGACTTTAATGATCCTCCATTTGTTTTCCTCAGACATATTAAGCTTCACTTTGTCATCATCAATTACTCTGTTTTTTTATTCTGTCAACTTCTGTCAAAGAAAAACAAAAAAAAGGTAGTTAAGATGGATCCAGATGCAAACGAACTGGGCCGGAAAGAGAAAATATGGGGTGGGCCCAGTGGAACGCGATGAAATGACGGACATCTGTCAGTTGAAGAGGACAAGCTGTTCCAGATACGACAGGAAGCTGGTTATGAAAGGATGGAGAAGATGTCACCATGGCAACGCAGTAGAAGGGAATGCGAGGCGACAAGAAGCTGTACGGACTTCATAGGATGGGGAGTGTGGAGATAATTACAGTAGACATCGGAGATAGTTCTAGGGGTCTTTGTTTACTTAAAGAATGCGAGTTTCGGTTCTTTGGAGATGCTGATTGTTCATGAGCTCAAGAAGTAGTTGTTAAGAAACGTTGCTGCCTGTATGTAGTTCTCTCAGAGTGAAGTGGACATGAGAGTAGATACGTCATGTTTTATAAAAGCGGAAATTACAAGTTTGCGATATTTGTCAATCTCAAAAAGCTTGAAAAACATTTTAGTTATATTTTATAGTTCGTTTTTCTCCATCAACGGGTCGTAAATTTTTCAACAGGTACTGTACGTTTGATCAACAATGGCTAATGTCTGTACTACAGTGCTTTAACCCCTCCCTGGCTTCCAGAAATACATATGGTCGTTCATCTTGACCCAGAGACAAAACAAGGGATACCACAACCACATTTGTTTTTGGGCCTTCTGGGTTTTAACCCTTGTGAGATTACGCAAGGGTTAAAAGCCCTGCAGTACAAATTAGCCATTATTTATCAATCGGTGAATCAGTGAATCACCCACATCACCCACATTAACACCATTGTTGGTAAGCAACATATTTTAGAAACGAGGGAGCCAATGTTCACCTAAAAGGTCCACTTTCACTCAAGGCAAGGTGATACAACCCTCCCATTATTGGACTACCGACTTTTTCCAAATTTGACTCAAAATAAGAAAAAGGAAATACTGATTCATTTTTCCATTTCTTTAAGCTTATTAAGCATTCCGTCAACAGGGCAGCAGCTAAAGAGGCTTGGACTTACCCCCCAAGTACCAAGTTTAGGGAACTATGAGGAGATACGACCAAGAGAGTTGGAATTTCCCCAACATGTCCTGGTTTTCACCACCCAACCCAGAGCACCCTGCAGGGTTTCTCCAGGAATCAACTGCTCTTTATGAGTCTGTCCTAGATGTTCAAACGTAATCTTTAAGAGATGTCTAGATGTCTATCGTAAATTAAAGATATTGTGTGAGTTTGTGCAATAAAAGCTGACCACCAACCACATTGTTTTTTTCTGAAGCATTTTCTGTCTGCCACGTAAAGAGCTAAAACCCGAGCGAAAGCACTTTCCTCCCCAACCGAGTCTCTTTACTCTTTACTTATTGATGAAGTGCATTATTATTACTCGGCGTGTAAAAGCAGGAGGTTGATTGTGGCTTTTTACGCATGCATGAGTGAAGTGTGAGCACTCTGATGCGTTGTGTTTTCAGGACTGTACGAATGTGGTGAAACTGGATTTGAATCAGCCTCTCGTCAATAATGTAAGAGAGCGACTCCGCCTTTGTTTTTATGGCTTGTGGAATGTTGCTGGAATTTTAATTTGCCAGAATACGAAGGCTATCCTTAACCCAAATATTAACACTAACAACTTGATTTACTAAACAAGTTTATGGAATGGATCTACTTCATGTTAAGTCATTAAGTACACAGACTAACTCAAATACAAGTCTGACAGTTTCAAGATGGAAAATCAAATTCAAAACTTCATAGTACTGATGGACAGGTCTCAGTAGATGGCGCTCTTGCTTTTATAATGATAGGATGTTTTCTTAAAATAGTCGTAAAATCCAAATATTTTACAGCAAGGAACAATAAGGACAATGCTTCGTTGACCATCCCTTCTTATTAGCATTGTGATGTAGGTATTTTCATGTGACCAAATGGCAAAATGGCTTCAAACTGTTAGTGAGTTGCAAAATTAAACGCCATTCCAAATATAAATCCATATTATCCTTAGTTTTTGTATTTGAATAGAGAACATGAACGATTTCCCTATATGAGGAAAACCATAACAGAATTAATATAATTCAACGTTTTAAATACGATTGCAGTAATAATTCGGTTATTACTTTGAAAGCAAACCTTTTTTTTAAATGTTTATTATTACAAAAACATAACTTATGTCTGTACTTAACCCCCCCTAATATTGTTTCTCTCTAATATACCTCAGTACTCTTTCAACAAAATTTGATTTGATTTGTTTATTTTTTGGTATTAGACAGGTTCTTTTAGATGTAATTGTATCCCCTCATAATCTATTAGGTTGGAACATATGTTTTCCAGGCCATACATCTCTTTCATAATGTGTTAAAAAGAGGATCAAAAAGAAAAGCCAGGATGAAATGGTAATGGTTCTAAATTATCCATATAACAATGAACCACATAGTTAAGTGAGAATCTTTGTCCATGTTTATTCTGCTCGAGGGAGTCCTCTGCTGGCCACCACAATTATATCTGTTTGACCAAGCTTGAATTCAAACTGTTTTTTTTGTGTCTTCATTATTGTGGGATGTACATTGTTCTTTGACACAAGAATGTTGTCGAAGATGGTTGTGGATCACGGAACCAGTCACATTCAGAAGAGCTTGTTTCACTGTCTTCGACCTTCGGTTCATGAGTTCAGTAAAAAAAAAAAAAGAAAAAAGGAAAGGAAATGAAAGGAAATAAACAAACGTATCTCTTCAGTGCTGGTCGGCATTTCTTGCCCTGCAGGGTTTTGACTCAGAATCATCACGTTGACAGAGACCCACATTCTGTATTCACAGAATCCCCCTCCCCCCCCCCCCAAACGGGCAAAAAGCAACCACCCTGTATCGAGCAGTAGATTTACATTTGCCTGCGATGCCTTCACACCCCAGTCCTCCCCCCCACTCACTGCTACAAACACACACATGCAAACAGTTCCCCAGAGGGTGATGGATCTTAGCTCAGACTCCCTTCTGTCAGGCTGTAATAAGCCTTCCCATGCCGGCAGCCTTCCTCCATTTGGCCCCTGATCTATCAAGTCTGTGTCCGGGTGTCAGAACGTATTAACCAGAGGCCGAACCAGAGGCCGCGCCCATCGACGTTACAGTTACACTCAGATAAACTAATACGTCTATTAGTCCCGGAGAAGTCATGAGATCCACTCTCAGGTAGGTAGAGCCTGGAGTTGGGATTTTCGGATGATGCCTTCGAGCCAAGGGGAAAAAAATGGTTTCCTTATGATAAGATACTATATGAGCCCAAGCGAGCGAGTCACAGCTTGCGGGGGAGGACAGATTGTGACGACAGGTGCTTCTCAGCAGTTTTCTGTCGGAACTGAATCCCACGCCAAAACTCAGCAATTGCACCATATGATTTTTCTTTTTTCACAGGTCCTCTTCCTGTGGGATAGAAAACATGATAGCATTGGTTTTGTTTACATCTAGTTTACACCATTTGTCTCCTGGCATCTACCTGGTTGAACATGTCATTTGTTAAACAATAAATCTCACAATAATTGTGAAAATATATGTGTTGATGTATCATGATGCTGTGTCTTTTTGACAGACCACTAGACGGAATTTTCTGCATTATTATTTGCTTTGGTCCTTTTTTTTACTGCCTCTAAGTGCCTTTTCAAAATGTAGACACTGCATGTGGTTTCACAAGGCCTCATCAACCCATCACTAATATATAATATACAATTAGTTTCTAGTCAAAATGTTGAAATCACTTCTCTCTATTTTCACCTGCTTTATTATTATAATTCCAATGTAGATACATCTTTAAATCTTGGCACTTTTCCTAACTTTGTCTTGAGAAAAATGCAAAAAGAAAAGTACTGTATTCACTTGTGGATACTTGCATTACAATAAAGTATGTCTAAGAAAATTATATTATTATTAACACCACTTGAAAACTCTATCTGCGGTACTGGGTGTGAGTCGAATTCCTTCCATCTTGCAAATCTCAACTAATAAACTCTGAACTTGGGGTCTAATGTCAGCAGAGAGTCAAAATGGTAGCTATCCTTAGCTAATGAAAAAAGCCACCAAAACACATTTCTTTTACCCCTTCTGGAATTGTCCATCTCCCACTTGTAATAACCAGGCTCTGATTAGTTAATACAGAAGGTATTTATTAAGTTTTTCCAAAGTGCATTACTACAGAAACATGTTAAAGATGCTTCCCGATCGCAAACACGTCAAATCTCACGCTACTATATTGTAGCACAACTGCATATTGCTCTAACTGCACAACTACATTGACTTGGGTTTTTCCTTTATTTTCTGGAACTCCTGTGTTGTTCTCAGTATTATTTTGATCTTTAAAGTATTTACTTTTTTGAGTATTGTTTTGATTGTTTAAGCGCTTTGTGACCCTGGTCTGGAAAAGCGCTATATAAATAAATATTACTTACTTACTTACTTACTTAACTTATATCCAAGCTCTTAAGCCAAAATCTGTTTCACCAAATCCTGCAAGATTTTATACTAATAGCAAGGTTCCAAATACTAGTTCGGATTTATCTATTTATTTGTGTTTTATAAAAATATGACGATTCAGTGTTTTGTTTAGCAAATATCCATCTTTTCAGCAGCTACTTTGTAAAAGTTTTTTACAATTCTGTTCCAGCCTCCTCAGATCTGTCGACTGCATCCCAAGTCTTCCTCCATCTGCCAGTTTCACGTTTCCTTTCAGTCGCTCTTATTGATTGAAAGATTCCATTCAGCTGCAGCTGAAGTCATTTAGCGCCAGAGGTGGAGACGCGCTCAGCTGCAGGTTTGGAACATCGAAGGAGACGCGAGTGTGTTCTGACTCGAGAGCAGCCACGAGTTCCACGAGAAGATTGACTGTTCTGAGGTCCAGCACGCACAGGAACAGCAGGTCACAGTATGTTGTAGGGTCTCTTAGGATTGACTGGTTAGTTAGGGTGAGGACATAGAATTGAACTATGAATCACTATCTACTAATTCATATTCTGTCATGTTTTATCTTGACTTTAAGAATTGATTTAGAATAATAAACCCTGAACTTAGTTGGAAAATCATGTGATCGTTTTTCATTATTATAGATTTTGTCTTTGTTTCCATTGTATTAATTAATTGTGCATTAACGATTAGATTATTATTTTTTTTATTTTTTTTGGTATTTATATTTCATTATAATTATTATTAAATGTTGTTTATTTGTCACTCTCCTCCGCCCCTTTCTCCTTGCTTTAAAACAAAATAATTTTCTTTTAACATTGAGTATATTTTTATTTCATCATTCACCCTCAGAATCTTTCAGTATAGATCAAATTTCCACGTTTTTTTTTTTTTTTCTGGATACAATTAAGAAGATTTGGTGATTTAAAATGAATTAAATATCATTAAAGTTCATTCTAACATATTATAAAATATATCAAAACCTAAATGTATTATCAAATTAATCATTGTTGTTATATGTTTAATGTATATGCCATTCTTTTTATTGTCTTTTTTTATTGTGGTATATGAAAAATATGTCAGATTATTCAATTATTAATATATAAGATTTTCTTCCTCCTCTTGTTCTTGCTGTTGGTCTTTATCGACAGGATGTCCTCCTTCTTTAATCACCTGTACTTCATTTATCCATGAACATCATTGGTTACATGTTTTTCCTATAATCCCTCCTATGATTTGAGCTTTTTTTGTTTGTTTGGCATTAAATAGTCTGTTTTGCATTTTCTTCTTCAGTTTTCAAAGCCTTTTTTTCGTTCCTAAAACAGTCAGTCAACTGAAAATAGATCAGATTCAGTAGGATGACCTGTGATCATGTCTTTATGCAGATAAAATACATTAATAAATTAAATTACTTAAACTTTAAGTCAACAAAGAAGTCACATGATTTATAGGAAACGTATCTTGAATTCCTTTGGTAATTTGATCCTCCATGACTGACTTGACTGAACTCCTCCTCCTCTGTGCTTTAAAAGTCGGTGCTCATCAACAGACCAAACATTTTTTAGACAATATCTATTATATACATATATAAATAGATGAATAGATGAATAGATAAATGGATAAACTTTATAGAAAGTCAATGAATTATTTTCCCTACCAATACAGGAAAATTATTTTTCTGTTATATATAATGTTCTTCTCTGCGGGGGCTCGTGTGGCAGCAGGTAAACCACTGACTTTTATTCTCATGATTTTATATTTAATAGAAAACTTGCATCATGAAGAGGGACTCAGATTTGATATATTTCACTAATCAAGTATTTTACTGAAAATGTAATTGAGTTAGTAGAAAAGTTTTTAGATGGTCGAAAACCAATTGAGAAATACTGAGTTAGTTTTCACTTCCTGTTCCATGACATGACGAATGTCGATGGCAGTTGGCAGATTG
The DNA here is from genome assembly GCF_982586985.1 of Callionymus lyra. Classification (NCBI taxonomy): domain Eukaryota; kingdom Metazoa; phylum Chordata; class Actinopteri; order Syngnathiformes; family Callionymidae; genus Callionymus; species Callionymus lyra. The sequence goes on from NC_141826.1 coordinate 14,616,573, forward strand.
GATCTTTGCGCGTTAATAACTCAGGAACACTAAGGTGTTGAAATACAAATCTGACCTCTTTCTAATCAGTTACGTGCTGTATTTACTACAAGCATAATATTCCTTATAAATTACACTATGCAGGCTGGAAGTGACGCAGCGTTTAAGGGACCGTCCTCCAATAAACGAATAGTGAAAAAGGGTGAAATTTTTTTATTGTGTCTTTGTATCTCCTTAACCTTAAGTCATATGGTCACAATATTTATATGACTAATGAAGGACCTCACCACCCTCTTCATACCAATAGAGCACATAGAGAAGGTCACTAGAGGATAATGATAGAAAGATACTTTGTTGATCCCCGGAGGAGAAATTATTTTCTATATAACTAAGTATAGAGACTAAGAACTTGTCCTCTTTCCTTGAAAAAGTCGGTGCTCACATCAACATACCACATTTAAATAATCTTCATGAGGAAGTATGTCTTGAGCCACACCTTTAATGGTGACACAGGTCTTTGTTTTTCTCAGTTGTTACTGCGTCACAAACCTGCCACGTAAAATTAACAGCAACAACAGTACAGTACTACAGAAAAAACAAAAAAGTATCTTCTGCTTCATCAAAAACATTTATTGTTTGTTTGTCTGTTCTGTGATGGACGGGTGTTGTAACTCGTATTAATATTGAACATGGCTGCCACACAGTAGCCACATTGTTGCTCTCGATAATGCAGCGACAACAGTTCTAGGACTGAAGTGTAATGTTCCATTTTATTTATTTATTTAAAACTCACACTTGGCCTGAGTCCTTACATCAACCAGAAATCCTGCTTTCATAAACAATGACAATGAAGAGGTTTCACAACAAAGAAGTCACATCATTAATAGGAAATGGATCTTGAATTTGTTTGGTAATTTGATCCTCCATGACTGACTTGACTGAACTCCTCCTCTGTGCTTGAAAAAGTCGGTGCTCACATCAACCTTCATGAGGAAGTACTATATGTCAGCGGATCATTTTCCCTGCCATGGCAAGAAAATGACTTTTCTGTTGATTGTTGTCTTCTCTGCGGGTGCTCGTGTTAGTGTGGTACTGAAAATGTAATTGAGTAACTAGAAAACTTTTTATCAGAAATACTGACCCTCCACGGTCAATCAAATAAATACACCTCCTGATAGCTGGAAACAACAACTTAAAGTGAAATAGTTTGAACATGAAAGCAGGTAGATTAACTAGAAACCAGAGATGAGGTGCAATAGAATAGCAAGGTGCAGGTTTTTTTGGCCCTCGAACTAAACGCTCTGGTTTAACCACATAAGTAATAGACAAAGGAATGTAGGCGCAGCAATGAATGACATTCTATAATTAGGGAATAACTAGGACTGCTGTTTGTTTCTTATAATGACGAGGGCACCTCATTACTGATACTTTATTGATCCCCGGAGGAGAAATGATTTTCTCTCTAACTAAGTACCCCTCTCTTTTCAGGTAACACTGTTTTTTTATCATGATTGTGTGAATGCTGAAGGCATTTTTACTTTGACCTTCAGATACCACTCCAACCTAGAAACTTCAATCAACTTCTCCTTCGACTACTAATTCTACTACTTATTCTACTACTAGTTCTACTTCTACAACTAATCCTTCTACTTCTACTACAAATCCTACTACTTTTTTCTTCTTCTCTTTCTTCTTTTTCTTATTTGTCTTCTTCTTTTCTTCTTTTTTTTTCTTCTTTGTAACATTTTTAAGTTTAATTCAACTTTTTCACATCAGTCTTTCTCCTTCATGCAGTCATTTCTACTATTTTTATATATTACTTTGAAAACTTGTAAAATACTTTCTAGCATTTCAGTTGACAGATTCTTCTGGAAATGCAATTCTTCTACTTAAGAATGTTGATTTGGGTGGGAGACGGGTGGCTTTGGATTGAGTTTTGAGTTTGTTGAAAATGTCAGACTGTATTAAAATAATTTAGTCGACTTTAAAGGGTCTAAATAATCCAGTGAGATAAAAAGTAATGGCCAAATGAAAAAAATGACAAGCCTTAAATTGTATACCTCCAAGAAACACACTTAACCAAGACCAAACATAAAAAACTTTGAAAATTGGCTACTCTAATGCATACTTCAGCTCATTCAAAGCTGCTCGAAGAAGAGATGGCAATCTTTACTCGGTAAAGTTTGAATGATAAAAACAACTAAATGATGAAGAAGGAAGATAACTGCTTGTCTAAGGGTGGAGAATGAGAAGGTTACACTGGTGAATATATATGATATATATATATAGAGAGAGAGAGAGACAGTTTTTTTTAAATAAATTGACCTCTGAACGGGATAGTACAAACAAAAGGACACAGAAATAGGAATGAGTTTAAGACAAAATGCTCATTTTGTGAAATACACAAAGTCAGAGAAACAAACTTATATGATCATGGGACCTTGGCAAAGCAGAGATCTATTGCAGATACTCCTTCAATTCTAACAAAATGGCAGATGCCAAGTGGCTTGTGAACACACCAATGGATGCCCCCTAGTGGTGGTTGATCTCCTACTTTGACTATCGTTATTTATTTTAAAGTTAAAAACACTAATAAATCAGGAAACAAGGAGGGGGAGAACACAGCCAGAGTTACTTCTCACCTCATGTGTGACTCCAACTTAAGAGTTTTACACACAAACATACACACACACTCATGGAATTGAAATCAAGGTAAAGACATTAACTGATACAGTATCAACACTCCAAAGTGAAAATCATTTAATATTTTCAACATCTCTGTAACAATTTAAAAAACCTTCTTGTCAATGAAGATGTTTAGATGGAAATATTAACTTAATCTTGTTGTTTCCTGCAGAATTTCACTCTCTCTCCTATCATGAAGTCATGTCAGCTGACCAAAGGGTCGTGGATGGATATGTGGACCATGTTCACTTTGTCCACTATAACAACAATGGACCAGAACCCAGAGAAGACTGGATGAGACGAGTCTTAGAAGAACATCCAGAGAAAAATTTGAACACATGGGCTGATGATCTGCTGGTCCAGAAGATGATATTAGAGAAGAAAACAAAAGGATTAAACACAAGTCAAGGTAGGTACACACCCACACACACACAAACACACACACACACACACACACACACACACACACACACACACACACACACACACACACACACACACACACACACACACACACACACACACGAGGTGAAAGTTAATTTCAGCTTGTGTCTCTCAGGTGTTCACTTGATCCAGAGGAGATCTAGATGTCTGTGGGATGATGAGACTGAAGAGGTCAGAGGTTATCATTTGTTTGCCTACAATGGAAAACACTTTATTAAGTTCTACATTGAGGGGAAACAGTGGTTTACTCGACATTCAGAAGATGAAGACATCGCACGTGATCTCAACTCAAGAGTTGATCTGAACCAACAAATCCACGACTATTTTACTCAGGAATGTCCAGAGCGGCTGAAGATTTATTTGGACTACGGGGAGAAGCGTCTGCTGAGAAAAGGTAGAGTGTTGTGTGTGTGAGTGACAGAACATGTGTGTGTGTGTGTGTGTGGGTGTGTGTGTATAAGCTCTCAGAGGACTGTGGTGTCACTGACAGTCATGAACTCCATTAGCTGATCTAAACACTGATCTTTGTCTTCTCCAGATCCTCCACAAATGTTTCTCCTCCAGAAGAACTTGTCCTCTCCCATCGTCTGCCTCGCCACAGGGTTCTTTCCTAAACATACTCACTTGTTTTGGAGGAAAGATGGAAAGAAAATCACTGGTGATGATGACGTGTGGATAAAAAAAACTCTCCCAAACCATGACGGGACTTTCCAGAAAAGGGCTGAACTTCTGCGTCCACCTGGTCAGTCTGAAGACTGGAGCAGGTACGAGTGTGTGTTCAAGAACTACGGTCAGGATGAAGTGATCCGCAGACTGGATGAAGGACTCTACAACAAACGTGAGTCTTTTTTTCTTCTTCTTCTTCACTTCTTTCCCTCTTTCCATGAGTGTCCAGATCCACGTTCCTCCAGAAGAGACGAGTCTCAGGTCTCTGTTGTCATGAACTCCTCCAGATTCTGAAATCTTCTGAAGTTGAGACGACATTTAACACTCTTGATAGAAAAGTAACAGATGGAGGTGAAATCAGAAACAAAGATGACGAGTCTTTCATTGTGATTCTAGAAGGTGTTGGTGTGTGTCTGGACACTAATTCTGCTTCCATTACACTCGGAATTGATCAAATTAAACTTAAATTATGATTAAAAAAAGTTTCATGGTGTGAGTGTCTTGATGTTGTCATTATGTTCAGTTGGTCGATGTGTTTGCTGATTTTATTATTGAACTCAAGGTCAAACACTCTCTCACTGTCATGCACACAAATGACCCTCAAAATAATGCTGACACTACAAATTATCTGACTATAGTATTAGAACCTGTTCATTTTAACTTTTATGAAAACTTGGAACTATTTCTTGCATTTTGTTTTTATTGAAACTCAACTGATGAAGCTTCACTGAGCTGTTCTTACTGTGGTTCTGATGTTGTGTTTTTCTCATCCCTTCATCCTAGAGACGACCGGCTCTGAACCCATCATCATCATCATCCTCATCATCATCATCATCATCAGCATCATCATCATCATCTGTGTCTCAATATATCTTTTCAGAAAACGCACAAAGAGCCAGAATGCTGAGAAAATTTTTAAAGTTCTTAATGAAAAAACATTATATGTAGATCTGATGCCACCAGAATATTAAATGGATGAATTTATCAAATCGTATTTTGAAACTTTGATATTTGTTTTATATATATATCTAAATAAAGATATGAAACTTTTTTTTTTGTATAGATATTAAATCTCATTGAAGATAACCAAACCCACTCTGCTGTGATTTGTCAAACACCGACGCTTGTCATGAAGTCCCCACCTCCAAGGGAGAAGCAAAGCCCATTATTATGTCGTAATTTATTCTCTTAACCTCTTGTTCTGGGAGATTTCAGAAGAAGGAGTACTTTATAAAGTAATAACTTCAAAACATGGTCATCATGAGAGACTTACTGCATCTTGGAAGAGGAGCTTTTAACATTTGAGTAAATCGGTAGATTAGGGTTTTCACAAAATTTTCCCTCAAAAATATTTTTTTTACAAACGCTTGATTTACTGTATTTAAGCTATACAAGCTCTCGCGATGACTGTTCACCCTTTTGACCACTAGAGAGAGCCAGAGTTTCACAAAAGTGTCTATTAATTGACTGACGGCACCAAATCATGGGACTGTTATTTATCGTTTTTCTTTTTTTTAAGCAAGATCTAAGGTCTAAATCAATATAACTTGAAATATATGTATTAAGGTTACATAAAAAAAATGATATAATGCTTGCATTTCAAAATAAAGGTAGACAGGAACTTTGTAAAGTTTGACGTGTGTCAAATAAATGACAAAAACTATGACCAACTAAAACTTGAACTAAAAGCGTAATCTGAAATATGTTAAATAAGAAATGCCATAATACGGGCGGAATTAAATAAGCAAATAAAGATAATATACAAGTTGAAGTGTGAGGGAAAAACACCCAAGTGCTTTCAATACCATCAGGTCAGACATCCTGAGGGAAGACTGTACTGTGCAGTGTAGGGGTCCCCCAGGGAACAGTGTTGGCACTGTTCCTCTTTTCACTGTACACTGCAGACTTCCAAAACCTGTCTCCCACCAGTCACCTGCAAAAGTTCTCGGACGACTCCGCCATCGTCGGCCTCATTAAGGACGGGGATGACGGGTCGTACCGCGGACTTGTCCAGGACTTTGTTGACTGGTGTCTGGAAAACCACCTCCAGATCAACTCCAGCAAAACTAAGGAGTTGATTGTGGATTTCCGGCAGTGTCCCTCCATCTCCCCCTCACCACTGAACATCCAGGGACAGGACATTGAGATTGTCACGTCTTACAGGTTCCTGGGTGTTCACCTCAACAACCGCCTGGACTGGGTGGATAACACTGCTGCTCTTTATAAAAAAGGGCGGAGTAGACTCTACCTGCTCCGGAGGTTGAGGTCCTTTGGCGTCCGGGGGCCACTCCTGAAGTCATTCTATTACTCAGTAGTGGCCTCTGCCATCTTCAACGGTGTGGTCTGCTGGGGGAGCAGCATGACAGCAAAAGGATAGGGCTAAACTGGACAGCCTTATTAAGAAGGCCGGTTACGTCCTAGGGCGCCCCCTGGATCCTGTGGAGGAAGTGTCTGGGAGGAGGATACAGAGCCTGGCCTCCATGAGGAAGAACTTATCTCACCCTCTCCAGCACACACTGAGGGCATTGAGGAGCTCCATCAGTGATAGGATGCTTCATCCCCGGTGTGTGAGGGAGAGGTACCGCAGGTCCTTCCTCCCTGCTGCCATCAGACTCCAAAACAAGAACACACCAAGATAGTTATTTAACTGCACCTTTCTTGTTATTTTTGTAAATATGATTGTGTATAATATAGTGCAGATTTATTTTCTATTAGATTTAGATTTTTTCATTTCTTTTTAATATTTTATTTCTGGGTGGTTTTTTTTTTGGCATATTGCTGTTGTTAAACCGAATTTCCCCTCGCGGGACAATAAAAGGATTCTGATTCAAAAGCAAGATTTTCATTGTTTAAGTTATCTGTGTTTTATAAAGATAAAAAATCCGTTGTCTTCTGTCATTTTGTTTAACGAAAATCCATCTATTTTTCAGCAACTTTAAACTTTAAAGGGTTTTTTTTTACAATTCCGTTCCAGCCTCCTACTAGACAAAACATGAAAACACCGAAATGACATCACAAAATTAATCGAAAACATTTAGACATTTACCCCAAACGTAAATGTGCGGCATTATTCTACAATGGAAGAAACCTTCAAGTCAGTTCTGGGACATTATTGTTGAAATAACGAGAGACTGAAGCGACAAGTAGCGGAATATTTAGAACGAAAGAGAATGAAAAGCAAGTAAACTTCATCTAATGTCACACTCCGAGTGTCATAAATCATCAATATTTACGGTGAATTGTTTCATATGTTATTATTATGTTAGCTTCTCTTCAAAATACACAGGGTTGTATTCTGCTATGATTGAGGATGAAGAAGAAACATTTACTTAATATTTATTAAGACATTTGCGATTATAACACTGACATTTCAAAGAAAGCCAAGGAAGAAAACTTCCACACAACCACACTGGGTTTTATTGTTGTTAAATGTATATGCTTTCATTTAACAATACCTTTTCCCTGTTTTCAGGGTTGAACTGCATCTCTTTCAGAAGTTATTGAAAACCTGACTCTCCAGATTGACCGTCAACATGTCAGCAGATTAAAAGTTTGTCTCTCGGAAATCTGGGATGGAGCTGTTCTCAAAAGAAGAAGATTTTGACCTCCTGAGGAAATTATTCCTCTCAATACTCATGAGAAGGCTGAACAAAAGACTCATATTTGATGGACCTGCAGAGTCACTTTTGATTCCAATTCAAGCTCCAACACAACCAAAATAAAAAGATGGCAAAGAGGATGAAGTCAAAAACACTGCATGTTTGCAGTTGTCAGCAATTTAGTAGATGGTTGAGCAACTTTGGCTCATTTCTATTTTTATATGTATATAAAAAAGAGAATCAAGAGCATCTGAGTTTATTTTGTTTACATGATATTGTTTTGTAACGGATTATAGAAAGTCATTTACAAACAACTTGGACTGAATTGGTCAGTTCTTTTCTCATGATGGCAATGTTTAAGATTAACATCTAAATGTTTCATCAAATAGCAGAGGAGGTTTTAAAGAACAACCACGTCTTTAAGTGCGATGTACTTCTAACTCTAAAGCACAATTCCATCACAGAGGACTTGTCAGACTTCTACCACCTATTTCCTTATTCCAGCTCAGCCTGACCTGGCTCCTTTGGCATAAATGTTAAGTAGACTTCAAAAATTCCCATTCAACAAAATGATAAAAGTGTTGTTTCACTGTTCAGAATTATCGACTCATCATCAACATTTTTGGTTGAGGCACTGTCAGAGTTCTCCAATTCACATGTGGTGCTTTATGTTCACTCGATCTCATGGCACCACTTCTCTTCTCACACATTGCTTGGTAGTATTTAGTGAAATCATTTCATTTCTTTCTCACCAAGTAGAAGCTCTGAATTGCCAAAGGTGGAGGCTCGATTCCATCCTCACAGCACAAGCTCTGGTCCTCAAGTCTCTCTATGAGGACCACACCCGTATCCTTCACAATTTCAACAGCGTCACAACTCACCTTGTATTTTTCTGCTCACAATCTCCCATTTTCTTATCTCCCATAAGATCACAGCCTTCAAACAAAGCACTTAGTTTACCTCTGTTTTAACAGCTCTTCTCTCTACACCTACTTTCTTCACTTTTCTTACTTTCCAATGACACGCTTTAAACAAAGTGTTAAGTTTTCAACTCTTTTAACAGCCTTCCTTTTGTTCCTAACTCCTCCTAATTATTAACTTGACAAACACACAACATTAATACACTAACTTAACACAATATGCACATAAAAAAATGTTAAACCTACTCAAACCAAACTTATTGTTAAAAAAAATAACAAAGAAACAACTTCAGACCTCCACTGGTTTCTTGCCAAACCACACAAAATCACACTAATATGTAAACACACAAAGTTAGATTTTTCTTCTCTCTTCGCTTGATACACACACACAGTTATTAACTGTTTTTGCTCTCCTCACACACACAGTATTCTTAGTCGTATTTTGTCTGTTTAAAGTCGTAGGTTCACTTCTCTGCTTTTTCTAAGTTTGAAACTTAGAAAAAGGCTTCTTATAACTTTTAAGTTTGTTTGTTTATTTGTTTCTATTTAAATTTTAATTTAACTCTAAGGGCAACGACTCAGGAAGTTTCATAAAATTGTATTTGGTACTTTCAAAATAAAGTCCCTTTACATATACCCATATTCATATGAATTTATGCTGTTTTCAAATGTGTGTAGATAAATACCCCTAGTTTGACATGGCTGAAATTGATCTAGTCTGAAGTAGACTACCTGAAGAATAGACTCAGGAAGTTTCATTAAATTCTATATTGTACTTTCAAAATAAAGGCCCTTTGAAATTGTTCATATGAATCTCCATGTCTGCTATTTTTAAATGTTTGTATAGAAAATGCTCCTATGTATGTATGTCTATTGTGTACTTTCAAAAACATTTTTTTAGTTGGGGCGGATATTGAACAATAGTAGAGGATTTTAAAAATCACCAGAACTAATTTAATTGCGTTCTAATTTTAATTCATAGTTCATTATCAATTGTAGTAAACACGCCATTAAAAGTACACAATAGAATCTCATAACATCTCTTAAGTCTATTCTTCAGGTAGTCTACTTCAGTCTAGATACATTCCAGCCATGCCACATTAGGGATATTTTCTATACAAACATTTAAAAATAGCACACATGGATATTACCATGATATTTTTCAAAGGGCCTTTATCTTGAAAGTACACGATATAATCTCATGAAATCTCCAATGAGTCCATTCTTCAGGTGGTCTGCTTCACTCTATAAAAATTTCAGCCATGCCAAACTAGGGATATTTTAAATGTAAGCCTATAAAATAAAATCACAATAGGAGGGTTGGAAAGACCATTTTCAAAGTGCTTCATTAAAAAATATTTTTATTATATTAATAAATAGATTTTAAATGAGGGTTTCATTCATTGAAAAGTCTGAGTTTCTTTATGAAACATTAATAATAATTCGCATTCGTTCGAAAAGACTGCTGGACGCCAATACCGTAATAAGCATCGATTTGTGCACTACAGATTTCTTCTATCCCGACTGGGTGCTGGCTTGACCACGGTGTCAAGCCCTCTGATGGCAAAACAGGTTTGGTTTGTTTTGAGTCCCTTTTGCTTGAGCATTACCATTTTGTCACTGCTCTGTGATGGACGTGTGTGGTATCTACCCAGCCCGTGTTAAATCCCTTTTAAGTTGTGTCACAGATTTCAGGACTCAGGGAGTCAATTGGAACCATTAGTGACTCTGGAAACTCTTGTAAGAACCACTGACAGTCAGACTCGCAACTTTAGCTCTAAAATGAAGAATAAATGTTTCGCCTTTAATCCCTCTTATGATTTCAGCTTTGTTTTGTTTGTTTCATTTTCTAAATAATTCTGTGTGAGCTGTGATCATGTCTTTATGAAAATGGCAGATTGATGAAATGATTTATAGGAAATGGATCTTGAATTAATTTGGTAATTTGATCCTCCATGACTGACTTGACTGGACTCCTCCTCCCCTGTGCTTTAAAAGTCGGTGCTGAACTCATCAGACCCCTTTTCAATAACCTTCATGAGGAAGTACAGTATGTCTTCAGCGGATCATTTTCCGTGCCATGGAAGGAAGATTATTTTTCTGTTGATAGTTTACTTCTCTGCAGGTGCTCGTGTGGCAGCAGGTAAACAACTGACTTTCATTCTCATGATCGGCTTCCAAATATTTCACTAATCAAGTATTTTACTGATGAGGGGATTTTGTGTTCCGGTGAACCGACCCCTCCCCAGTCTCGTACGTGGTGGTGGAAAATGAAGGACAGACACATGGATGAGTAAAAATGCTCGTTTAGTGAATTATGCAGAAGTCAGAGACAAACTTATGTGAACACGGGCGCTAGCAAGCAGAGAGATCTATCGCAGACGTCTTCCAATACCAGAACGCGAAGTTCTCACAAAATGGTGGATCTTTTATAGTAGAATATGCAGGTTAACGGCTCTAGTCAATTGTACATGTAGGATTGGTCAGTAACTCTAAACACTTGATTCTAAGATGGCCGATGGCGCACATGGTCGTCGTGGAATTTGCCATTAGTGACCCTGGAAACTCTTGTAAGAACCACCAAGAGTCAGACTAGCAACTTTAGCTTTAAAATAAAGACTAAATGTTTTGTCTTTAATCCCTCTTATGATTTCAGCTTTGTTTTGTTTGTTTCATTTTCTAAATAATTCTTAATTTAACTTTCGTTGAAATTTCAAAGTCAAGACAATCAAGGAGTACAAGTATAACTCAAATTTTGTTTAGCATTAAATTGTCTGTTTTGCATTTTCTTCTTCTGTTTTCAAAGCCTTGTTTTCTTTCCTAAAACTCAGTCAACTGAAAATAGATCAGATTCAGTAGGATGACCTGTGATCATGTCTTTATGAAAATGGCAGATAAAAAACATTAATACATTAAATGACTTTCACTTTACACAACAAAGAAATTCATATTCATAGGAAACTTTATCTTGAATTCGTTTGGTAATTTGATCCTCCATGGCTGACTTGACTGAACTCCTCATCTGTGCTTGAAAGAGTCGATGCTCACAACAGACCACATTTGAATAACCTTCACGAGGAAGTACAATATTTCAGCGGATCATTTTCCCTGCTATGGCAAGAAAATGACTTTTCTGTTGATTGTTGTCTTCTCTGGGGGTGCTCGTGTGACAGTGTGGTACTGAAAATGCAATTGAGTAACTAGAAAACTTTTTATCAGAAATACTGAGTTGTTTTTGACTTCCTGTGCCACGACATGACGAGTCAAGAGCTCTCCACGGTCCATCAAATAAATACACCTAATGATAGCTGGAAACAACAACTTAAAGTGAAAATAAAATAAAATAAAAATAAAATAAAAAAATAAAAAATGGATAAACTTTATAGTAATTCTTCAATTAATTATTTTCCCTACCAATACAGGAAAATTATTTTTCTGTTATATATAGTTTTCTTCTCTGCGGGGGCTCGTGTGGCAGCAGGTAAACCACTGACTTTTATTCTCATGATTTTATTTTTAATAGAAATCTTGTATCATGAAGAGGGACTCAGATTTTATATATTTCACTAATCAAGCATTTTACTGAAAATGTCGATGTTGGCAGATTGGATCTTTGCGCGTTAATAACTCGGGAACACTAAGGTTTTGAATTACAAATCCAAATTACAAATGGTGGACGGGTGTGGTAACTAGTATTTATTTAAAACTCACACTTCACTTGAGTCCTTACATCAACCAGAAATCCTGATTTCATAAACAATGACAATGTAGAGGTTACACAACAAAGAAGTCACATCATTAATAGGAAATGGATCTTGAATTCGTTTGGTAATTTGATCCTTCATGATTGACTTGACTGAACTCCTCCTCTGTGCTTGAAAGAGTCGATGCTCACGTCAACAGACCACATTTGAATAACCTTCATGAGGAAGTACAATATGTCAGCGGATTATTTTCCCTGCCATGTCAGGAAAATTACTTTTCTGTGGAATTTTGTCTTCTCTGGGGGTGTTAGTGTGACAGTGTGGTACTGAAAATAAAATTAAATAGCTAGAAAAAAATGTTGATGGTCAAAAACCAATAAGTTCTACTACAAATCCTACTACTTTTTTTCTTCTTCTCTTTCTTTTTTTTTCTTATTTGTCTTCTTCTTTATTTTCTTCTTTTTTTTGTTCTTTGTAACATTTTTAAGTTTAATTCAACTTTTTCACATCAGTCTTTCTCCTTCATGCCATCATTTCTACTATTTTTATATATTGATTTGAAAACTTCAACGTCAAATACTTTCTAGCATTTCAGTCGACAGATTCTTCTGGAAATGCAATTCTTCTACTTCAGAATGTTGTTTTGAGGGGAGACGGGTGGCTTTGGATTGAGTTTTGAGTTTTTTGAAAATGTCACACAGTATTAAAATAATTTTGTTGACTTTAAAGGGTCTAAATAATGAAGTGAAGAGATAAAACCTAATGGCCAAGAAATCATATACCTCCAAGAAACACACTTAACCAAGACCAAACATAATAAACTTTGAAATTGGCTACTCTAATGCATACTTCAGCTCATTCAAAGCTGCTCGAAGAAGAGATGGCAATCTTTACTCGGTAAAGTTTGAATGATAAAAACAACTAAATGATGAAGAAGGAAGATTAGTGCTGGTCAAAGTGGCTTGTGAACACACCAATGGATGCCCCCTGGTGCTGGTTGATCTCCTACTTAGACTATCGTTTTTTTATTTTAAAGTTAAAAATACTAATTATTTAGGAAACAAGGAGGTAGAGAACACAGCCAGAGTTACTTCTCACCTCATGTGCCAGCGTGACTCCAACTTAAGAGTTTTACACACAAACATACTCACACACTCATGGAAGTGAAATCAAGGTAAATACATTAACTAATACAGTATCAAGACTCCACAGTGAGTATCCGGAAAATCATTTAATATTTTCAACATCTCTGTAACAATTTAAAGAACCTTCTTGTCAATGAAGATGTTTAGATGGAAATATTAACTTAGTCTTGTTGTTTCTGCAGAATTTCACTCTCTCTCCTATCATGAAGTCATGTCAGCTGACCAAAGGGTCGTGGATGGATTTGGGCACCATGTTCACTTTGTCCACTATAACAACAATGGACCAGAACCAAGAGAAGACTGGATGAGAAGAGTCTTAGAAGAACATCCAGAGAAAAATTTGAACACATGGGCTGATGATCTGCTGGTCCATAATCTGATCTTAGAGAAGAAAACACAAGGATTAAACAAAAGTCAAGGTAGGTACACACACACACACACACACACACACGCACACACACACACACGCACAGACGCGCACACGCACACACATGCACACACACGCGCGCACACACGCACACACACTCATACGCACACACACACGCGCACACACGCACGCACACACGCACACACACTCGCACACACACACACACGCACGCAAAAACGCACACGAACACACGAACACCCCCCCCACACACACACACACACACACACCTGCACACACACACAAGGAGGTGAAAGTTAATTTCAGCTTGTGTCTCTCAGGTGTTCACTTGATCCAGAGGATATCTAGATGTCTGTGGGATGATGAGACTGAAGAGGTCAGAGGTTATCATTTGTTTGCCTACAATGGAAAAGACGTCATTAAGTTCTACCCTGAGGACAAACAGTGGTTTACTCGACATTCAGAAGATGAAGACATCGCACGTTATCTGAACTCAAGAGATGATCTGAACCAACAAATCCACGACTATTTTACTCAGGAATGTCCAAAGCGGCTGAAGATGTATTTGGACTACGGGGAGAAGCGTCTGCTGAGAAAAGGTAGAGGACGTGTTGGTGTGTGTGAGTGACAGAACATGTGTGTGTGTAGAAGCTCTCAGAGGACTGTGGTGTCACTGACAGTCATGAACTCCATCAGCTGATCTAAACACTGATCTTTGTCTTCTCCAGATCCTCCACAAATGTTTCTCCTCCAGAGGAACTCGTCCTCTCCCATCGTCTGCCTCGCCACAGGGTTCTTTCCTAAACATACTGACTTGTTTTGGAGGAAAGATGGAAAGATAATCACTGGTGATGATGACATGTGGATAAAAGAAACTCTCCCAAACCATGATGGGACTTTCCAGAAAAGGGCTGAACTTCTGCGTCAACCTGGTCAGCCTGAAGACTGGAGCAGGTACGAGTGTGTGTTCAGAGGCTACGGTCAGGATGAAGTGATCCGCAGACTGGATGAAGGACTCGACAACAACCGTGAGTCTTTTTTCTTCTTCTTCTTCACTTCTGTCCCTCTTTCCATGAGTGTCCAGATCCATGTTCCCCCAGAAGAGACGAGTCTGAGGTCTCTGTTGTCATGAACTCCTCCAGATTCTGAAGTTGAGACGAAATTTAACACTCTTGATAGAAAAGTAACAGATGGAGGTGAAATCAGAAACAAAGATGATGAGTCTTTCATTGTGATTCTAGAAGGTGTTGGTGTGTGTCTGGACACTAATTCTGCTTCCATTACACTCGGAATTTATCAAATTAAACTCAGATTATGATTACAAAAAGTTCAACACACTTTCATCAGGAGGTTTTTAACATGTTTTAATATTGAGATAAATTGTAAAAGTTCAAAGAAACAATGTTTCAAGGTGTGAGTGTCTTGATGTTGTCATTATGTTCAGTTGGTCGATGATTTTGCTGATTTCATTATTGAACTCAAGGTCAAATCATTGAAACTCAACTGATGAAGCTTCACTGAGCTGGTTCTTACTGTGGTTCTGATGTTGTGTTTTTCTCATCCCTTTATCTCAGAGACGACTGGCTCTGAACCCACCACCATCATCATCATCATCATCAGCATCAGCATCATCATTAGTGTCTCAATATATCGTTTCAGAAAACGCACAAAGAGCCAGAATGCTGAGAAAAATTCAAAAGTTCTTAATGAAAAAACATTAACAGTAGATCTGATGCCACCAGAATATTGAATTGTTGAATTTATCAAATCAATTGTTGAAAATTTGAATGTCTTCCCTGCATTTACATTTTTGACATTTGATTTGATAAATTCAACCATTAAAGGCCTAGTTCACCCAAAATGTCTTCTCCTTGTGCTGCTACCTTGTCGTGGTGGAGAAGCTTGAGTGCCTCAAAGATCCTGTGGGCTATATTGGCGGGGGGCACAGGTCACAGGTGAGGGGTCAGACGAAAGACAGTACATTGTTCTCCTGGTTGGGCTCGGGTTAGACAACCCAGCACTACTTACCTACATGCCATAAAGTTCAATAAGTAAGTAAATCACCCAAAATTTAAACTTCACTCATTTCGACTAAGGGTTTGGACCATTTTCAGAGTAATCCATTCCTTTTTAGAGTTATAGTCAAACATGTCAAATACCTCCATACTGCTCGTGTGTAATGTCCATCTCTGTGTTTGATGGAGTTTACTGACTCCTTCAAGAATCATCTCAAGACATATTTATCTGTGCAGGCTTTTTGACCCTGGTCTGTGACAGTCTTTACACATCTTTACTTTACTTGCATGTATAAAAGCCTTGATGAAGATTAAACAAGTCTATACTATTAACTATAAAACTATAAACTACTGCAAAGGTACTGCAGGTAATATAGCCAGTGATTCAGTGTAGACAATAGACTGTGTGCCCTGGAAGCGATTTTTACAGAAACATAGATGTTTTTAGCGTATTTTGGGAGGAAGTTCGTCCCTGGTCACTCAGTTGCTTCATTCAAATGGATTTATATTTTTATCTATAACTGGAAAAAGAAAGAGATGACTCTGAAAATAATCCCAACCTTTTGTCAACATGAGTAGAAAATTTGCATTTTGGGTGAACTAACCCTTTAAATATTCTGATGGCACCGATCCATGGGGTTGGTATATATATATATATATATCAAAATCAAGAACTTTTTCTTCATAAAACGACAAATTAAGTTTTTAATGTGAATACATTATATTGACTTCATAACTTAATTTAATAAGTTACCTGTTATTTATATTGTTGTTTACATACTGTATAGGTGTACTGTTGAGATTTCATCAAAGTTCTGTACTTTTAGCGGTTTCAGGATTCCTTATCTTGTAAGTTTATTCACTTATGTTATGGCTACCTTTTTGTGTGGTATTTAAATTTCAATATACATGCTGTGTTTGAATATACATCATAAAACTGGAAGATGGATAAATAAGTTCTTGTACTAATAAAATTAAGGTAACGATTTGCATGGACAGTTCTGAGTAGAATCAAAATTAATTAAGTTAGAATAACTAAATGGAGTAATTTCAACACAATTAAAATGAAGTTGGTTCAACTTAAACAAGCTTGGAGAGGAAAAGGTAAATCATGCTGCTTGTACTAAAGTAATTGAGTGAGCCTAACTAGAGAAGTCTTGGCTCAATACTAGCTAAGTTTAAATAACCTAAAAATATAACTTAAATATCCATGCAAATTGTTACATATCAATATTTCACTTTGAGCCAGTGCCAGAGATTATTATTATTATTCATTATCTTCATCAATATAGATCTTGTAAATAAAATAATTACTCAAATAATTGTGTTCTTTTTTGTTTGTTTGGTGTTTCTTTTAGTGCACCACTGTTTTCAAATGATGTTAGTAGAAATGTGTTTTATATAAATGCATTAAAGTTAAACTTTGTGGATTTAAGTGTGTCTGAAATAGATCTTGCACCTCTACTGTACTTATGATAGATACACTTTTTTTAAAAATAAAAATATGAAAAAATTTGTTTGACAAAAACTATGACTAACTATACTTTAAATAACTTGAACTAAAAGCGTGATCTGAAATATGTTGAATAAGAAATGCCATAATGCAGGTGGAATTGAATAAGCAAATAAAGATACAATACAAGTTGAAGTGTGAGGGGAAAACAAAACCTGCAGAGGGCGAACATGTGCAAAAGTCTCTGTTGGAACCAACATTCTGGCTTGTGTTGCCGGTGGGACATAATTCACCTGAACACCCACTAGAAAGGCATGGTATAGATGTCAGTCTCTCTCACCTGCTCCTGACAACAGGACGTGACCTCAGCTCCTGATCACCACGAAGATACAACTGGTAGAAAAAACTACTTTTAATGAGAATTATGTTTGCTCCTGAGTGTTAATAGTTGATTTAGATACTTTGGTTTAAGCTAATTTAAGCTTGTAGTAAGTAAGTCTTTTTTTAATTTATATAGCGCTTTTCCAGACCAGGGTCACAAAGTATATAGTTTACACTTGTTTTAACACTTACTTTAATAGTTCTGAAAGCTTTGTTTGAAAAGCAAATTAAATTAACATTTTATTAAAGTAAACTTTTGACTAATGCATGTTTTTGTTTTAAAGGTTATCAACCTGTTCCATACTGACTATTATATTCTGAACTGGAGTCCTCAACATAAATCATCAAGAAAATAAAAACCAAAGAACGAGAGTCGAGTTGTCCTTTGCATCCTTCAACAAGTTGTCAAGCTGTTTTTCAAGTATGGGCTGAGTTGTGGTCCGAAAAAACGCCGAACTTGACATACATGGACGCCGCATCGACTGCTGCTGCCCACTAGAGCGGTGTGTATACAGGGCGGCCATCTTGGTACAGTGCCACTCACTCCTACAGTGAAATAGTCACGTCGAAAGAGAATGAAAAGCAAGTGAACTTCACGCTCCAAGTGTCATAAATCATAAATATTTACGGTATATTGTTTTCATATTTTATTATTCTGTTAGCTTCTCCGTGTTCACGTCATGTTTAACTTGTACCGCTTATATGTACTTTATGTGGCTATTCTTAAGCTAGTGCTACGAAGAAACGACGCAAATGTGACGTTAGACATTAAAGCTGGTATCACTTTACAGGTTAGGGGTTGTGGTTCGGAGCTACACACTTAAGTGCAGCTGAAAGATAATGTCCTGACACCTGTGAGAGGAAACTACTTCATCTTTCTTTTAAACCAGGGCTGGATTATACATTTGTGTGCAGTGCAGAGCTGCTAGAATTAAATGCCTTTATCAAAAATACCCCCCCCCCTCTTCTGATGTTACAAATATTGTAAATATTACAAAAACTTTCCATTCTCTTTATTGTAAGGAAGCAGTGGGGGGGCGTATCAACGGATTACTGTGTATCTTTGTACTGTGGAAGACTTTCCTTTACAAGATTAATCCTAACCAAGATTAATTCTAACCTAGAAGTTTGTCTTTATATAAATAGATTTCAACATACAGTGGCTTACAAATGTATTCATACACCTTGATTTTTTCCACACTGGACGCCAAAAACATAAATATATCTTATTAGAATTTAATGTGAAAGATCAACAAAATGTCACACAATTGTGAAGTACAAAGAAAATTATACATGATTTATCCGGAAATGGAAAGAGTATGGCACGACTGCAAACCTACCAAGACACGTCCACCTAAACTTACAGGCCGAACAAGGAGAGCCCTTCTCTTCATCATGGGGCAGGGAAGTTGGTCAGAGTTGATGGGAAGATGGATGGTGCTGTACAGGGCAATCTTGAAAGAAAACCTGTTGGAGTCTGCAAAAGACTGGAGACTGGGGCGGACCTTCCAGCAGTAAAAAGACCCTAAATCAGAATCAGAATCAGAAATCCTTTATTTGTCCCGCGAGGGGAAATTCGGTTTAAACAACAGCAGGAGCAATATACCACAAATAAAACACCCAGAAATAAAATAATAAAATGAAAAAATTTAAATAGAATATAATAGAAATCTGCACCATATTATATATACACAACATATTTACAAAAATAACAAGAAGAAAGGTGCTGTTAAATATTTATCTGGCTGTGTTCTTGTTGTGGAGTTTGATGGCAGCAGGGAGGAAGGACCTGCAGTACCTCTCCCTCACACACCTAAACATAAAGCCAGGGCTACAATGGAATGGTTTAAAACAAAACATTCATGTGTTAGAATGGCTCAGAGCTCAAAGTCCAGACCTAAATCACATCAAGAATCTGTGGCAAGATCTGAAAAGCGCCGTTCACAAATGCTCTGATGCTAATCTGACTGAGTTTTGGCAGTTTTTCAAAGAAGAATGGGCAAAAATCTCAGTATATTGTAGTAGTTTTATATTTCTTATAAAAAGGTTTGTATTCAGAACATCTGGAAAAAGTTCTGGTAGATTAAACTTTAAAATTGCATCTAGGTAAAATTTACCTGAAGTTGGAGCACCACCACTTTTATTTTATATTACAAGGGAAACTATTCAATTTACGTGGACAATAATTAATTAATTGGCCTTATTAATTAACTATGAAACACTAGTTTTAATTAATTTAAAATTATTATACACTATAGATATACGCCATACTTAAATGAATGCTAAAAGATAATCAAAATATAAAGTATAAATTACTAGCTTCATCTAAAAGCTTAAACGTTTGAATACAAATTCACAATCAACATTTCACTTAGACTGATTTACACTCTTTTCAAGGCAAGCTTGAAACAGAATTAGAGAAATGACACCGGATTATCTAAACATCTGTCCGTCTGCCTTTTTAAACCTGGGGTCGTGAAACAAAGAGCGAAGAGGGACACACCCAGGAGGGGGGGAGTTGTAGACAAAGGCACCCACCTTTATCCTTTCGTCGAGTTCAACGATGTCTGAAGCCGTATGAGTTGAATGAGTTGTAGATTGGTTCCGCTTGTAAGGCAAACAAAAAGGTAGCTTGTTGTTGTGGTGTGGTTTTCCGTTACGACTCTCGGGACATATAGAAACCATAGATTGAATAAAATTGGCTTGGGCATTCTTTCGAGTGGCAAACTTATCTCTATTGGCACGTTGTAGAGGCATCTATCTTCACCTCTTTAGAGACGCTTAACCACCGAGAGTACGAATGGAATGTTTTCTTTAAAAAAAAATGCTTTTCTTGGTTAAATAATCAAGTTTCCTGGTATGGTTACGCTGCCTAGTGAGTACTTATATTATGATAAAAAATAAAAACAAACTTTCTTGATTAATGCAACGTTAACGCTAATGTTTGTTTTTCAAGTTTTGTGGGAAGAAATTTATAAATAAGCTTTCTTGAATTTCTATTGGCTAAAAAATAGAGTTTTTTTCTTGTAAGATTTATGCTGCAAGTTTATTTTAAAAAAGGTAAAAACGGCTTACTTGGTCTCAAATTATATGTAAAAGTGGTTTTTACGGTCAACTACCGTGAACTTCTATTGGTTGAAAAGGGCGTTTTTTGCTTGTGAATTTCATATTACAAGTTTTTTATAAAGATTTTTGGTCATTATAATATAAGAATTCAAGCGTGTTTTGTGAAAAAAGCATTTCTTGCGAGGATTGATGCAGCAAGTTTTTTAACAGGTTGAAATACTCTTATTGTTTCTTATGTTTACGTTGGTTGCATAGTGAGTACCTATTTTTCAAGTTTTGTGTAAAGAAATTCTTCAGTTTCTTTTGGGTTAAAAATTTGTTTTTTCTTTTAAATCCTACGAGTTTTTGTTAAAAGGGTAAAAAACAGCTTTCTATAGCTAAACGTAGTTTTCTGCTCAATTGTCTTAGAAATTTCTATTGGGTTAAGAGGCATTTTTGCTTTTGATTTTCATATCATAAGTTTTTTACTAAAGTTTGGGATTAAAATAAAGGTATTCAATCGTGACAGTTCTCTTATAGAGAGGGAGACGAACAGTTGGTGTAGAAATAAATAAGGAAAAAATAAATGTATTTATCTGAACTGCGGGTGAAATGGCAGTTTAGTGGGATCGGAAAAATGTTGTAAAAAAAACTGGTATCAATGGGCTAAAAAGCAGAGAAAAGTTGGAAATCTGCCTGATTGTGGCATGCCTATAACTGAAGAAGATATTCTTGGTGAAACTGTGAAAAATATTAATCTAGAACTTGAAGTCATTAGAAGGAGAAAAACAAGCATGTTCTTTCTGCAAAAATAAAAGTTGTATGTTTTTCTTGTATTTAATGAATATGTCTAGTTCACCTTTGCAGGATATAGTTGAAGGAGACAAAGGAAGCCTAAAGAATGGCCTAACAAAGGTCATGAAGGATCCAGGTTTAAATTTGCAATCAGGTGGAGATACCTGGAATGGGACACAGCAGGTGGTGGCACCAACACCAGTGCAGAATAGTTCCACCACCATAAAAAGAAAACCTTGTAAAATAACATCTTAGGACTCTCACAGGGTTCCACAAGAAGGACTATAGCAGAGACGGCGTAGTCAAACAGGGGGAGTTGGATCAAGGTGATCTATGATTAGACAACAGTAGCCCAAAGGACAGGTAGCATAAAAAGATGTTATGTGTCCTCTAAGGGAGGTTGATGTATGAATGGAATGCGAAATTAATGAACAGTGAACAGTATTGATGAAAGTGATGTTCCTAATTTGGGGATTCTTGTTATTATGTCCTAATGGCCCGGGTAAATCAAAGCGAAAAAGAAAAGAAAAATGAAAAGAGAAGCAAACAAAAACTAAGAATGAACCTAAAACGTAAACTACACTAACACAAATAATTAACTCATTTAGATTAAAACTAGCAACGGGTGGCTCACTTGAGCCCAAATTTTGAGTCAATCAATGGTTCAAAACGATTGAGCAAGTCTTTCCCAATGAGTAGGGCATGTTGTCGTGCAGTGACACATAGACTTGATGGATCAATGTCATTGGTCAGATGGTCAAGTGTAGCAGAGCGATGGATTTCAACTGGGTGCCCACACTGGAGAATGCCCACACATCTAAGTCACATTTCTGTAGCCGAATGGTCTTGCCTTGAGACTGGGTGGCTTGTTTTAACTTCTAATCTAATGTTTTTGCTGATATAGTGGTAATATCAGCAGCTGTATCAACAAGAGCTTCGTATTCGATGGTGTCTTCAAGCTTCATGGCTAGGTAGAACTCCCGAGCAATTCCCTTTTCAGTTAGTTCACCCAGCAGTTGTTGGATAGGCTGGGGATCGTGTTCGAGCCATGGGGTTGTGCTTGGCGGGGCTCAAAGTTTACCATCAGGATCGCAGTATCTGGGACAATGGCAGGGTCTGGAGCAGTTATAGCTGGAGTTCGTAGCTTGTCTTTAGCTTTAACTCGGCCTAGTCAGGAGGAGGGTTTATCAAATTTCTGCATTCTCTGCCAGGCTTAAAATTGTTTAACCGTCTCCTCAGGATCCTCCTTTGGCTTTCCTTCGGACTTCTTTTTGTTTTTGCCATCACTGGGAGGAGACTCAGAGCGTTTTGAATGGCCAGTTTCTTTCTTGAACTCTCTCGAGTTATCAGGCCTTGCCAATTTCTTCCTTGAGGGGAAGTTCTTCCCGGTTCCTTCCGTGCCGAGGATATGAGTGCCGAGGATATGAGTTTCCTTGTGGCCGTATGTTCTTGGTTAAGAACGCTTTGTCTGCTCTGTGGGAATCATAGTCGTGGTTGTTCTGGTGCCCTTTAAAAACTGCTCTGGTTGAGGGAGGTAAAACGGATAAAACCGGAGTCCGTTTCCGTCGCTCCAACTCGACGTCACCTCCGGGTCTTAATACTTTGCTTTATGGAGAAAAAAGGATCAATTCAGAGTGTACGGTCGTTTATTCACCGCTTCAAAACAAACAAACATAGAAACTTTTACGATCGATCGGACTCGCTCTTTGCCGGCAGCTGTACAGGTCAATAGCTCCGGGAAAGACGGTCTTGGGTTATGGGTTGTCTCTACATTTAAGGGAAAGTTTCCTGTCCAGGGGGTCGCCTATTCCGGGGCAGTGGTTCTTTTATGTTAACTCCTGTTTCGAGTCACCTGGAGAGTAACTTCCTTCCTTGCCTGTTGTGTGGGCAAGTTCCTTTGTCTTCCAGCCCCCCTCTTTTGGGTGTGTTCCGTGTTGCCCTTTTGTTTCACGTCCACAGGTGTGAACAGAGCAGACAGACAGTCCTTCATTAAATCGCTGAATAATCTCTAGTCTGTTTCAAGCTACCCTTGACACAGTGTATATCAGTATGCAAGTGAAATGTTGGTTGTGAATGTGTATTTAAACGTTTAAGCTCTTAGATGAGGCTAGTATTTTATACTCTATATTTTGATCATCTTTTTAGCATTAATTTAACTTATGGCGTATACGTATAGTGTAGAATAATTTCCAATCTAACAGAGGAGACTTAGGCGGTTCCCCTTCCAACTCCATGGGTGAGTTGAGCATCATGGGGTAGCAGGGAGACAACTTCTGGGACGTTGGCATGTTTCTGGCATATGTTTAGCATATCCCTTGGCTGCTAAGTCTCGTAGCTGGAAGCTATTCATGGTACGAAGTCATGCCATCATGCCTAAGTGGTGACTGGTACCAGGATGAAGGTTTGTGCAGAAACATGGCTTTGAAGTTGGGATCTTCCTCCATTTTTAATTCATTCTTGTCTCCAAAGAAAGCCTGCCGCAGTCGGTGATAATATTGTGATGGGTGTTCGTTCCTACCCTGCTTTACTGAAATGGCAGATAGTAACCCCAGTGAAGCTCCTGGGTTTGCATACTCCAATAACAGTACCTTTGACAGGTGACTAAATCACTTCGCACAGACAGAGGTTGTCTTTTAATAAAGTTGCTTACCTCTCTTGTTGAGGTAAGTTTGAATATGTAGACTCTGTCTTGGGTATTTGCTGTAGGGTACCTTTGCAGGTAATATTCTATGTCCCTGAGATAGGATCTGACCTCGCTGCCATCTCCTGGTTTCAGTTCAGATGTGTTTGAGGTTACTTTTATTTGAATTAGTTTATTACACTATGAGGATAGATAAAAAAAAGGAAACAAATAAAATAAAATAGATAATATTGATTAAACTAATACCACTTTTAAGATTATTAAATCGAATGGCCTTAACTAAGTTAACAAAAAATGACAATAACTAAGTAAATCAAGAAAAGGATTTTGAATACTTTGATTTGATTTGAAGTTTTATTTAATTGAATCACTTTCAATTTGACTATGTTTATTTTTAAACAATTTAAATTGGATTAAGTTTACTTTGACCAAACCACTTTTATTCAATGTAAATTCACTTCAATAAAGTTAAACTTAATTGGATTAAGTTTAATTTAGTTATGAACTTCTTTTAATTTAGAATAATTAAATTAATTTTCCTAAACTTGTTTAAAGCTGATCTATTTTAAGTAAACAAACTGTTATTTATTTATTTTGATAAACTAAGTTTGGTGTGCTTAGTTTTAGTACAACCAAGTTAGATTTATTTTTACCTTATGATATTCCGTTATACTAGTTAATGCACTATGGGTTTTAGTACATTCAAGTTTAGTTGTGTAGCCTTACCAAATTAACTTTTCTTCAATGATACTTTTTGTTGCTTCAACAAAGTAGACTCTAATCTATCAAAGACAAATCAAAATTAATTCCATCAAATCAATTTTACTCTTTTTTATCCTTTTACGATTTATTAAATTTAACTAAACAGCCTCAACCAATCTACTTTCATTAAAGCTTTATAGTTTAAAAAAAAAATGCCCTTAAGGTAAATTAATTAATTAACTTTAAACTATATGTGGTTCAATTTCTCTATCAAACCCAACTATCATCAATGGATTTTAAGAATGTTTAACTTACTTTAAGTTTTATTATTCAATTGTTTATTTCAGTTGAAATGTCTTTATCTTATTTTAACCTTGTTTATGATGAACCAATATTCAATACTAGAAGTTATAGTTATATAAATTCAAGATCTAAGCAGGAAACTTTTAATATGGGGAGACAGATTTAGCTTGCAAGTTGGCTATGCTAATAGCTAATATAATAGTTTGTTATTATGTCTCAACTGTCGAGCTGTAATACACACAAGATCGCACAGATCACAAATCATAAAACACCACCAAGCGGCAGCTTGGGAAAACAGCAGCGACACCATGACACCTGTAGTACCGCTAGTGTCCTCTAGACGGTCACAGTTCAAGAACACACCCCAAGAGGTCACTGTCTGGTCTTGACAGTTTGTGTGGTTATTCAACCAGACTCGTGGATTAATTATCAACCAATAATCCCTTCCGGATTATTAAAAAGACAGAGAATCTGGCTAACTAAGTTTGATCCGTGCAACAATTAGGTTATTAACCCTGGACAAGCACAATCATAAACTTATTTTTACATCAACAACCTTTTTCAAGATCATTAGATGCTGACCGTTCCTGACCTAAAAGACTTTCCCTCAGCAAAGTGAGCATTCCAGGCTTTCAGCGCTGTTCTCTCGAGGTGTCTACAACCAGGAAGCCGACACTGTGATTCATCGGAACGTTCGGTGGACCGAACGCAATCGCTTGGCCCCCTCGTCGAAAGAACTTTGATTCCCTCGTTCCTGACTGTTTCATCCTCATCGTCATGTCCTTCATCCCCATCCTCACCTCCAACTCCATTGGCATCAACTCACTTGCCACCTTCATCTGGTCTCCAGCTGCTGCCTAAACCTCCATTCACCATCTACCGTCAAGTAAAAATCTGATCACTTCATCTTTAACAAATCGATTTGTGTCTGGGTTGTTTAATATGCGGGTAGTCCATTAAGATTTCGTACACGATTCTTTTCCCTTTTTCGTTTTATTGTGGGTTACGAAACTTACCATAACATACTCATTTTTGTCATTCATCATTCATTCCTTTTTAAATACATTTATAAAACGTCAGGTCGTTGTTCGCGTCTCTATTTTGGTCTAATTAACGTTCAATTTAAGAGCCTCTTACTCAGTAAAGAACAGATAATCACGACAACAGTAGTAACTTCAGTTAAATGAGATTTATTAAAACAAGCTTTTCATAGTTTATTAATAAGGCCAACTAATTCATTATTATCCACGTAAATTGAATAGTTTCTCTTGTATTACAAAATCAAAGTGGTGGTGCTCCAACTTCAGGTAAATTTCACATAGAGGCAATTTTAAAGTTAAATCTACCAGAACCTAGATGTTCTGAATATAAACCTTTTTATAAGGAATATAAAACTACTACAATATATATGTGTAAGCTGGTAGAGGCCTTCCCCCGAAAAACTAGCTGTATTTCCAGCAAAAGACTTTTCTTCCTCCTCTTGTTCTTGCTGTAGGACTTTATCGTCAGGATGTCCTTTTTTAATCACCTGTACTTCATTTATCCATGAGCATCATTGGTTCCATCATGAGCTTTACCTCTAAGTTATTATTTTTATCTCCCAAGAGCAGTTACAGGCATTCTATTTTGGTCTGACATATTTTCACCTCGCCACACCTCTGATGGTAAAACAGGTCTGAGTACTTTGTTCAATTATCACAATGAAGACTCTAATTGTCTTACAATTCTGAGAGTGTTGGGGAGAACTTTTCTATGTCTACAATAATTCTTAATTTAACTTTAACTAAAACTGTCAGTCAACTGAAAATTGATCAGATTCAGTAGGATGAGCTGTGATCATGTCTTTATAAAAATGGAAGATTGACGAAATGATTTATAGGAAATGGGTCTTGAATTAATTTGTTAATTTGATCCTCCATGACTAACTTGACTGAACTCCTCCTCTGTGCTTTAAAAGTCGGTGCTCCCATCATTAGACCACATTTAAATAACCTTCATGAGGAAGTACAATATGTCTTCAGCGGATCATTTTCCCTGCTATGGAAGGAAGATTATTTTTCTGTTGATAGTTTTCTTCTCTGCGGGTGCTTGTGTGGCAGCAGGTAAACAACTGACTTTTATTCTGATGATCTTACTTTTCCCAAAATCCTGCATCATCAAGAGGGACTCAGCTTTCAAATATTTCACTAATCAAGTATTTTACTGAAAATGTAATTGAGACTAAAAAACTTTTAACAGAAATACTGAGTTGTTTTTGACTTCCTGTTCCACGACATGACGAGTCAAGAGCTCGCCACGGTCAATCAAATAAACACACCTCCTGATAGCTGGAAACAACAACTTAAAGTGAAATAGTTTGAATGTGAAAGCAGGTAGATTAACTAGAAATCAGAGATGAGGTTAAAAGATGGAAACATTTCTAGACAAAGATACCGACACACGGACAACGAAGCATCTGCAACGAAAGACGACACGCTGCTCACCTGCTATACCTCCAAGAAACACACTTAACCAAGACCAAACATAATAAACTTTGAAAATTGGCCACTCTAATGCATACTATAATCTTTACTTGGTAAAGGTTGAATGGGAAAAACAGCGACGTGACAAAGAAGGAAGATAAGTGCTGGTCAAAGGGTGGAAGATGAGAAGGTTACACTGGTGAATATATGTGATGTATATATATATATATATATATATATAAAGAGAGAGCGAGAGAAAGATCGTTTTTACATTGACCTCTGAAATGGAGGAAATACTAATGTGGAGGGGACATAAACATTGTGATGAATGCTGAACTGGATAGTACAAACAAAAGAAGGAAACAGTAGTAGGAATGACTTTAAGAGAAAATGCTCAATTTGTGAAATACACAAAGTCAGAGAAACAAACTTACAGAATCATGGGCACTTGGCAAAACAGAGATCGAGCGCTGACGGGCCTTGAATTCTAACAAAATGGCGTCGGCCACATGGCCGTTGTGGAAAGTTCCAGAAACTATCTCTCTCAGAGATTCTTTGTACAACTCATCTCTTCACTTTACTTATGTAGATCTCAGAGACTTGCTAGCACCATTTAAAGATTTGTTGTGTTTCTCTCAGTGTGTTCTGTTTATATTTTGTTATTATCTGTTTAGCAAGTGACTATTTAAAATGTATTCTTAATTATAGATGATTGATGACAGTATAATTGTCATTTCCCTGAACTCGCCAGCAATAAAACTAATTGAAAATTGAACAAAAAGAAAAGTATGCTTACAAACAACCTCTAATACGATCATTAACTAAACACGCTGAATATCATCCGTTTAGTGCCACACAACAGATTACATTCGTAAGAAAACAACAGGGCCGCAACAGAAATAGTTCAATCGAATTTAAAAGGTTGTATTTTGTGAACAATTCTCTCAAATAAATAAATATATGTTGTTTGAGTAAAGACTGCAACGAGAATCATGAACACATGAAAGCAAATAAGTCAACCATCAAGGTGGTGAGTAGAAAGAGAGCCAGTTGAGGTGGTTTAATGGTTGTATAACCAGTGGCGGGCCGTCACGGCCAGCAAGGCCTTCTCTGCTGGCCTAAACATAATCAGAAAATAAATGTAATTGTAAATGATTTCAATTTTTTTACTTTTTATTGTTTATTGTTTATTTTTGTCGCTGAAGCGCACAGTGTGTGTGTGTGTGGATGTTGGTTGCGGGGACCCTTTTGTCTGGCCTGTTGTGTGTCGATCTTTGATATATTCGCGACTCTCAACGTGACGTAGCTGCTGATTAAATTCTAGCTGTTGTTGTTCCTCCGTGTTGTTGTTGTTGTTGTGTTACTAAGTTTCGATGCAGAGCGTGTGTGTCGTGGCCATGGAAATGACAGCAACTGTAGTAGGAGTGATATTTTGATATAATGCACTGATGTTGTGTTCATTTGATGATGATCTAAACGTCTTATTGACCTATAACAGTTCACGCTCCCTGTGGTGTATAAATAACCTTCAAGTAGTTATTGAGAGGTGGATTCATTCAAACGTGCGCCACTGAAGGCCTATGTGTGAAATGCACGACCCGCCACTGTTTATAACTCATGTGATGGCAGTGAGATCAGAAAGTCAAGTGGCTCCAACTTAAGAGTTTTACACACAAACATACACACACTCATGGAAGTGAAATCAAGGTAACGACATTAACTGATACAGTATCAACACTTCAAAGTGATGTTCTGGAAAATCAATGAATATTTTCAACATCTCTGTAACAATTTAAAGAACCTTCTTGTCAGTGAAGATGTTTAGATGGAAATATTAACTTAGTCTTGTTGTTTCTGCAGATTTTCACAATCTCTCCTATCATGAAGTCATGTCAGCTGACCAAAGGGTCGTGGATGGATATGTGGACCATGTTCACTTTGTCCACTATAACAACAAGGGACCAGAACCCAGAGAAGACTGGATGACACGAGTCTTAGAAGAACATCCAGAGAAACATTTGAACACATGGACTGATGATCTGCTGGTCCAGAATCTGATCTTAAGGAAGAAAACACGAGGATTAAACATAAGTCAAGGTAGGTACACACACACGCACGCACGCACGCACGCACACACACACACACACACACACACACACACACACGGAGGTGAAAGTTAATTGTAGTTTGTGTCTCTCAGGTGTTCACTTGATCCAGAGGAGATCTAAATGTCTGTGGAATGATGAAACTGAAGAGGTCAGAGGTTATCATTTGTTTGCTAAAATGGAGAAGACGTCATTAAGTTCTACATTGAGGGGAAACAGTGGTTTACTCGACATTCAGAAGATGAAGACATCGCACGTGATCTGAACTCAAGAGTTGATCTGAACCAACAAATCCACGACTATTTTACTCAGGAATGTCCAGAGCGGCTGAAGATGTATTTGGACTACGGGGAGAAGCGTCTGCTGAGAAAAGGTAGAGTGTTGTGTGTGTGAGTGACAGAACATGTGTGTGTGTGTGTGTGTGGGTGTGTGTGTAGAAGCTCTCAGAGGACTGTGGTGTCACTGACAGTCATGAACTCCATCAGCTGATCTAAACACTGATCTTTGTCTTCTCCAGATCCTCCACAAATGTTTCTCCTCCAGAGGAACTCGTCCTCTCCCATCGTCTGCCTCGCCACAGGGTTCTTTCCTAAACAAACTTACTTGTTTTGGAGGAAAGATGGAAAGAAAATCACTGGTGATGATGACGTGTGGATAAAAAAAACTCTCCCAAACCATGACGGGACTTTCCAGAAAAGGGCTGAACTTCTGCGTCCACCTGGTCAGTCTGAAGACTGGAGCAGGTACGAGTGTGTTTTCAAGAACTACGGTCAGGATGAAGTGATCCGCAGACTGGATGAAGGACTCTACAACAAACGTGAGTCTTTTTTTCTTCTTCTTCTTCACTTCTTTCCCTCTTTCCATGAGTGTCCAGATCCACGTTCCTCCAGAAGAGACGAGTCTCAGGTCTCTGTTGTCATGAACTCCTCCAGATTCTGAAATCTTCTGAAGTTGAGACGACATTTAACACTCTTGATAGAAAAGTAACAGATGGAGGTGAAATCAGAAACAAAGACGACGAGTCTTTCATTGTGATTCTAGAAGGTGTTGGTGTGTGTCTGGACACTAATTCTGCTTCCATTACACTCGGAATTGATCAAATTAAACTTAAATTATGATTAAAAAAAGTTTCATGATGTGAGTGTCTTGATGTTGTCATTATGTTCAGTTGGTCGATGTGTTTGCTGATTTCATTATTGAACTCAAGGTGAAACACTCTCACTGTCATGCACGCAAATGAATATAGTATTAGAACCTGTTCATTTTAACTTTTATGAAAACTTGGAAATATTTCTTGCATTTTGTTTTTATTGAAACTCAACTGATGAAGCTTCACTGAGCTGTTCTTACTGTGGTTCTGATGTTGTGTTTTTCTCATCCCTTCATCCTAGAGACGACCGGCTCTGAACCCATCATCATCATCATCCTCATCATCATCATCATCAGCATCATCATCATCATCTGTGTCTCAATATATCTTTTCAGAAAACGCACAAAGAGCCAGAATGCTGAGAAAAATTTCAAAGTTCTTAATGAAAAAACATTATATGTAGATCTGATGCCACCAGAATATTAAATGGATGAATTTATCAAATCGTATTTTGAAATTTTGATATTTGTTTTATATATATATCTAAATAAAGATATGAAACTTTTTTTTTTGTATAGATATTAAATCTCATTGAAGATAATCAAACCCACTCTGCTGTGATTTGTCAAACATCCCCACCTCCAAGGGAGAAGCAAAGCCCATTATTATGTCGTAATTTATTCTCTTAACCTCTTGTTCTGGGAGATTTCAGAAGAAGGAGAACTTTATAAAGTAATAACTTCAAAACATGGTCATCATGAGAGACTTACTGCATCTTGGAAGAGGAGCTTTTAACATTTGAGTAAATCGGTAGATTAGGGTTTTCACAAAATTTTCCCTCAAAAATATTTTTTTTACAAACGCTTGATTTACTGTATTTAAGCTATACAAGCTCTCGCGATGACTGTTCACCCTTTTGACCACTAGAGAGGGCCAGAGTTTCACAAAAGTGTCTATTAATTGACTGACGCCACCAAATCATGGGACTGTTATTTATCGTTTTTCTTTTTTTTTAAGCAAGATCTAAGGTCTAAATCAATATAACTTGAAATATATGTATTAAGGTTACATAAAAAAAATGATATAATGCTTGCATTTCAAAATAAAGGTAGACAGGAACTTTGTAAAGTTTGACGTGTGTCAAATAAATGACAAAAACTATGACCAACTAAAACTTGAACTAAAAGCGTAATCTGAAATATGTTAAATAAGAAATGCCATAATGCGGGCGGAATTAAATAAGCAAATAAAGATAATATACAAGTTGAAGTGTGAGGGAAAAACACCCAAGTGCTTTCAATACCATCAGGTCAGACATCCTGAGGGAAGACTGTACTGTGCAGTGTAGGGGTCCCCCAGGGAACAGTTTTCACTGTACACTGCAGACTTCCAACACCTGTCTCCCACCAGTCACCTGCAAAAGTTCTCGGACGACTCCGCCATCGTCGGCCTCATTAAGGACGGGGATGACGGGTCGTACCGCGGACTTGTCCAGGACTTTGTTGACTGGTGCCTGGAAAACCACCTCCAGATCAACTCCAGCAAAACTAAGGAGTTGATTGTGGATTTCCGGCAGTGTCCCTCCATCTCCCCCTCACCACTGAACATCCAGGGACAGGACATTGAGATGGTCACGTCTTACAGGTTCCTGGGTGTTCACCTCAACAACCGCCTGGACTGGGTGGATAACACTGCTGCTCTTTATAAAAAAGGGCGGAGTAGACCCTACCTGCTCCGGAGGTTGAGGTCCTTTGGCGTCCGGGGGCCACTCCTGAAGTCATTCTATTACTCAGTAGTGGCCTCTGCCATCTTCAACGGTGTGGTCTGCTGGGGGAGCAGCATGACAGCAAAAGGATAGGGCTAAATTGGACAGCCTTATTAAGAAGGCCGGTTACGTCCTAGGGCGCCCCCTGGATCCTGTGGAGGAAGTTTCTGGGAGGAGGATACAGAGCAAGCTGGCCTCCATGAGGAAGAACTTATCTCACCCTCTCCAGCACACACTGAGGGCATTGAGGAGCTCCATCAGTGATAGGATGCTTCATCCCCGGTGTGTGAGGGAGAGGTACCGCAGGTCCTTCCTCCCTGCTGCCATCAGACTCCAAAACAAGAACACACCAAGATAGTTATTTAACTGCACCTTTCTTGTTATTATTGTAAATATGATTGTGTATATAATATAGTGCAGATTTATTTTCTATTAGATTTAGATTTTTTCATTTCTTTTTAATATTTTATTTCTGAGTGTTGTTTTTTTTGGCATATTGCTGTTGTTAAACCGAATTTCCCCTCGCGGGACAATAAAAGGATTCTGATTCCAAAGCAAGATTTTCATTGTTTAAGTTATCTGTGTTTTATAAAGATAAAAAATCCGTTGTCTTCTGTCATTTTGTTTAACGAAAATCCATCTATTTTTCAGCAACTTTAAACTTTAAAAGTTTTTTTTTTACAATTCCGTTCCAGCCTCCTACTACACAACACATGAAAACACCGAAATGACATCACAAAATTAATCGAAAACATTTAGACATTTACCCCAAACGGAAATGTGCGGCATTATTCTACAATGGAAGAAACCTTCAAGTCAGGTCTGGGACATTATTGTTGAAATAACGAGAGACTGAAGCGACAAGTAGCGGAATATTTAGAACGAAAGAGAATGAAAAGCAAGTAAACTTCATCTAATGTCACACTCCGAGTGTCATAAATCATCAATATTTACGGTGAATTGTTTCATATGTTATTATTATGTTAGCTTCTCTTCAAAATACACAGGGTTGTATTCTGCTATGATTGAGGATGAAGAAGAAACATTTACTTAATATTTATTAAGACATTTGCGATTATAACACTGACATTTCAAAGAAAGCCAAGGAAGAAAACTTCCACA
Source organism: Callionymus lyra (assembly GCF_982586985.1). NCBI lineage: Eukaryota > Metazoa > Chordata > Actinopteri > Syngnathiformes > Callionymidae > Callionymus > Callionymus lyra. The sequence continues at coordinate 14,649,979 of NC_141826.1, forward strand.
CAACCACACTGGGTTTTATTGTTGTTAAATGTATATGCTTTCATTTAACAATACCTTTTCCCTGTTTTCAGGGTTGAACTGCATCTCTTTCAGAAGTTATTGAAAACCTGACTCTCCAGATTGACCGTCAACATGTCAGCAGATTAAAAGTTTGTCTCTCGGAAATCTGGGATGGAGCTGTTCTCAAAAGAAGAAGATTTTGACCTTATGAGGAAATAATTCCTCTCAATACTCATGAGAAGGCTGAACAAAAGACTCATATTTGATGGACCTGCAGAGTCACTTTTGATTCCAATTCAAGCTCCAACCCAACAAAATAAAAAGAAGGCAAAGAGGATGAAGTCAAAAACACTGCATGTTTGCAGTTGTCAGCAATTTAGTAGATGGTTGAGCAACTTTGGCTCATTTCTATTTTTATATGTATATAAAAAAGAGAATCAAGAGCATCTGAGTTTATTTTGTTTACATGATATTGTTTTGTAACGGATTATAGAAAGTCATTTACAAACAACTTGGACTAAATTGGTCAGTTCTTTTCTCATGATGGCAATGTTTAAGATTAACATCTAAATGTTTCATCAAATAGCAGAGGAGGTTTTAAAGAACAACCACGTATTTAAGTGCGATGTACTTCTAACTCTAAAGCACAATTCCATCACAGAGGACTTGTCAGACTTCTACCACCTATTTCCTTATTCCAGCTCAGCCTGACCTGGCTCCTTTGGCATAAATGTTAAGTAGACTTGAAAAATTCCCGTTCAACAAAATGATAAAAGTGTTGTTTCACTGGTCAGAATTATCGACTCATCATCAAGATCTTTGGTTGAGGCACTGTCAGAGTTCTCCAATTCACATGTGGTGCTTTATGTTCACTCGATCTCATGGCACCACTTCTCTTTCACACATTGCTTGGTAGTATTTAGTGAAATCTTTTCATTTCTTTCTCACCAAGTAGAACCTCTGAATTGCCAAAGGTGGAGGCTCGATTCCATCCTCACAGCACAAGCTCTGGTCCTCAAGTCTCTCTATGAGGACCACACCCATATCCTTCACAATTACAACTGCGTCACAATTCACTTTGTATTTTTCTGCTCACAATCTCCCATTTTCTTATCTCCCATAAGATCACAGCCTTCAAACAAAGCACTTAGTTTACCTCTGTTCTAACAGCTCTTCTCTCTACACCTACTTTCTTCACTTTTCTTACTTTCCAATGACACGCTTTAAACAAAGTGTTAAGTTTTCAACTCTTTTAACAGCCTTCCTTTTGTTCCTAACTCCTCCTAATTATTAACTTGACAAACACACAACATTAATACACTAACTTAACACAATATGCACATAAAAAAATGTTAAACCTACTCAAACCAAACTTATTGTTAAAAAAAAAACAAAGAAACAACTTCAGACCTCCACTGGTTTCTTGCCAAACCACACAAAATCAAACACCAATATGTAAACATACAAAGTTAGGTTTGTTCTTCTCTCTTCGCTTGATACACACACACAGTTATTAACTGTTCATGCTCTCCTCACACACACAGTATTCTTGGTCGTATTTTGTCTGTTTAAAGTCGTAGGGTCGCTTTTCTGCTTTTTCTAAGTTTGAAACTTTTAATTTTGTTTGTTTATTTGTTTCTATTTAAATTTTAATTTAACTCTAAGGGCAACGACTCAGGAAGTTTCATAAAATTGTATTTGGTACTTTCAAAATGAAGGCCCTTTATATATACCAATATTCATATGAATTTATGCTGTTTTCAAATGTGTGTAGATAAATACCCCTAGTTTGGCATGGCTGAAATTGATCTAGTCTGAAGAAGACTACCTGAAGAATAGACTCAGGAAGTTTCATTAAATTCTATAAAAATTAAAAAATAGCACACATGGATATTACCATGATCATTTTCAAAGAGCCTTTATTTTGAAAGTACACGATATAATCTCATGAAATGTCTTGAGTCCATTCTTCAGAAATTCAAATTCAAAAATCTCAGCCATGCCAAACTAGGGATATTTTAAACGTAAGCCTATAAAATAAAATCACAATAGGAGGGTTGGAAAGATCATGTTCAAAGTGCTTCATTAAAAATTTGTTTTACTACATTAATAAATAGTTTTTAAATGAGGGTTTCATTCATTGAAAAGTCTGCGTTTCTTTATGAAACATTAATAATAATTTGCATTCGTTCGAAAAACCTGGTGGAGACGCCAATACCGTAATAAGCATCGATTTGTGCACTACAGTTTTCTTCTATCCCGACAGTGCCAAGCCCTCTGTTGGTAAAACAGGTTTGGTTTGTTTTGAGTCCCTTTTGCTTGAGCATTACCATTTTGTCACTGCTCTGTGATGGACGTGTGTGGTATCTACCCAGCCCGTGTTAAATCCCTTTTAAGTTGTGTCACAGATTTCAGGACTCAGGGAGTAAATTGGAGCCATTAGTGACCCTGGAAACTCTTGTAAGAACCACTGACAGTCAGACTCGCAACTTTAGCTCTAAAATGAAGAATAAATGTTTCGCCTTTAATCCCTTTTATGATTTCAGCTTTGTTTTTGTTTGTTTCATTTTTTAAATAATTCTGTGTGAGCTGTGATCATGTCTTTATGAAAATGGCAGATTGATGAAATGATTGATAGGAAATGGATCTTGAATTCATTTGGTAATTTGATCCTCCATGACTAACTTGACTGAACTCCTCCTCCTCCTCCTCCTCTGTGCTTTAAAAGTCGGTGCTGAACTCATCAGACCCCTTTTCAATAACCTTCATGAGGAAGTACAGTATGTCTTCAGCGGATCATTTTCTGTTCCATGGAAGGAAGATTATTTTTCTGTTGAAAGTTTTCTTCTCTGCAGGTGCTTGTGTGGCAGCAGGTAAACAACTGACTTTCATTCTCATGATCTTACTCTTAATAGAATCTTGCATCATGAAGAGGGACTCGGCTTCCAAATATTTCACTAATCAAGTATTTTACTGATGAGGGGATTTTGTGTTCCGGTGAACCGACCCCTCCCCAGTCTCGTACGTGGTGGTGGAAAATGAAGGACAGACACATGGATGAGTAAAAATGCTCGTTTAGTGAATTATGCAGAAGTCAGAGACAAACTTACGGGAACATGGGCGCTAGCAAGCAGAGAGATCTATCGCAGACGTCTTCCAATACCAGAAGGCGAAGTTCTCACAAAATGGTGGATCTTTTATAGTAGAATATGCAGGTTAACGGCTCTAGTCAATTGAACATGTAGGATTGGTCAGTAACTCTAAACACTTGATTCTAAGATGGCCGATGGCGCACATGGTCGTCGTGGAAATTTACCAAAGATTGTTCTCTTCTAGAGAGAATCTGGTCCCAGCGACTTGCTGGCCTGTTGTGTCTTTCAGTGTGAGTTCTCAAACAGGTGTCCACAGACTTGCTGGGAGTCTGGGATTGTTTAATCTTTCTCAGTGTGTGAAAGGCTTTATTTGACCTGTGGATGTGAACCTGAGTAGTTGCAGTGAGTGTATGCAATGCAAGACAATGATTATTTAATATGAATTAAATATGAAAGATTATCAGTGAATCAAATTTTCGGTTTACTCCACCTATGAAAATAATATTCCTGAATTTTCTTTCCTTCCTATTGTAACAGTTAGATTTTTAAACCATCTCCGATTTTCTTATTTCCTTTTAAGATCACACCCTTCAAACAAAGCACTGAGTTTTCCACTGTTTTAACAGCTCTTCTCTCTACACCTTCTTATAACGTTTGATGTCTACACCTAAGAATAGACTCAGAAAGTTTCATTAAATTCTATTTTGTACTTAAATAAAGGCTCTTTAAATATACTAATTTTCATATGAATTCATGCTTTTTTCATATGTGTGAAAATACCCCTAGTTTGGCATGAGATTCTAATGTGTACTCTCAAAATATAGGCCCTTTGAAAATGTTCATATGAATCTCCATGTCTGCTATTTTTAAACGTTTGTATAGAAAATGCTCCTATGTATGTATCTCTATTGTGTACTTTCGAAAACATTTTAGCACAACAATAGTGGATGATCTTAAAAATCACCAGAACTAATTTAATTGCATTCTAATTTTCATTCATAGTTCATTATCAATTGTAGTAAACACGCCATTAAAAGTACACAATATAATCTCATGACATCTCTTAAGTCTATTCTTCAGGTAGTCTACTTCAGTCCAGATAAATTTCAGCCATGCCAAACTAGGGATATTTTAAATGTAAGCCTTTAAAGTAAAATCACTATAGGAGGGTTGGAAAGATCATTTTCAAAGTGCTTCATTACAAAATACTTTTACTAAATTAATTAAAAGTTTTTAAATAATTATAACATAATAAAAACAGGTTTTGTTTCTTTTGAGTTTCTTTTGCTTGAGCGGCACCATTTTTTCTCTGCTCTGTGATGGACGTGTGTGGTATCTACCCAGCCCGTGTTAAATCCCTTTTAAGTTGTGTCACAGATTTCAGGATTCTTGGAGTAAATTGGAGCCATTAGTGACCCTGGAAACTCTTGTAAGAACCACCAAGAGTCAGACCTGCAACTTTAGCTTTAAAATAAAGACTAAATGTTTTGTCTTTAATCCCTCTTATGATTTCAGCTTTGTTTTGTTTGTTTCATTTTCTAAATAATTCTTAATTTAACTTTCGTTGAAATTTCAAAGTCAAGACAATCAAGGAGTACAAGTATAACTTAGCAAAGAAGAAAATATACTCAAATTTTGTTTAGCATTAAATTGTCTGTTTTGCATTTTCTTCTTCTGTTTTCAAAGCCTTGTTTTCTTTCCTAAAACTGTCAGTCAACTGAAAATAGATCAGATTCAGTAGGATGAGCTGTGATCATGTCTTTATGAAAATGGCAGATAAAAAACATTAATACATTAAATGACTTTCACTTTACACAACAAAGAAATTCATATTCATAGGAAACTTTATCTTGAATTCGTTTGGTAATTTGATCCTCCATGGCTGACTTGACTGAACTCCTCATCTGTGCTTGAAAGAGTCGATGCTCACAACAGACCACATTTGAATAACCTTCACGAGGAAGTACAATATTTCAGCGGATCATTTTCCCTGCTATGGCAAGAAAATGACTTTTCTGTTGATTGTTGTCTTCTCTGGGGGTGCTCGTGTGACAGTGTGGTACTGAAAATGCAATTGAGTAACTAGAAAACTTTTTATCAGAAATACTGAGTTGTTTTTGACTTCCTGTGCCACGACATGACGAGTCAAGACCTCTCCACGGTCCATCAAATAAATACACCTAATGATAGCTGGAAACAACAACTTAAAGTGAAAATAAAATAAAATAAAAATAAAATAAAAAAATAAAAAATGGATAAACTTTATAGTAATTCTTCAATTAATTATTTTCCCTACCAATACAGGAAAATTATTTTTCTGTTATATATAGTTTTCTTCTCTGCGGGTGCTCGTGTGGCAGCAGGTAAACCACTGACTTTTATTCTCATGATTTTATTTTTAATAGAAATCTTGTATCATGAAGAGTGACTCAGATTTTATATATTTCACTAATCAAGCATTTTACTGAAAATGTCGATGTTGGCAGATTGGATCTTTGCGCGTTAATAACTCGGGAACACTAAGGTTTTGAATTACAAATCCAAATTACAAATGGTGGACGGGTGTGGTAACTAGTATTTATTTAAAACTCACACTTCACTTGAGTCCTTACATCAACCAGAAATCCTGATTTCATAAACAATGACAATGTAGAGGTTACACAACAAAGAACTCACATCATTAATAGGAAATGGATCTTGAATTCGTTTGGTAATTTGATCCTTCATGACTGACTTGACTAAAGTCCTCCTCTGTGCTTGAAAGAGTCGATGCTCACGTCAACAGACCACGTTTGAATAACCTTCATGAGGAAGTACAATATGTCAGCGGATTATTTTCCCTGCCATGTCAGGAAAATTACTTTTCTGTGGATTTTTGTCTTCTCTGGGGGTGCTGGTGTGACAGTGTGGTACTGAAAATAAAATTAAATAGCTAGAAAAAAATGTTGATGGTCAAAAACCAATAAGTTCTACTACAAATCCTACTACTTTTTTTCTTCTTCTCTTTCTTTTTTTTTCTTATTTGTCTTCTTCTTTATTTTCTTCTTTTTTTTGTTCTTTGTAACATTTTTAAGTTTAATTCAACTTTTTCACATCAGTCTTTCTCCTTCATGCCATCATTTCTACTATTTGTATATATTGATTTGAAAACTTCAACGTCAAATACTTTCTAGCATTTCAGTCGACAGATTCTTCTGGAAATGCAATTCTTCTACTTCAGAATGTTGTTTTGAGGGGAGACGGGTGGCTTTGGATTGAGTTTTGAGTTTTTTGAAAATGTCACACAGTATTAAAATAATTTTGTTGACTTTAAAGGGTCTAAATAATCAAGTGAAGAGATAAAACCTAATGGCCAAGAAATCATACACCTCCAAGAAACACGCTTAACCAAGACCAAACATAATAAACTTTGAAATTGGCTACTCTAATGCATACTTCAGCTCATTCAAAGCTGCTCGAAGAAGAGATGGCAATCTTTACTCGGTAAAGTTTGAATGATAAAAACAACTAAATGATGAAGAAGGAAGATTAGTGCTGGTCAAAGTGGCTTGTGAACACACCAATGGATGCCCCCTGGTGGTGGTTGATCTCCTACTTTGACTATCGTTTTTTATTTTAAAGTTAAAAATACTAATTATTTAGGAAACAAGGAGGTAGAGAACACAGCCAGAGTTACTTCTCACCTCATGTGCCAGAGTGACTCCAACTTAAGAGTTTTACACACAAACATACTCACACACTCATGGAAGTGAAATCAAGGTAAAGACATTAACTGATACAGTATCAAGACTCCACAGTGAGTATCCGGAAAATCATTTAATATTTTCAACATCTCTGTAACAATTTAAAGAACCTTCTGGTCAGTGAAGATGTTTAGATGGAAATATTAACTTAGTCTTGTTGTTTCTGCAGAATTTCACTCTCTCTCCTATCATGAAGTCATGTCAGCTGACCAAAGGGTCGTGGATGGATATGTGCACCATGTTCACTTTGTCCACTATAACAACAAGGGACCAGAACCCAGAGAAGAGTGGATGAGAAGAGTCTTAGAAGAACATCCAGAGAAAAATTTGAACACATGGGCTGATGATCTGCTGGTCCAGAATCTGATCTTAGAGAAGAAAACACGAGGATTAAACATAAGTCAAGGTAGGTACACACACACACACACACACACACACACACACACACACACACACACACACACACACGCACAGACGCGCACACGCACACACACGCACACACACGCGCGCACACACACACACGCACGCACACACACACATACGCACACACACACGCACAGACGCGCACACACACGCACACACACACACACGCACAGACGCGCACACGCACACACACGCACACACACACGCGCGCACACACACACACACACACACACACACCTGCACACAAACACAAGGAGGTGAAAGTTAATTTCAGCTTGTGTCTCTCAGGTGTTCACTTGATCCAGAGGATATCTAGATGTCTGTGGGATGATGAGACTGAAGAGGTCAGAGGTCATCATTTGTTTGCCTACAATGGAAAAGACTTCATTAAGTTCTACATTGAGGGGAAACAGTGGTTTACTCGACATTCAGAAGATGAAGACATCGCACGTTATCTGAACTCAAGAGTTGATCTGAACCAACAAATCCACGACTATTTTACTCAGCAATGTCCAGAGCAGCTGAAGATTTATTTGGACTACGGGGAGAAGCGTCTGCTGAGAAAAGGTAGAGGACGTGTTGGTGTGTGTGAGTGACAGAACATGTGTGTGTGTGTAGAAGCTCTCAGAGGACTGTGGTGTCACTGACAGTCATGAACTCCATCAGCTGATCTAAACACTGATCTTTGTCTTCTCCAGATCCTCCACAAATGTTTCTCCTCCAGAAGAACTCGTCCTCTCCCATCGTCTGCCTCGCCACAGAGTTCTTTCCTAAAGATACTTACTTGTTTTGGAGGAAAGATGGAAAGAAAATCACTGGTGATGATGACATGTGGATAAAAGAAATCCTCCCAAACCCTGACGGGACTTTCCAGAAAAGGGCTGAACTGCTGCGTCCACCTGGTCAGTCTGAAGACTGGAGCAGGTACGAGTGTGTGTTCAAGAACTACGGTCAGGATGAAGTGATCCGCAGACTGGATGAAGGACTCGACAAGAACCGTGAGTCTTTTTTTCTTCTTCTTAACTTCTTTCCCTGTTTTCATGAGTGTCCAGATCCATGTTCCTCCAGAAGAGACGAGTCTGAGGTCTCTGTTGTCATGAACTCCTCCAGATTCTGAAGCACTTTTGATAGAAAAGTAACAGATGGAGGTGAAATCAGAAAGAAAGATGACGAGTCTTTCATTGTGATTCTAGAAGGTGTTGGTGTGTGTCTGGACACTAATTCTGCTTCCATTACACTCCGAATTGATCAAAATTCAAAAGTTCAAAGAAACAATGTTTCATGGTGTGAGTGAACTCAAAGTCAAACACTTTCTCACTGTCATGCACACAGATGACCCTCAAAATAATGCTGACACTACAAATGATCTGACTACAGTATAAGAACCTTTTATGAAAACTTGGAATTATTTCTTGCATTTTGTTTTAATTGACACTCAACTGATGAAGCTTCACTGAGCTGTTCTTACTGTGGTTCTGATGTTGTGTTTTTCTCATCCCTTTATCTCAGAGACGACTGGCTCTAAACCCACCACCATCATCATCATCAGCATCAGCATCATCATCATCTGTGTCTCAATATATCTTTTCAGAAAACGCACAAAGAGTAACAGTAGATCTGATGCCACAGGAATATTAAATGGTTGAATTTATCAAATCAAATGTTGAAAATTTGAATGTCTTCACTGCATTTAAAGTTTTTGACATTTGAATTGTTAAATTCAACCATTAAAGGTCTAGTTCACCCAAAATTTCTTCTCTTTTACTTGCCTGTATTGAAGCCTTGATGAGAAGTATTGTTCCAGAAAATAATTCACCAAGCATTATGAAAGCATGAAGATGTTTTAAGCGTCTTTTTGGAGGAAGTTCATCCCTGGTCACTCAGTTGCATTTCATTCAAATGGATTTATATTTTTACATTTCAACCTCCCAACCTCAGTCAACATGAGGGTGAGTAGAAAATATGCATTTTGGTTGAACTAACCCTTTAAATATTCTGATGGCACTGATCCATAGGGTTATAAGTATAGCTCAAAATATTTTTCTTCATAAGACAACAACATGAGTTTTAATGTGTATACATTATAGTGAGTTCATAACTTAATTTAATAAGTTACCTGTTATTTGTTTTATTGTTTACATACTGTATAAGTGTACTGTTGAGATTTCATCAAAGTACTGTACTTTTAAACAGTTTTCTGTTGTTTTTTTTACGTTCTTAGTTTATTAAGTTATGTTATGGCCACCTTTTTGTGTACTATTGAATTTTCATACATTAAAGTTAAATTAATGTGTTGATTTAAGTAAGTAAGTAAGTAAGTAAGTAATATATATTTATATAGCGCTTTTCGAGACCAGGGTCACAAAGCGCTTTAACAATCAAAACAATACTCAAAACAGTACATACTTCAAAGATCAAGACAACACCGAGAACAACACAGGAGTTCGAGAAATTCAAGGAAAAGCCTGAACAAATAGAAACGTCTTAAGATGTTTCTTAAAGGAGTCAGTAGACTCCATCAAGCGCAAAGAGAGAGGAAGATTGTTCCAAAGCTTAGGAGCAACAGCCTGAAAAGATTTCTCTCCTCTGGTCCTGAGCCGTGTGCGTGGAACCATAAGTAGATTCTGATCCACAGACCTCAGAGCCCGAGCTGGGGTGTAAGGCTGGATCAGATCAGTGATGTAAGGAGGAGCCTGACCATGAATAGCTCTGAAAGTAAGAACCAGAATTTTAAAGTTGATCCTGAAAGAAACTGGAAGCCAGTGAAGAGTTTTAAGGACCGGAGAAATGTGAGTTCTTCTACTAGAGCGGGTCAGAATTCTCGCTGCAGAGTTCTGAATCAACTGCAGGTGAGACAGCTCCTTCTTGTTAAGACAGGAAAACAAACTGTTACAATAGTCCAGACGAGAAGAAACAAACGCATGGATTACAAGCTCCAGATCATGTTGTGACAGCATTTTCCTAAGTTTAGAGATTTTTCTCAGTTGAAGGAAACAGTTTCTGGTCAGTTTTCTACAGTGTTGAACAAGAGACATGTCTTTATCAAATACAACACCCAGGTTTCTCAGGCTCAGTTTGACAGACTGACCTAAGTCACCCAAGTACTGACTCAACCCTGGAATCGTATCATCAGGAGCAATCACCAGAGTTTCAGTTTTGTCCACATTAAGCTGTAAAGTGTTTTCACTCAGCCATTGTTTGATTTCTAGCAAACAATTGACTAAGCTGTTCAGCCTTTGGGGCTCAGTTGGGTCAAAAGAGCAGTAGAGCTGGATGTCATCAGCAAAAATGTGATAAGAAACATCTGGAAATCTCTGAATGATTTTACCAAGGGGAATCAAGTACAGCAAAAACAATAAAGGACCCAGAACAGAACCTTGAGGGACTCCACACAACAGATCTGCCGATTCAGACCTCATTTGATTGGCAGATACACTAAAACTGCGCCCAGAAAGGTAAGATGAGAACCATTCTAACACAGACCCAGACAGTCCCACTTCATCCCTTAGTCTTCTCAGCAGGATCTGGTGATCAACTGTGTCAAAGGCTGACGACAGATCCAAGAGAACCAGAACAGTGAATTTACCAGAGTCAGCCGACATCATGATGTCACTGGACACTTTCAGTAAAGCTGTCTCCGTAGAGTGATGTTTACGGAAGCCAGACTGAAACTTCTCATGGATGTCGCTCTGATCCAAGAACAAAGACAGCTGCTCGGACACCACCTTCTCCAAGATCTTGGACAAGAAAGGGAGCTTAGAAATAGGCCTGAAATTACTGAGGTCAGTTGGGTCTAAGCCTGGTTTTTTGAGCAGAGGCTCCACAATGGCATGTTTAAATGCATTGGGAAAAACCCCTGTGGAAAGGGAGAGGTTCACCATATTGGTAACCCAGGGGCCAATTACATCAAATACTTTGATAAAAAGCCTACAAGGAAGGACGTCATCTGAGCAAGAGGAGGGTTTCATCTTGTTCACTAGTGCTGAAATATCACCCAAAGATACAGCAGAGAAGGATGACCAAGAGGAGGAGATGGGCTCAGAGACAGTAGGGGTTCCCAACAAAGGGGGAGAGATTTTCTCTTTGATCAATTTAATTTTGTCAATGAAAAATCTCAACAATGCATTGCTGTCAGCTTCACAGAAGACCGGCGTGATTTGAGGAGCAGGAGACACGAGAGAATTAATCGTGTCAAACAAAACTTTGGGGTTTTTCCTATTTGCTGCTACCAGTTTTCTGATGTAATCAGATCTAGCAGTTTCCACCATCTCATTGTAAGAAGTCAACAGATCCCTGAGGTGAAGATCACCTCAAGTGTGACTTAAATATATCTTGCACCTCTACTGTACTTTATTGATCCCTCTGGAGTATGTGTACTTTTGCACAGAACTATTTTTTTAATGAAGATATTAAAACATTTGCTTTTTCTGGAAATTAAATCTCATTGACAATAACCAAACCCGCTCTGCAGTGATTGGTCAAACACCGAGGCTTGTAATGCAGTGTCACCAATCCAGGAAGTCTTCATCTCCAAGGGAGATGCAAAGCCCATTATGATAATTTATTCTCTTAACCTCTTGTTCTGGGAGATTTCAGAAGAAGGAGAACTTTATAAAGTAATAACTTCAAAACGTGGTCATGATGAGAGACTTGGAAGAGAAGCTTTAAACATTTGTAACATGTAAGTCAGTCGATTTGGGTTTTCACTCAATTTACCCTTAAAAACAGTTGAAAAACGCTTGGATTACTGTATTAAAGTGGTTGTTCTACGTTTTGTCAATAGATGGCAGTACAAGCTAGTAGTTTTACTTTCTTGCAACATCAGCGTGAGACTCTCGCAATGACTGTTCACCCTTTTGACCACTAGATAGAGCCAGAGTTCCACAAACATATCTAAGAATTCACAGGCGGCATCAACTCATGGGACTGTTATTTATCGCCTTTTTATTATATATATTTGTAACCAATATCCAAGGTATTAGTCAACATACCTTGACATATATGTATTTAGGTTACTTAAAAAAACGTATATAATGCTTGCATTTCAAACTAAAGATAGACAGGAACTTTGTAAAGTATGACTTGTGTCAAATAAATGACAAAAAGCTATGACTAACTATACTTTAAATAACTTGAACTAGAAGCGTAATCTTAAATATGTTGAATAAGAAATGCCATAATGCAGGTGGAATTTAATAAGCAAATAAAGATAAAATACAAGTTAAAGTGTGAGGGAAAAACAAAACCTGAGGAGGGCGAACATGTGCAAAAGTCTCGCCACTTTGCCATAAAAACTAAAGAACGAGAATCGAGTTGTCCTTTGCATCCTTCAACAAGTGGTCAAGCTGTTTTTCAAGTTTGTGCTGAGTTGTGGTCCGAACCAACGCAGAACTTGACGCCCACTAGAGCGGTGTGTATACAGGGCGGCCATCTTGGTACAGTGCCACTCACTATTACAGTGAAATAGTCACGTCTAAAGAGAATGAAAAGCAAGTGAAGGTCATCTAATGTCACGCTCCAAGTGTCATAAATCATCAATATTTACGGTATATTGTTTTCATATTTTATTATTCTGTTAGCTTCTCCGTGTTCACATCATGTTTAACTTGTATGGCTTATATGTACTTGATGTGGCTATTCTTAAGCTGGTTCTACGAAGAAACATCGCAAATGTGACGTTGGCCATCAAAACCCCTGAGTTATCTATTATAACCTCAGGTTCTGCGAGTTGGTGCGAAGCCCTCCAACGGCTTCGCTATGGGTTTACCCCGAGGCACCGCCTCGTCTCTGAGAAAGCTTAATGAACTCGCCACCCAGCAGGGGGCAGTACCTTCCTATAAAGGCGGGCAGCACCCGCCGCACTTTCTCCAACTGAAAACTCAGCGAGAAGGGCGGCCGCTGGGCGACGAGGTTGGAGGGCTTCGCACCAACTCGCAGAACCTGAGGTTATAATAGATAACTCAGGGGTTCTGCTTCATTGGTGCTCCGCCCTCCAACGGCTTCGCTATGGGTTTACCCAAAAGGCGAAGCCTGACGGGATAAATGTACCCCCAGCTGGACGCCGCTCCTGGAGCAGCATCACTAGGGCCCCGCCGGCCCAGGGTCCAATCCCACTTGAGCCGTGGGCCCTGAGGGGGGCACAACAGCGCTCAAGACAGTATGAGCTACTGATCCCGCCGTTACGTCGAGGAGATAGGCCTTAGCGAAGGTAGACGTGGACGCCCAAGAGGCAGCAGAGCAGATATCCTCTGCTGCCACCCCCCGCAAAAGAGCCACTGAGGCTGCCACGCCACGGGTGGAATGTGCCTTCAGACCGCTAGGAGCGGATCCACCCGCTGCTCGGTAGGCACGGATAATGGCCGATCTCACCCAATGAGAGAACCTCTGGGGGGAGAGAGCCTCTCCCCGCCGGCATCTACCGTGGCAGACAAAAAGGGGGCATCAGAGCGCCTAAACTCGGCCACCCGCCGCAAGTAACAGGCCAACGCCCTCACTGGACACAACAGGTGGAGACGCTCCTGACCCGGGTCCGAGTGAGGCGGCGGGTGAAAGGCCCGCAGCGTGAAGGTCGTCGCCCGGAACAAGGAACTCAGAATCTTCGGGCGGAACGCTGGGTTAGGACGCAAGACACCGAAGACTCCTCGACGCCAAGGAAAGACACTCAGGGCTAATGGAGAGGGCACAAAGCTCACTTGCTCTCTTCGTGGTTGTTAGTGCCAGAAGGAGCGATACCTTGAAGACAAGATATCCAATGGGACTTGGTCAAGAGGCTCGAAGGTCGGCCCTGTGAGAGAGTCCAGTACCAACTGGAGATCCCACTGAGGGCTGGAAGGCCTTGCAGGAGGTCGAAGCCTGCAGGCACCCCGCAGGAAACGCGCCACCAAAGGGTGGGCGCGAACCGAAGCACCCTCAAAACCGACATGCCTCGTCGCTATGGCTGATGCGAACACTCTCAGTGTCGCCACAGTCCGCCCGTTATCCAGCAAATGTTGCAGGAAAGACAGGATAGCGGAGACCAAACAAGAGCTGGGGTCCAAGGACCTGTCTGAACACCAGCGGGAGAATATCCCCCACTTTGAGGCATAAAGCCTACGTGTTGATGGGGCCCGGGCGTTCTCCAGCGTGTGGAGAACGTCCGGGTCCAGGGTCCCGATCAGCTCGTCCCGTGCAGGAGCCACACCTTGAGAGGCCGGCCCAGCACCGGGGGCGCTGTCAGTGTCCCCCCCGCCTGACACAGGGCAGCGGGGCCCCAAGGGATGGCCCACGGGGCCCCGACCGCCATGCGCACCAGCTCCGGGAACCAGAGCGCCCCCGGGGAGTCTGGTGCCACTAGAATTAACCTCAGCCCCCCCCCCCCCCGCCCCGTCCTCCGAATCAGGGGGAGAAGGAGCCGCGGAGGAGGGAAGGCGAACAGCAGACCGACCGGCCACCTCGAATGGGCTAAAGCGTCCACGCCTAGTGGGGGGCGGTCCGAAGCCCTGAGGGAGAACCAAAGAGGGCATTTGAAGTTCTCCTTGCTGGCGAAGAGGTCTGCAACCGGGTGACCGAATCGAGACCAGATCTCGCTTGCCACTGCCTCGGACAGACCCCATTCGTCCTGGACGGCCCCCCTCGACAGTCTGTCCGCTACTGCATTCAGCTCGCCCGGGACGTGCTGGGCTCTGAGCGAAAGCAGGTGACAGTCCGCCCACAGCCAAATCTTCCTTGCCACACACAGAAGGGCTGGGGATCTGACTCCACCTTGGCGATTTACGTACGCCACGGCGGTGGAGCTGTCTGAAAATACTAGGACGTTGGACTGTGACAGTTGGGGAGAGAGGTGAAGCAGGACATTGTGAATTGCCTTCAGCTCTAGCCAGTTTATGTGTCTGAGCACCGGACTGCTCCAGACCCCACTGGCATAGGCCTGACCCGAGGTGCCTCCCCAACCTGTCAGGGAAGCGTCTGTGAACACTTGAGTGTAACGAAGGACGCAACCCAATGGAACTCTCCGCCTGAGGTTGGCGTGAGAGTTCCAGAACTGGATGTCCTGCAAAACCCGAGCGGGAAGGCGCACTTTCCGACCTCTTTCCCGCTTGAGGTCTAGCTTGAGACGACCAAACCATCTCTGAAGCTCCCTCATGTGCAGCAAGCCCAGCCGAACAACCGTGTGGGCTGCCGCCATGAGCCCCAGGAGGGACATAACAGTGCCTGCTGTTGTCACGTGACACCGAGCTTCCAGCAACTGTGTTGTCAGTCGGAGAATGGGCTGGATACGCACGTCCGGGAGGCGCGCGTATCCTTCCTCCGAGTTCAACAGTACCCTCAGGTAAACTAACTGTTGAGCTGGAGTCAGAGCGCTCTTGCTGAGGTTCACTGTGAACCCCAGGGTGGCAATATGGCTCAACACCTTCTGTGTGTGAGCGTAACTTTCTGCCTCTGACCTGGCAAGGATCAACCAGTCGTCCAGATAGGTCAAGATCCTTACCCCACTCACTCTCAAAGGCTCCACTGCCGCTTCCACACACTTGGTGAAGGTCCTGGGTGCCAGAGAGTAGCCGAACGGAAGTCGAGTGTACTGAAACACCCGACCCTCGAGGGCGAAACGCAAGTACTTTCGATGTCTCTTGACTATCGGTATGTGAAAGTACGCGTCGGTCAGGTCGATAGATGTCATCCAATCTCCTGGACATACACCTGAAAGCAGTTTCTTGACCGTCAACATGCGAAACGGGCGGGTAGCTATGAACTTGTTCAAATAGCTGAGGTCCAGAATGGGCCTCCAACCCCCGGTCTTCTTCGCCACGAGGAAGTACCGGGAGTAAAACCCTGACATCATCTCGGCTGCAGGGACCAGTTCTACGACCTCCTTCTGCAGCAGAGTAGACACCTCGTTTCTCAGACAGGATAGTTTCTCCTGCTCCACCATACGCGTCCAGAGAATCCCTGAAAAACGCGGGGGTTGACGGGCAAACTGTAGCGCATAGCCCCGCCTGATTACTCCCCCCAGCCAAGTGGGTCCTAGAAGTAAAACCAGGCGACTCCAAGCCGAATAATGTTCTGTCAGAACCGCAGCCCTGGCGAACCTTGGGTAGTCCTCCGGCCCGCCCCCCATGGACGGGCCGTAGACGAAAGGGCATCACACAAGCCGCGTCTCTATCTCTTGAATCCACAGAGCATGTACTCGAGTTGGATTCACTAGAACCCCCACTCTCATACATAAAAGCCGGCTCTGTGGGAGAAGCGCGCAAGTGCGCGTGAGACACCTCAGATGCGCGTCGTGCGTGTTTCCTTCCCCCCCCGGAAGTCTTCCCAACTCCCTGAGCACTTCTTAGTGTCACCGGAGCTGACAAAACCCGCGATGTGGAGGAATGTGCTGGAGAATTAACCCGGAGCTGAAGTGAGTTAGGTCGCGCGCGCGTCGGCACCGCATCACTCACCCGGTCCCGTACATTCTCCAGCCCCGCTGGCGGTCCCGACCTGTTCGTCACTCGTGAGATCCGACCGCCACGCACCTCTCCAGTTGATCGACCAGACGGGACGGAAGTTCCTCGCCCTCGCCTGGTCTCAGGACGGCGAAAAACTCGCGCGTAAAAACACCAGGTTGCGTCAGTTCCATGGCGCTTCTCCGCCGCCAACGTGACGTCCTCCACGGTGCCAGTGTTTGTAGACAGCGCTGTGGGGAAAGGAACAACCTCCGGTTAACATAGACATGTCCGGACTAGTTCCACTCACCTCATCAGCTGTCACGCTCTGTCGGGCACGAGCGCTGGTCGACGCGGAAGTAAACACAGCTGACTCAGCCGGTCTCGCGGACCTCTGCTCGTCTGTAAACAAAACACATGTGGTTGGAGTCTGCCCCTCATTCGTGTGGACAGACTCCGTTATTGCAGTCTCGGTATGACCCGGACGAAGGGGTTTAAAACCTCCTTCGGACTGTGTTATGAGAGGAAAATCACGCCGTCTATGACCGGCGGAGCATGTTAGCTTAGCATTAGCGGCGAAAGTTTCTAATGACGCCTGTGAATACGTCACACTCACAGGCGGAAACACATGCACGCTACCAACATCTCTCTCAGAACGAACCACAGAAAACGTCATACGTTCTCTTGTTTTATTCCCGACACATTCCCTTGAATGAATAGGGTGGAGGAGCCCTCGGCCGTCGACTCTGCTGCGGCTGCTGGCTCCCCGGCTCGCGCTGCGGATCTTGGCGACGCTCACTCGTCGCACGCCGCCGCTGTTGCCGATGTTGTTGGTGCTGCTGGGGTGGCTGGTCTCTGGTGACGCTTCCCCCCAGCACCAGATGATGATGCCGACGAACGGGATCTCCGTCTCCGCGTATCCCCGTCGCGCATCGTCATCACGCCAAACGTGACGTCATCCATGACGTTTCTCCGCCAAACGTGACGTCATCCATGGCGCCGGGATTTTCTTGACAACGCTCATCGGCGGTCAAACCCCGTCAGCGCATGTCAACACGGAAGTAAACACAGCTGATCAAGCCGGTCTCGTGGACATTTGCTTATCAGGCCGACGAACGGGATCTCCGTCTCCGCGTATCCTCGTCGCGCCTCGTCATCACGCCCATGCAGGTGATGGCGGAGCTGCGCCGCCTCCTGCCGGGCCATTCCTCTCAATGGTGCGTCCGTTCCATGGCGTTTCTCCGCCAACGTGACGTCATCCATGAAGTTTCTCCGCCAACGTGACGTCATCCATGACGTTTCTCCGCCAAACGTGACGTCATCCATGGCGCCGGGATTTTTTTTGACAACGCTCATCGGCGGTCAAACCCCGTCAGCGCATGTCAACACGGAAGTGAAGTAAACACAGCTGATCAAGCCGGTCTCGTGGACATTTGCTTATCTGGAAACAAAGCACATGGTTGAGTCTGCCCTTCATTCGTGTGGACAGACTCCGTTATTACAGTCTCGGTATGACCCGGACGAAGGGGTTTAAAACCTCCTCCGAACTGTGTTCTGAGAGGAAACTCTCGCCGTCTATGAACGGCGGAGCATGTTAGCTTAGCATTAGCGGCGAAAGTCTCTAATGACGCCTGTGAATACGTCACACTCACAGGCGGAGCCACATGCACACTAATACCTCTCAAGTGAACCCGTCGAGTGCTGCAGGAGGGCCATGAGACCTGCAAGAGATACTCACCTGATCGCTCTCGCATACCCCATGGTCGACTCCATGCAGCGAGCCAGTCGTCCTCCTCGTCGACATCTGTTCATGACCGATGGACGACTCAGCTCGACTCATCAGGGCCCAACACGTTGGAACGTGAGCTTGTCGAGTGCAGCGCACAGGACTGCCGTGTTGTTATTTTAAACAACACGGCAGTCCTGTGTTGATCATAATCATGATCTGAGGCGGCGTGGGTCGACAAGCCTCGAACGCTTCCCAACACTGTCAAAAGCCGTGGGAAGCGCTCGGAAGGCCACATAATCATCACGTGTGATTTGGGCCTCTAGGCAAAACGAAGCAGACATGTGTGTCTCCTCTTCAGGGAGTCTTCGTGCACACATGGTTCACTTCAATATTCATTCGCCATCATTACATTCCACTGTCAGGAGCTTTCTCGCTGAGTTGAAAAAGGAGAAAGTGCGGCGGGTGCTGCCCGCCTTTATAGGAAGGTACTGCCCCCTGCTGGGTGGCGAGTTCATTAAGCTTTCTCAGAGACGAGGCGGTGCCTCGGGGTAAACCCATAGCGAAGCCGTTGGAGGGCGGAGCACCAATGAAGCAGAACTGGTATAACTTTACAGGTTAAGTGTTGTGGTTCGGAGCTACTCTCTGCAGGTTGTTAGACAAAAAAACATGTAAGTTGAACAACAAGTACAGTTGAACAACACAGCACAAGTTAAGGAAATGTTACAAATGAGGCAAACCAACTTTGTGTTGAATCAAATTAATGGATGGGTTTTTTTTATTAATGCTAATGTAAAGGAAGGGACAGAAATTCTTCGTTGTTTATATTATTGAGGTGCAGTTGCTTTTTCATGTATCTATGATTATCATATAATAATCTAATCTCAGTACAAATACAGCTGTTCTGTGACGGCCTCAGAGGTTTGTTAAGAGAATATTGCGGAGCATACAGGACCATGAAGTCCAAGGAACACTCCAGACAGGTGTGTCACGGAGCACTATTCAATCCATTATCCGGAAATAGAAAGAGATTGGCACGACTGCAAACCTACCAAGACACGTCCACCTAAACTTACAGGCCAAACAAGGAGAGCGCTTCTCTTCATCAGGGGGCAAGGAAGTTGGTCAGAGTTGATGGGAAGATGGTTGGTGCTGTACAGGGCAATCTTGAAAGAAAACCTGTTGGAGTCTGCAAAAGACTATAGACTGGGACGGAGGTTCACCTTCCAGCAGGACAACGACCCTAAACATAAAGCCAGGGCTACAATGGAATGGTTTAAAACTTATTCATGTGTTAGAATGGCTCTGTCCAAGTCCAGACCTAAATCACATTGAGAATCTGTTGCAAGATCTGTAAAGCGCCGTTCACAAATGCTCTGATGCTAATCTGACTGAGCTTGAGCTATTTTTCAAAGAAGAATGGGCAAAAATCTCAGTCTATAGATGTGCACAGCTGGTAGAGACATACCCTGAAAGACTTGCAGCTGTATTTGTAGCAAAAGAAGGTTCCACAAAGTATTGACTCACTTTTCAGTCTTTTATTTGTGATTTTTTTTTTTTTAAATCATGTATAATTTTCTTAGCACTTCACAATTGTGTGACACTTTGTGTTGGTCTTTCACATTAAACTCCAATAAGATATATTTATGTTTGTGGCGTGTAATCTGGAAAAGTTCAAGGGGTATGAATACTTTTGCAAGCCACTGTAATTGTAATGTCTGATTTTTGAGAGTTCGTCAGGATTGATATGTGTGCAGTGTGAAGTGTTACAGAATTCCTGCTATACATTGGAAGCATTTAAAAATATATATACTTTAAATATATATCAAGTTTGTCTAAATATGACTCACAGAACCATGTTGTGGAAAAAACATTTTAAGGTAAAGCTTTTCTCCCGATTACGGTGACATTTAAGACTGAAAAGTGTTTGCATTAATTCAACAATTGTAATTATTAATAATTATTTATTGTGGTATATGAAAAATACGTGAGATCATTTAATTATTAATATATTACTTCATATTTTCTTCCTCCTCTTGTTCTTGCTGTTGGTCTTTATCATCAGGATGTCCTTCTTTAATCACCTGTACTTTATTTATCCATGAACATCATTGGATCCATCATGAGCTCTACCTCTTATTTATTGTCATTATTGGCAAAGAGAAGGTACAGGAATTCTATTATGATCTGACATAGTTTCACCTCGCCACACCTCTAATGGTAAAACAGGTTTGGGTTGTTTGTTGAGTTCCTTCTGTTTCAGCAGAACATTTATTGTTTGTTTTTCTGCTCTGTGATGTGTGTGGTAAATATCCAGCCCGTGTGAAATCCCCTGAGTTATCTATTATAACCTCAGGTTCTGCGAGTTGGTGCGAAGCCCTCCAACGGCTTCGCTATGGGTTTACCCCGAGGCACCGCCTCGTCTCTGAGAAAGCTTAATGAACTCGCCACCCAGCAGGGGGCAGTACCTTCCTATAAAGGCGGGCAGCACCCGCCGCACTTTCTCCAACTGAAAACTCAGCGAGAAGGGCGGCCGCTGGGCGACGAGGTTGGAGGGCTTCGCACCAACTCGCAGAACCTGAGGTTATAATAGATAACTCAGGGGTTCTGCTTCATTGGTGCTCCGCCCTCCAACGGCTTCGCTATGGGTTTACCCAAAAGGCGAAGCCTGACGGGATAAATGTACCCCCAGCTGGACGCCGCTCCTGGAGCAGCATCACTAGGGCCCCGCCGGCCCAGGGTCCAATCCCACTTGAGCCGTGGGCCCTGAGGGGGGCACAACAGCGCTCAAGACAGTATGAGCTACTGATCCCGCCGTTACGTCGAGGAGATAGGCCTTAGCGAAGGTAGACGTGGACGCCCAAGAGGCAGCAGAGCAGATATCCTCTGCTGCCACACCCCGCAAAAGAGCCACTGAGGCTGCCACGCCACGGGTGGAATGTGCCCTCAGACCGCTAGGAGCGGATCCACCCGCTGCTCGGTAGGCACGGATAATGGCCGATCTCACCCAATGAGAGAACCTCTGGGGGGAGAGAGCCTCTCCCCGCCGGCATCTACCGTGGCAGACAAAAAGGGCATCAGAGCGCCTAAACTCGGCCACCCGCCGCAAGTAACAGGCCAACGCCCTCACTGGACACAACAGGTGGAGACGCTCCTGACCCGGGTCCGAGTGAGGCGGCGGGTGAAAGGCCCGCAGCGTGAAGGTCGTCGCCCGGAACAAGGAACTCAGAATCTTCGGGCGGAACGCTGGGTTAGGACGCAAAGACACCGAAGACTCCTCGACGCCAAAGGAAAGACACTCAGGCTAATGGAGAGGGCACAAAGCTCACTTGCTCTCTTCGTGGTTGTTAGTGCCAGAAGGAGCGATACCTTGAAAGACAAGATATCCAATGGGACTTGGTCAAGAGGCTCGAAGGTCGGCCCTGTGAGAGAGTCCAGTACCAACTGGAGATCCCACTGAGGGCTGGAAGGCCTTGCAGGAGGTCGAAGCCTGCAGGCACCCCGCAGGAAACGCGCCACCAAAGGGTGGGCGCGAACCGAAGCACCCTCAAAACCGACATGCCTCGTCGCTATGGCTGATGCGAACACTCTCAGTGTCGCCACAGTCCGTCCGTTATCCAGCAAATGTTGCAGGAAAGACAGGATAGCGGAGACCAAACAAGAGCTGGGGTCCAAGGACCTGTCTGAACACCAGCGGGAGAATATCCCCCACTTTGAGGCATAAAGCCTACGTGTTGATGGGGCCCGGGCGTTCTCCAGCGTGTGGAGAACGTCCGGGTCCAGGGTCCCGATCAGCTCGTCCCGTGCAGGAGCCACACCTTGAGAGGCCGGCCCAGCACCGGGGGCGCTGTCAGTGTCCCCCCCGCCTGACACAGGGCAGCGGGGCCCCAAGGG
Source organism: Callionymus lyra (assembly GCF_982586985.1). Classification (NCBI taxonomy): domain Eukaryota; kingdom Metazoa; phylum Chordata; class Actinopteri; order Syngnathiformes; family Callionymidae; genus Callionymus; species Callionymus lyra. Next base: position 14,672,261 of record NC_141826.1, read on the forward strand.
ATGGCCCACGGGGCCCCGACCGCCATGCGCACCAGCTCTGGGAACCAGAGCGCCCCCGGGGAGTCTGGTGCCACTAGAATTAACCTCAGCCCCCCCCGCCTCGTCCTCCGAATCAGGGGGAGAAGGAGCCGCGGAGGAGGGAAGGCGAACAGCAGACCGACCGGCCACCTCGAATGGGCTAAAGCGTCCACGCCTAGTGGGGGGCGGTCCGAAGCCCTGAGGGAGAACCAAAGAGGGCATTTGAAGTTCTCCTTGCTGGCGAAGAGGTCTGCAACCGGGTGACCGAATCGAGACCAGATCTCGCTTGCCACTGCCTCGGACAGACCCCATTCGTCCTGGACGGCCCCCCTCGACAGTCTGTCCGCTACTGCATTCAGCTCGCCCGGGACGTGCTGGGCTCTGAGCGAAAGCAGGTGACAGTCCGCCCACAGCCAAATCTTCCTTGCCACACACAGAAGGGCTGGGGATCTGACTCCACCTTGGCGATTTACGTACGCCACGGCGGTGGAGCTGTCTGAAAATACTAGGACGTTGGACTGTGACAGTTGGGGAGAGAGGTGAAGCAGGACATTGTGAATCGCCTTCAGCTCTAGCCAGTTTATGTGTCTGAGCACCGGACTGCTCCAGACCCCACTGGCATAGGCCTGACCCGAGGTGCCTCCCCAACCTGTCAGGGAAGCGTCTGTGAACACTTGAGTGTAACGAAGGACGCAACCCAATGGAACTCTCCGCCTGAGGTTGGCGTGAGAGTTCCAGAACTGGATGTCCTGCAAAACCCGAGCGGGAAGGCGCACTTTCCGACCTCTTTCCCGCTTGAGGTCTAGCTTGAGACGACCAAACCATCTCTGAAGCTCCCTCATGTGCAGCAAGCCCAGCCGAACAACCGTGTGGGCTGCCGCCATGAGCCCCAGGAGGGACATAACAGTGCCTGCTGTTGTCACGTGACACCGAGCTTCCAGCAACTGTGTTGTCAGTCGGAGAATGGGCTAGATACGCACGTCCGGGAGGCGCGCGTATCCTTCCTCCGAGTTCAACAGTACCCCCAGGTAAACTAACTGTTGAACTGGAGTCAGAGCGCTCTTGCTGAGGTTCACTGTGAACCCCAGGGTGGCAATATGGCTCAACACCTTCTGTGTGTGAGCGTAACTTTCTGCCTCTGACCTGGCAAGGATCAACCAGTCGTCCAGATAGGTCAAGATCCTTACCCCACTCACTCTCAAAGGCTCCACTGCCGCTTCCACACACTTGGTGAAGGTCCTGGGTGCCAGAGAGTAGCCGAACGGAAGTCGAGTGTACTGAAACACCCGACCCTCGAGGGCGAAACGCAAGTACTTTCGATGTCTCTTGACTATCGGTATGTGAAAGTACGCGTCGGTCAGGTCGATAGATGTCATCCAATCTCCTGGACATACACCTGAAAGCAGTTTCTTGACCGTCAACATGCGAAACGGGCGGGTAGCTATGAACTTGTTCAAATAGCTGAGGTCCAGAATGGGCCTCCAACCCCCGGTCTTCTTCGCCACGAGGAAGTACCGGGAGTAAAACCCTGACATCATCTCGGCTGCAGGGACCAGTTCTACGACCTCCTTCTGCAGCAGAGTAGACACCTCGTTTCTCAGACAGGATAGTTTCTCCTGCTCCACCATACGCGTCCAGAGAATCCCTGAAAAACGCGGGGGTTGACGGGCAAACTGTAGCGCATAGCCCCGCCTGATTACTCCCCCCAGCCAAGTGGGTCCTAGAAGTAAAACCAGGCGACTCCAAGCCGAATAATGTTCTGTCAGAACCGCAGCCCTGGCGAACCTTGGGTAGTCCTCCGGCCCGCCCCCCATGGACGGGCCGTAGACGAAAGGGCATCACACAAGCCGCGTCTCTATCTCTTGAATCCACAGAGCATGTACTCGAGTTGGATTCACTAGAACCCCCACTCTCATACATAAAAGCCGGCTCTGTGGGAGAAGCGCGCAAGTGCGCGTGAGACACCTCAGATGCGCGTCGTGCGTGTTTCCTTCCCCCCCCGGAAGTCTTCCCAACTCCCTGAGCACTTCTTAGTGTCACCGGAGCTGACAAAACCCGCGATGTGGAGGAAAGCGCTGGAGAATTAACCCGGAGCTGAAGTGAGTTAGGTCGCGCGCGCGTCGGCACCGCATCACTCACCCGGTCCCGTACATTCTCCAGCCCCGCTGGCGGTCCCGACCTGTTCGTCACTCGTGAGATCCGACCGCCACGCACCTCTCCAGTTGATCGACCAGACGGGACGGAAGTTCCTCGCCCTCGCCTGGTCTCAGAACGGCGAAAAAACTCGCGCGTAAAAACACCAGGTTGCGTCAGTTCCATGGCGCTTCTCCGCCGCCAACGTGACGTCCTCCACGGTGCCAGTGTTTGTAGACAGCGCTGTGGGGGAAGGAACAACCTCCGGTTAACATAGACATGTCCGGACAAGTTCCACTCACCTCATCAGCTGTCACGCTCTGTCGGGCACGAGCGCTGGTCGACGCGGAAGTAAACACAGCTGATTCAGCCGGTCTCGCGGACCTCTGCTCGTCTGTAAACAAAACACATGTGGTTGGAGTCTGCCCCTCATTCGTGTGGACAGACTCCGTTATTGCAGTCTCGGTATGACCCGGACGAAGGGGTTTAAAACCTCCTTCGGACTGTGTTATGAGAGGAAAATCACGCCGTCTATGACCGGCGGAACATGTTAGCTTAGCATTAGCGGCGAAAGTTTCTAATGACGCCTGTGAATACGTCACACTCACAGGCGGAAACACATGCACGCTACCAACATCTCTCTCAGAACGAACCACAGAAAACGTCATACGTTCTCTTGTTTTATTCCCGACACATTCCCTTGAATGAATAGGGTGGAGGAGCCCTCGGCCGTCGACTCTGCTGCGGCTGCTGGCTCCCCGGCTCGCGCTGCGGATCTTGGCGACGCTCACTCGTCGCACGCCGCCGCTGTTGCCGATGTTGTTGGTGCTGCTGGGGTGGCTGGTCTCTGGTGACGCTTCCCCCCAGCACCAGATGATGATGACGACGAACGGGATCTCCGTCTCCGCGTATCCCCGTCGCGCATCGTCATCACGCCAAATGTGACGTCATCCATGACGTTTCTCCGCCAAACGTGACGTCATCCATGGCGCCGGGATTTTCTTGACAACACTCATCGGCGGTCAAACCCCGTCAGCGCATGTCAACACGGAAGTAAACACAGCTGATCAAGCCGGTCTCGTGGACATTTGCTTATCAGGCCGACGAACGGGATCTTCTCCGCGTATCCTCGTCGCGCCTCGTCATCACGCCCATGCAGGTGATGGCGGAGCTGCGCCGCCTCCTGCCGGGCCATTCCTCTCAATGGTGCGTCCGTTCCATGGCGTTTCTCCGCCAAACGTGACGTCATCCATGACGTTTCTCCGCCAACGTGACGTCATCCATGACGTTTCTCCGCCAAACGTGACGTCATCCATGGCGCCGGGATTTTTTTGACAACGCTCATCGGCGGTCAAACCCCGTCAGCGCATGTCAACACGGAAGTGAAGTAAACACAGCTGATCAAGCCGGTCTCGTGGACATTTGCTTATCTGGAAACAAAGCACATGGTTGAGTCTGCCCTTCATTCGTGTGGACAGACTCCGTTATTACAGTCTCGGCATGACCCGGACGAAGGGGTTTAAAACCTCCTCCGAACTGTGTTCTGAGAGGAAACTCTCGCCGTCTATGAACGGCGGAGCATGTTAGCTTAGCATTAGCGGCGAAAGTCTCTAATGACGCCTGTGAATACGTCACACTCACAGGCGGAGCCACATGCACACTAATACCTCTCAAGTGAACCCGTCGAGTGCGCTGCAGGAGGGACATGAGACCTGCAAGAGATACTCACCTGATCGCTCTCGCATACCTCATGGTCGACTCCATGCAGCGAGCCAGTCGTCCTCCTCGTCGACATCTGTTCATGACCGATGGACGACTCAGCTCGACTCATCAGGGCCCAACACGTTGGAACGTGAGCTTGTCGAGTGCAGCGCACAGGACTGCCATGTTGTTATTTTAAACAACACGGCAGTCCTGTGTTGATCATAATCATGATCTGAGGCGGCGTGGGTCGACAAGCCTCGAACGCTTCCCAACACTGTCAAAAGACGTGGGAAGCGCTCGGAAGGCCACATAATCATCCCATTTGATTTGGGCCTCTAGGCAAAACTAAGCAGACATGTGTGTCTCCTCTTCAGGGAGTCTTCGTGCACACATGGTTCACTTCAATATTCATTCGCCATCATTACATTCCACTGTCAGGAGCTTTCTCGCTGAGTTGAAAAAGGAGTAAGTGCGGCGGGTGCTGCCCGCCTTTATAGGAAGGTACTGCCCCCTGCTGGGTGGCGAGTTCATTAAGCTTTCTCAGAGACAAGGCGGTGCCTCGGGGTAAACCCATAGCGAAGCCGTTGGAGGGCGGAGCACCAATGAAGCAGAACCCTTTTAGCTTGTGTCACATATTTCAGGATTCTTGGAGTAAATTGGAGCCATTAGTGACTCTGGAAACTCTTGTAAGAACCACTGAGAGTCAGACTTGCAAATTTAGCTATACATTGAAGACAAAATGTTTTGCCTATAATCCCTCTTATGATTTCAGCTTTGTTTTGTTTGTTTCGTTTTCTAAATAATTCTTAATTTAAGTTTCGTTCTGACTTGAAAGTTAAGACGTTCAAGGAGTGCAAGTATAACTTATCAAAGAAGAAAATCTACTTACATTTTGTTTGGCATTAAATTGTCTTTTTTGCATTTTCTTTTTCTTCTGTTTTCAAAGCCTTTACTTTCCTAAAACTGTCAGTCAACTGAAAATAGATCAGATTCAGTAGGATGAGCTGTGATCATGTCTTTATGAAAATGGCAGATAAAATACATTAAATTACTTACACTTTACACAACACAGAAATAACATTTATAGGAAACGTATCTTGAATTGATTTTGATCCTCCATGACTGACTTGGCTGAACTCCTCTGTCCTTTCTTTTTATTTCTTTTTGTTCTTATGTTTTTTTGAATAATCGTCTGTATTGCTGTGTCTAATTGGAAAAACAATTCAATAACGATCTACCTAACCTAACCTAAAAAGTTGGTTCTCACGTCAACATACCCAATGAAGGATAATACAATAATCTTCATGAGGAAGTACAATATGTCTTTGTAACCCAGCTGTTTATTTTATGTTAAAGAGAACTCAAGATCTCCTTCCTGTCTAATGAGTTCTGCGCATTTGTTTGATCCAAGGAAGAGTAATATTTAGAATTAAAACAGTTAATTTATTAATAGCAAAGAATGATTACAAAACTACAAGACCATACAAGACCTTAAATACAACAGTTAACAAAGAATCCAAATTATTCAGAAATACCAGAAGTTCGAGTGCCCGGTCCAGTCTCTGTCTGAAATCCTGGTTCACCCACCAGATCCTTCCAGAGAGTGGCTCAAAACCTCTTAGCATGTCCCTTCTTTTAAAAACTCCAGACCCTCCCTGTACATTTGAAGTAAGTTGAGTATACAATTACAAACTCGGGGTACAGGATGTTTTGCAAAATCTGACTCCATTATGAACAACAGATGTTGTATTCATGCCTTGACCTAAACACTGACTTAAACAATGAATCTCCAGTCTTCCTTCACACTTGTTATCTCAAACCAGGTCTGTAGACCATAAATTCTGGGTCATGACATTTTAAGATCGTTCATGCTTCCTACCTCAACATGGAGAGGATGCCAACATATCTTTCCCAGTTTGGAACTATTGTCGCACAGAGGTATCTGTCAATGGTATCGGAAACGCACACCAAGGTTCATACAAAGTTGAGGCACAGATGCTTAGAGCCTTCAACTTTTGAACCCTGCTCTTTGGGAATAACAAGTTGTTAAAAGATAAAATACAAGAATAAGTTTTAACTCAGAATAAAAGAAAGCATTATCAATTGACAGTTAACAATTGAGTACATAAAATGAGGATATATAATTTAACCCTTCAATGAGTACATATATGTGGATCAATCTGAGGATATATCTTCAATGTTTTATGTTTCAATTATTTTCACTGGAATAGTTTAACCCAGCTGTTATTTTTGTATTTTATGTTTGATTGGTTTTCATTGTCATACCATATTATGACACTGTCGCTTTAGGACGACCACTGTTTGTACTTGTGTTCCACCGAAGAGACGTGTGTTGCTTCAGTGGCTCAGAGACTGAGAAACCCCTGAGTTGTACAGTGCCACTCACTCCTACAGTGAAATAGTCACGTCTAAAGAGAATGAAAAGCAAGTGAACTACATCTAATGTCACGCTCCAAGTGTCATAAATCATAAATATTTACGGTATATTGTTTTCATATTTTATTATTATGTTAGCTTCTCCGTGTTCACATCAGGTTTAACTTGTACCACTTCACTTTGTCCTCTTCACCATCTACACTTCAGACTTCTGCGACAACTCAGAGCTGAGTCTCGGTCCAGAAGTATGCTGACGACACTGCCATTGTTGGATGCATCAGGGACAACAGCGAAGACGAGTATAGGAGTCTGATAAGTGACTTTGTGGACTGGAGTGAGAGGAACCACTTGCAGCTGAACACCTCAAAGACCAAGGAGCTGGTCTTGGACTTCGGGAGGTCCAGGACAAAGCCACGTCCAGTGTCCATCAGAGGCGACGAGGTGGAGATAGTGGACAACTATAAGTACCTCGGTGTGTGGATGGACAGTAAACTGGACTGGTCCTGCAATACAGACCATGTATATAAGAAGGTTCAGAGTAGACTGTACTTTCTGAGGAGGCTTCGATCATTTAACATCTGCAAGAAGCTCCTCTGCATGTTCTACCAGTCTGTGGTGGTCAGTGTCATGTTCTATGCTGTGGTGTGTTGGGGTGGAAATGTGTCCAAGAGGAGTGTCAACAGGTTGGACAGGTTGAGCAGGAGGGCTGGCTCTGTGGTTGGAATGAAGCTGGACTCACTGGTGACAGTTGCTGAGAGGAGATCATTGAACAAACTACTGTCCATCATGGATTATGACAGTCATTCTCTCAGCACTGTCATCAGTGAGCAGAGAAGCAAAATGAGTGCACGAATGCTCCTACCCAGGTGCAAAACAAATAGACTCAGGGACTCATTCATCCCTCGGGCTATTAAATTGTACAATTCTGAGTTTGGGGGCAGGAGTGGAGTGAGAGTATCTGGATGTTCTGTTCCATGTTAGTCTTTGTATCCTTTGTCTTTGTTGTTTTTCTTTGACTATGTTCTTTGTCTTTATCTTTATACTTAGATTGTGTCATCTTGTTCTTCCTCTTATGTTCTTTTCTTATTTTATTTTTTATTTATTTTTTATGTATTATTTTTTATTGTTTATGAAAAATTGCTGGCTACTGGAAAAAACAAATCAATTAAGTTTTACCTTACATTACCGCTTATATGTACTTGATGTGGCTATTCTTAAGCTAGTGCTACGAAGAAACGTCGCAAATGTGACGTTAGACATTAAAACTGGTATCACTTTACAGGTTAAGTGTTGTGGTTCGGAGCTACACTCTAAAAAAAAAGTGTTCTGAAGGTAGTTTGACAAAAACAAAAGGGAAGTTCTTAAGTAAAGTTGAACAATACGGCACAAGTGAAGGTAATGTTATAAATTAAGCAAACTAACTTTATCTGTGTTGAATCAAATTTATGGATGGATTTGTTTGTTTTTCTGTAATAATGTTAATGTAAGAAAGAGACAGAAAACCCTTCAAAAGAAAAATTCTTCATTGTTTAAATTATTGAGGTGCAGTTGATTTTTCATGTATCTATGATTATCATGTAATAATCTAATCTCGGCTGTTCAGCTGTTCTGTGACGGCCTCAGAGGTTTGTTAAGAGAATATTGCAGAGCATACAGGACCATGAAGTCCAAGGAACACAACAGACAGGTCCGAGATAAAGTTGTGGAGAAGTTTAAAGCAGGTTTAGGCCATAAAAAGATTTGCCAAGCTTTGAACATCTCACGGAGCACTATTCAATCCATTATCCGGAAATGGAAAGAGTATGGCACGACCTCAAACCTACCAAGACACGTCCACCTAAACTTACATGCCGAACAAGGAGAGCACTTCTCTTCAGCAGGGGGCAGGGAAGTTGGTCAGAGTTGATGGGAAGATGGATGGTGCTGTAAAGGGCAATCTTGAAAGAAAACCTGTTGGAGTCTGCAAAAGACTAGAGACCGGGGAGTAGGTTCAGCTTCCAGCAGGACAACGACCCTAAACATAAAGCCAGGGCTACAATGGAATGGTTTAAAACTTATTCATGTTCACTCTTGTAAGAACCACTGAGAGTCAGACTTGCTATACTCAATATATAATATATTTATACAAATGTTTTGCCGATAATCCCCCCTATCATTTCAGCTATGGTTTGTTTGTTTCGTTTTCTAAAAAATATTTAATTTAACTTTCATTCTGGCCTGAAAGTTAAGACGTTCAAGGAGTGCAAGCATAACTTATCAAAGAAGAAAATGTACTTCCATTTAGTTTGGCATTAAATTGTCTTTTTGCATTTTCTTTTTCTTCTGTTTTCAAAGCCTTTACTTTCCTAAAACTGTCAGTCAACTGAAAATAGATCATATTCAGTGGGATGACCTGTCATCTGCGACAGTGGGGGAGAGTGATGAAGCAGGATGTCGTGAATTGCTTTTCACTCTAGCCAGCTGATGTGTCACCGGTCTGTTCCAGACCCTGCTGGCGTAGATCTGACCCGAGGTGCCTCCCCAAGCTGTCAGAGATGCTTCTGTGAGCACCTGCGTGTAATGAAGGATGCAAACTAATGGAACTCTCCATCTGAGGTTGGCTGGAGTCAGAGCAATCTTGCTGAGGTTCACCATGAACCCCAGGGTGGCAATATGGCTCAACACATTCTGTGCTTGAGCGTGACTTTCTGCCTCTGACCTGGCAAGGATCGACCAGTCGTCCAGATAGGTCAAGATCGTCACCCCATTTTCTCTTATTGGTTCCAGTGCAGTGGTTCTCCTGTTCTGCCATGTGTGTCCGGAGAATCCCTGGAAACACGGGGGTTGGCGGTCAAACTGGAGCGCATAGCCCCACCTGACTTATTTCCTTTGCCATCTGGAATGAAGTAAAACCAGGCGACTCAAGCCAAATAATAATCTGTCAGAACTGAAGCTTTGATGAACGTCGGGTTGTCCCTCGGCCCGTCCCTGGACAGTCACGGTGGGGGGCCATGGGACAACCTGAAATGGCATCACACAAGCCGCGTCTCTATCACTTGAATCAACACGAGCATGTACACGAGCCGGATTCACTAGAACCCCCCCACTCTCGTACATATAATCCAGCTCTGTGGGGGAAATGCGTGAGGAACCTAAGATACGCGTTGCCCGTTTACCCTCTTCCCCCCGGTCTGCATCTCCTGAATAATCAAGTTTAGTTTGTTCAAAATCAATTACAAGAAAATGTTTTAACCTCCCCAAATCTTTAATTTTAAAGCTTTCAGTGAGTCTGCACTTGACTTTTTCCAGTACCTTTCCATTGTTTGCAGACATTCAAAGAACATGATACCCTTTTTATTTTCAACATTTTATTTTACATGTCCACTTTGTTCAGGCAAAGTCTCAAAAACATCACTCTTGACCTTGTGATCCACCGATCATTTTTGTCATTATCACTGATATTTGGTTAAATATACCCATCACACTAGTCGGTGTTCGATTCAGATGTTTGTGTTTCTTTTTCTAGGGTTCTTTTGTCACTGTTGAATTCAACCAACCTGTACTTCTGTACTCTTTCATCATGTCGTAGCCAACAAAAACACCTTCCTCACATCTTAAGCTTCCCTTTCTCTTGCTTATAAGCAAAACAATTTGACCCAAACTTTTGTAGGTTCGACACGTTTGGTTCCCTTTCTGTAAATGATTCATATGGTGTTTTCTTTTTTCTGTTTGAGTCTGTATTTTTTGTAACTAAACTGTGTAGGCTTCACTGCACTTATATTTCAAGATTGATACTCCCTTTTTGAAATTAATAAAGTTCAAATAACTTTTATTTTGCTTGCCAGCACCACAAATGGACAATTCTTTTTTTTTTTTAAAGACGATACATTTTCGAGATAGTGAGACTATTTTTGTTTGTTAGTTTTAACATTTTGGGGAAATATATTTTGTTCATATTATTGTTATAATTGTTAACAATGGGATACAATAAATAATTGATTTTCTCTATTGTGTGTGTGAGGTGTATCAATGTTCTTTTGTCCATAATAATTTTGTTTACTGGATTGCTATCAACCCTAAATCATTTTCCATATTGGTTACATCTTCAGCGGATCATTTTCCCTCACCTTTATTTACAAGTACAAGTAAAACCTGACGTGAACACGGAGAATAATAACAGAATAATAAAATATTAAACAATATACTGTAAATATCGATGGTTTATGACACTTGGAGCGTGACATTAGATGAAGTTCACTTAGTTTTCATTCAACTATAAATTCCTATAAATTCCCGTCGCTTGCATTGTAAAAAAAAAAAAATGCCGCACATTCAGGGCCGGGTCGAGGCAGGGGCAAGAGGGTGCCTGGCCCCCTCAAACTTACATGTAAGTAAGTAAGTAAGTAAGTAACAGCACAATGCCCCCTCAAGATTTGTGGCTGCCCCCTCATACATGCCTGTCTAGACGCGGCCCTGCGCACATTTCCGCTTTGGCTAAATGTCGAGTGCTGTCACGTTGGTGTTTGCATTGGTTGTGAGCCTCGTCGGCCACCATATCCTCCGATCTGTCGACTTCATCCTGGGTTCCAGAAGATTTGATGTTCTGAAGTAATTTATTGTCTTATTTATTGTGGTATATGAAAATATGTTAGATCATTCAATTATTAATATATTACTTAATGTTTTCTTCTTGCTGTAGGTATTTATCTTCAGTCAGGGGGGGGGCCTAAACAAAATAAGAAAACAAATTACATTTTTAATTAATATTAATTAATGTTGTTGTTTTTTTTCATAAATATGTTTTAAATTATTCCTCATCTTTCCTCTTCATTTCATAGCTTTCCTCTTGCGTGCACTGCTTCCAGGATTGGACATTCATATTTGAGCAGCTGATGGCTGCAAGGCACTGCAAGGACACTGGACGTGTCCAAAATGTTCATCGCTATTGTGAGGATGCCTCGTCCAACCCTGGCGCTAGCTAACCTATCCCAGCCGGCAAAGGGGATTTTGCGCCACTTTCAAAGCCGCAACTACGAGCAGTATCCCTGGCTCACAGGTTCAGAGATTAACAGGAAATTGTTCAAATAACGAGGATAACCATTTTGGTGAGTCAAAAGCTTTATCCCTTTATTCTATCATTTTGTGATTTTATTTAGTCAGCATTAAATCAATGTTAACAAAATAAAATGACAAATATATTGAAAAATAAATGCTTGATGGTTCCTAAAGATATGTTGGCCCTGGTGCACCTGACTGAATTCTTTCGCTTTAATGTATATGAAAGTGGATGTTCAAGAAGTAGGATATTTCACCACTGTCGCAAATGTATGTTCGAGAACAAGTAGTTTTTATTTTAATTTAATAGTTTGTTTCTTTACCTTGGGTTTCTTTAATGAAACTGCTTTGCTGGTACGACAATGTGATGTTTAGTGGACTTAAAACTTTGTAAACTAATTGCCTTTTATTTTGAAGTTGTGACAGTAGTCAAGCGATCATATAACTCTAACTTTCCTACTTTTAAACACGGTTGTATTGATTTTCAATCCTCCGGAAATTTAAGATAATAATTAATAACAACTTCTTTATTTGCGTACTTGTACTATCGCCACTGTTGTCACGATGTCCTTCTTTAATCAGGTGTACTTCATTTATCCATGAACATCATTGCATTCCATAATGAGCTCTACCTCTTACTTATTGTCTTTATCTTCAAAGAGAAGTTACAGGAATTCTATTTTGGTCTGACATATTTTCACCTCGCCACACCTCTGATGGTAAAACAGGTCTGAGTAGTTTGTTCAATTGTAACAATGACAATGAAGAGTCTAATTTTCTTACAATTCTGAGCAGATAGAGTTTAAATCTTGTGTAATGTTGGGGAGAACTATCAAGCCCGTGTGAAATCCCTTTTAACTTGTGTCACAGATTTCAGGACTCAGGGAGTAAATTGGAGCCATTAGTGACCCTGGAAACTCTTGTAAGAACCACCAAGAGTCAGACTCGCAACTTTAGATCTAAAATGAAGACTAAATGTTTTTCCTATAATCCCTCTTATGATTTGAGCTTTTTTTGTTTGTTTTCGATGTCTACAATAATTATTAATTTAACTTTGTTCAGACTTGAATGTCAAGACGTTCAAGGAGTGCAGGTATAACTTAGCAAAGAAGAAAATCTACTAACATTTAGTTTGGCATTAAATTTTCTGTTTTGCATTTTCTTTTCAAAGCCTTGTTTTCTCAGTCAACTGAAAATGGATCAGATTCAGTAGGATGACCTGTGATCATTTGTTTATGAAAATGGAAGATAAAATACATTAAAACATTAAATTACTTACACTTTATACAACAAAGAAATCACATGATTTATAGAGAAACGTATCTTGAATTCCTTTGGTAATTTGATCCTCCATGACTGTTTTGACTGAACTCCTCCTCCTCTGTGCTTTAAAAGGTCGGTGCTCACATCAACAGACCACACCAAAAAAAAGATAAATTGATGAATAGATAAATGCATAAACTTTACAGTAAGTCTTCAGTGAATTATTTTCCCTACTAATACAGCAAAATGACTTTTCTGTTGATAGTTTTCTTCTCTGCGGGTGCTCGTGTGGCAGCATGTAAACAACTGACTTTCATTCTCATGATTTTATTTTTTAATTGAAATCTTGCATCATGAAGACTCAGATTTTAAATATTTCACTAATCAAGTATTTTACTGAAAATGTAATTGAGTAACTAGAAAACCTTTTAGATGGTCGAAAACCAATTGAGAAATACTGAGTTTTTCACTTCCTGTTCCATGACGAATGTCAAGGTTGGCAGATTGGATGTTTGCGCGTTAATAACTCGGGAACATTAAGGTGTTGAATTACAAATCTCACCTCTTTCTAGTCAGAGTTACGCGCTGTATTTACTACAAGCATAATATTCCGTCGTATTGTCCTGATAAAATACACAGATCTCTAATCAGGCGGCAAGTGACGCAGCGTTAAGGGACCGTCCTACAATAAACGAATAGTGAAAAAGGGTAAAGTTATTTTTTGGTGTCTTTTTATTTCCTTAACTTTAAATCATATGGTCACAATATTTATATGACTTATGAAGGACCTCACCACCCCCTTCATAGTACCAATAGGGCGATTAATTCTCTAGTGTCTCCTGCTCCTCAAATCACGCCTGTCTTCTGTGAAGCTGACAGCAATGCATTATTGAGATTTTTCATTGACAAAGAGAAAATCTCTCCCCCTTTGTTTTGGAACCCCTACTGTTTCCAATATGGTGAACGTATCCCTTTCCACAGGGGTTTTTCCCAATGTATTTAAACATGCCATTGTAGAGCCTCTGCTCAAAAAGCCAGGCTTAGACCCAACTGACCTCAGTAATTTCAGGCCTATTTCTAAGCTCCCTTTCTTGTCCAAGATCTTGGACAAGGTGGTGTCTGAGCAGCTGTCTTTGTTCCTGGATCAGAGCGACATCCATGAGAAGTTTCAGTCTGGCTTCCGTAAACATCACTCTACGGAGACAGCTTCATTGAAAGTGTCCAGTGACATCATGATGTCGGCTGACTCTGGTAAATTCACTGTTCTGGTTCTCTTGGATCTGTCCTCAGCCTTTGACACAGTTGATCACCAGATCCTGCTGAAAAGACTAAGGGATGAAGTGGGACTGTCTGGGTCTGTGTTAGAATGGTTCTCATCATACCTTTTCTGGGCGCAGTTTTAGTGTATCTGCCGATCAAATGATGTCTGAATCTGCAGATCAGATGTGTGGAGTCCTTCAAGGTTCTGTTCTGGGTCCTTTATTGTTTTTGCTGTACTTGATTCCCCTCGGTAAAATCATTCAGAGATTTCCATGTTTCTTATCACATTTTTGCTGATGACATCCAGCTCTACTGCTCTTTTGACCCAACTGAGCCCTATAGGCTGAACAGCTTAGTCAATTGTTTGCTAGAAATCAAACAATGGCTGAGTGAAAACACTCTGCAGCTAAATGTGGACAAAACTGAAACTCTGATGATAAGGTTCCAGGGTTGAGTCAGTACTTGGCTGACTTAGGTCAGTCTGTCAAACTGAGCCTGAGAAACCTGGGTGTTGTATTTGATAAAGACATGTCTCTTGTTCAACACTGCAGAAAACTGACCAGAAACTTTTTCCTTCAACTGAGAAAAATCTCTAAAATTAGGAAAATGTTGTTTGAACATGATCTGGAGCTTTTAATCCATGCGTTTGTTTCTTCTCGCCTGGACTATTGTAACAGTTTGTTTTCATGTCTTTACAAGAAGGAGCTGTCTCGTCTGCAGTTGATTCAGAACTCTGCAGCGAGAATTCTGACCCGTCAAGTAGAAGAACTCACATTTCTCCGATCCTTAAAACTCTTCACTGGCTCCCAGTTTCTTTCAGGGTCAACTTTAAAATTCTGGTTCTTACTTTCAGAGCTATTCATGGTCAGGCTCCTCCTAACATCAGTGATCTGATCCAGTGTTACACCCCAGCTCGGGCTCTGAGGTCTGTGGATCAGAATCTACTGATGGGTTCCTCGCACATGGCTCAGGACCAGAGGAGAGAAATGTTTTCAGGCTGTTGCTCCTAAGCTTTGGAACGATCTTCCTCTCTCTTTGCGCTTGATGGAGTCTACTGACTCCTTTAAGAAACATCTTAAGACATTTTTATTTGTTCAGGCTTTTCCTTGATTTTCTGGAACTCCTGTTGTGTTATCATTTTTATCTTGATCTTTAAAATATATACTTTATTGAATATTGTTTTGATTGTTTAAGCGCTTTGTGACCCTGGTCTGGAAAAGCGCTATACAAATAAAAATTACTTACATACATACTTACTTACTTACATAGAGAAGGCCACTAGATGATAATGATAGACAGATACTTCATTGATCCCCGGAGGATAAATTATTTTCTATATAACTGAGTATAGAGACTAAGAACTTGTCCAACAAGTTGGTGCTCACATTAACATACCTCATTTTAATAATCTTCATGAGGAGGTATGTCTTGAGCCACACCTTTAATGATAACACAGGTCTTTGTTTGTCTCAGTTGTCTCAAACCTGCCACGTAAAATGAACAGCAATGACAGTACTTCAACAGTTGGAGTCATGAAAAAACAACAAGTCCATTCTGCCTCATCATCACATTTATTGTTTGTTTGTCTGGACGGGTTTGGTAACTGGTATTAAGTATGAAAGCAGGTAGATTAAATAGAAACCAGAGATGAGGTGCAAGAGAATAGCAAGGTGCAGTTTTTTTGGCCCTCGAACTAAACGCTCTGGTTTAACCACATAAGTAATAGACAAAGAAATGTAGGCGCAGCAATGAATGACATTTTATAATTAGGGAATAACTGCTCTTTGTTTCTTATAAAGATGAGGGCACCCGCCCTCTTCATACCAATAGAGCACATAGAGAAGGTCACTAGATGATAATGATAGACAGATACTTTATTGATCCCCACCTAGAAACTTCAATCAACTACTAATTCTACTACTAGTTCTACTTCTACTACAAATTCCAATACTTTTTTCTTCTTCTCTTTCTTCTTTTTCTTCTTATTTGTTATGGATGCCCCCTGGTGGTGGTTGATCTCCTTCTATCGTTATTTATTTTAATGTTAAAAATACTAATTAATCAGGAAACAAGGAGGGGGGGAACACAGCGATACTGAGTTATCAAGTTACTTCTCACCGCATGTGCCAGCGTGACTCCAACTTAAGAGTTTTACACACAAACATACTCACACACTCATGGAAGTGAAATCAAGGTAAAGACATTAACTAATACAGTATCAACAATTCAAAGTGATGTTCTGGAAAATCAATGAATATTTTCAACATCTCTGTGACAATTTAAAAACCCTCATTATCAATGAAGATGTTTAGATGGAAATATTAACTTAGTCTTGTTGTTTCTGCAGAATTTCACTCTCTCTCCTATCATGAAGTCATGTCAGCTAAACAAAGGGTCGTGGATGGATATGTGGACCATGTTCACTTTGTCCACTATCTAACAATGGACCAGAACCCAGAGAAGACTGGATGAAACGAGTCTTAGAAGAACATCCAGAGAAAAATTTGAACACATGTGCTGATGATCTGCTGGTCCAGAATCTGATTTTAGAGAAGAAAACACGAGGATTAAATATAAGTCAAGGTAGGTACACACACACACACACGCACGCACACGCACACTCACACAACTGCACACAAACACAAGGAGGTGAAAGTTAATTTCAGCTTGTGTCTCTCAGGTGTTCACTTGATCCAGAGGAGATCTAAATGTCTGTGGGATGATGAGACTGAAGAGGTCAGAGGTTATCATTTGTTTGCCTACAATGGAGAAGACTTCATTAAGTTCTACATTGAGGACAAACAGTGGTTTACTCGACATTCAGAAGATGAAGACATCGCACGTGATCTGAACTCAAGAGTTGATCTGAACCAACAAATCCACGACTATTTTACTCAGGAATGTCCAGAGCGGCTGAAGATGTATTTGGACTACGGGGAGAAGCGTCTGCTGAGAAAAGGTAGAGGACGTGTTGGTGTGTGTGAGTGACAGAACATGTGTGTGTGTGTGTGTGTGTGTAGAAGCTCTCAGAGGACTGTGGTGTCATTGACAGTCATGAACTCCATCAGCTGATCTAAACACTGATCTTTGTCTTCTCCAGATCCTCCACAAATGTTTCTCCTCCAGAGGAACTTGTCCTCTCCCATTGTCTGCCTCGCCACAGAGTTCTTTCCTAAACATACTGACTTGTTTTGGAGGAAAGATGGAAAGATAATCACTGGTGATGATGACATGTGGATAAAAAAAACTCTCCCAAACCATGACGGGACTTTGCAGAAAAAGGCTGAACTTCTGCGTCCACCTGGTCAGTCTGAAGACTGGAGCAGGTACGAGTGTGTGTTCAAGAACTACGGTCAGGATGAAGTGATCCGCAGACTGGATGAAGGACTCGACAACAACCGTGAGTCTTTTTTCTTCTTCTTCTTCACTTCTTTCCCTCTTTCCATGAGTGTCCAGATCCATGTTCCCCCAGAAGAGACGAGTCTGAGGTCTCTGTTGTCATGAAGTCCTCCAGATTCTTAAGTTGAGACGACATTTAACACTCTTGATAGAAAAGTAACAGATGGAGGTGAAACCAGAAAGAAAGATGACAAGTCTTTCATTGTGATTCTAGAAGGTGTTGGTGTGTGTCTGGACACTAATTGTGCTTCTATTACACTCGGAATTGATCAAAATTAAACTTAAATTATGATTACAAAAAGTTCAACACACTTTCATCAGGAGGTTTTGCACACGTTTCAATATTGAAATCAATTGTAAAAGTTCAAAGAAACAACGTTTCATGGTGTGAGTGTCTTGATGTTGTCATTATGTTCAGTTGCTGATTTCATTATTGAACTCAAGGTCAAATCATTGAAACTCAACTGATGAAGCTTCACTGAGCTGTTCTTACTGTGGTTCTGATGTTGTTTTTCTCATCCCTTCATCCCAGAGACAACTGGCTCTGAACCCACCACCATCATCATCATCATCATCATCATCATCATCATCATCATCGGCATCATCTTCATCTGTGTCTCAATATATCTTTTCAGAAAACGCACAAAGAGTCAGAATGCTGAGAAAATTTCAAAAGTTCTTAATGAAAAAACATTATATGTAGATCTGATGCCACCAGAATATTGAATGGATGAATTTATCAAATCAAATCTTGACACTTTGAATGTCTTCACTGCATTTAAATGTTTGACATTTGATTTGATAAATTCAACCATTAAAGGCCTAGTTCACCCAAAATGTCTTCTTCTTGTGCTGCTACCTTGTCGTGGTGGAGAAGCTTGAGTGCCTCGAAGATCCTGTGGTTTATACTGGCGGGGGTTCTGTTAAGCCCCCGAAGGTTCAACCATACCAGGCACAGGTCACAGGTGAGGGGTCAGACGAAGGGCAGTACATTGTTCTCCAGGTTGGGCTCGGGGTAGACAACCCAGCACTACTTACCTACATGCCAGGAGGCATAAAGTTCAGTAACTAAGTAAATCACCCAAAATTCAAACTTCACTCATTTCGACTAAGGGTTTGGACCATTTTCAGAGTACTAATTTAAGCTTGCAGTATGTAAGTAAGTCATTTTTATTTGTATAGCGCTTTTCCAGACCAGGGTCACAAAGAGCTTAAACAATCAAAACAATAGTCAATAAAATATAGTTTACACTTAAAACCGAGTGTTTAAGCGCTTACTTAAATAGTTCTTAAAGGTTTGTTTAAAAAGCAAGTTAAATTAACATTTTATTTAAGAGAACTTATGACATTTATTGAAATGTATTAAAACTAATGCATGTTTTTGTTTTAAAGGTTATCAACCTGTTCTTTACTGACTATTATATTCTGAACTGGAGTCCTCAACATAAATCATCAAGAAAATAAAAACAAAAAACGAGAATCGAGTTGTCCTTTGTATCCTTCAACAAGTGGTCAAGCCGTTTTTCAAGTTTGGGCTGAGTGGTAGTGTTGTGTCGTTCGCGTACGATTCGAATCTTTTGAGTGAACGTACTGTTCCTTTCTCGGTTCAGTTGAACTCAGCCGCAACCGTGCCGGTGGAAGGGATTCCATGACTCACTGAACCCTTGGCGTCAGGGAACGACAGAACATTTAGTTTTTATGTTGGCATATCTCAATTTAATATTTGTTTTTGCACTAGACTTAAACAAGGCCTTTTTATTTTATTGTTGATTGCAATTAAGTTTATATTACATTTTATTTTATATTTTAGTGCAATAAAACATATTTAACAACCAAGAAATTTAGTCACACTTTATTTGTTTATTGGACAGGCTGGAAACACACACACTGGGATGGTAACAGAATCTCTACTACAGCTGCAATGTTTGTTTGTGAACGTCTACGCACAAGAGTCTGTCACCTTAGGCTGCTACTGCCACCTCAAGATCTTCTCTATTTGCTGAATTTCTCACGAATGTCTGTGTACTTTTTTTTTGGATTGTCCCTCAAGTGCAGTGAATGTGAACCTCAGATCTGAATCATTAAACCTAGTAACGGATTGTTTGGCTGCTTTCAGGAAGTAGGAGAAATTGCAGTCAGGGCTCCATAAGCACTGAGTTAGTGATTTGGTGAACGAACGAACTGAACTAATCTTTTGAACGAATCCTTTTAATGAACGGATTCTAGTGATTCAGTACAGTCAAAAGAACTGCCGATCCCATCACTACTGAGTTGTGGTCCGAACAAATGCAGAACTTGACATACATGGACGCCGCATCGACTGCTGCCGCCCACTAGAGCGGTGTGTATACAGGGCGGCCATCTTGGTACAGTGCCACTCACTCCTACAGTGAAATAGTCACGTCTAAAGAGAATGAAAAGCAAGTGAACTTCATCTAATGTCACGCTCCAAGTTTCATAAATCATAAATATTTACGGTATGTTGTTTTCATATTTTATTATTCTGTTAGCTTCTCCGTGTTCACGTCAGGTTTAACTTGTACGGCTTATATGTACTTGATGTGGCTATTCTTAAGCTAGTACTACGAAAAAACGTCGCAAATGTGACGTTGGACGTTAAAGCTGGTATCACATTAAGTGTTGTGGTTCGGAGCTACACTATTAAAAAAAAAAAGTGTTCTGAAAGTCGTTTGACAAAAAAAACGTCAAGTTCTGAAGTACAGTTGAACAGCACAAGTGAAGGTATCGTGACATATGAGGGAAATTAACTTTATCTGTGTTGAATCAAATTTATGGATGGGTTTGTTTGTTAGCTTATTTCCAAAGAGAAGTTACAGGATCTAGTTCACCTCACCACACCTCTGATGGTAGAACAGGTTTGGTTTGTTTGTTGAGTTCCTTCTGCTTCAGCAGCACATTTATTGTTTTCTTTTCTGCTCTGTGATGTGTGTGGTAACTATCCAGGCCGTGTGAAATCCATTTTCGCTTGTGTCAAAGATTTTACGACACTGGGAGTAAATTGGAGCCATTAGTGACCCTGGAAACTCTTGTAAGAACCACTGAGAGTCAGACTTGCAAATTTAACTCTAAACTGAAGACAACATTTTTTGCCCTCTTATGATTTCAGTTTTGTTTGTTTCATTTTCTAAATAATTTTTAATTTAACTTTCGTTCTGACTTGAAAGTAAAGACGTTCAAGGAGTGCAAGTATAACTTAGCAAAGAAGAAAATCTACTTACATTTAGTTCGGCATTAAATTGTCTTCTTGCATTTCCTTTTTCTTCTGTTTTCAAAGCCTTTACTTTCCTTAAACTGTCAGTCAACTGAAAATAGATCAGATTCAGTAGGATGACCTGTGATCATGTCTTTGTGCAGATAAAATACATTAATACATTCAATTACTTACACTTTACAAAACACAGAAATAACATGATTTATAGGAAACGTATCTTGAATTTCTCTTGGTAGTTTGATCCTCCATGACTGACTTGACTGAAGTCCTCCTCTGTCCTTTGTTTTTATTTCTCTTTGTTCTTGTTATTTTTAGTTTTATGAATAATCGTCTGTATTGCTGTGTCTAAGTGGAAAAACTATTTCCCTGAGGGATCAATAAGGTTCTACCTAACCTAACCTAAAAGTAGTTTCTCATGTCAACATACTGAATAATAATGCAATCTTCATGAGGAAGTACAATACAAGGGAGTGCAGAATTATTAGGCAAATGAGTATTTTGACCACATCATGCTCTTTATGCATGTTGTCTTACTCCAAGTTGTATAGGCTCGAAAGCCTACTCCCAATTACGCATATCAGGTGATGTGCATCTCTGTAATGAGAAGGGGTGTGGTCTAATGACATCAACACCCTATATATTATGTGCATAATTATTAGGCAACTTCCTTTCCTTTGGCAAAATGGGTCAGAAGAGGGACTTGACAGGCTCCGAAAAGTCAAAAATAGTGAGATATCTTGCAGAGGGATGCAGCACTCTTAAAATTGCCAAGCTTCTGAAGCGTGATCATCGAACAATCAAGCGTTTCATTCAAAATAGTCAACAGGGTCGCAAAAAGCGTGTGGAAAAACCAAGGCGCAAAATAACTGCCCATGAACTGAGAAAAGTCAAGCATGCAGCTGCCAAGATGCCACTTCCACCAGTTTTGCCATATTTCAGAGCTGCAACATCACTGGAGTGCCAAAAAGCACAAGGTGTGCAATACTCAGAGACATGGCCAAGGTAAGAAAGGCTGAAAAACGACCACCACTGAACAAGACACACAAGCTGAAATGTCTAGACTGGGCCAAGAAATATCTCAAGACTGATTTTTCTAAGGTTTTATGGACTGATGAAATGAGAGTGAGTCTTGATGGGCCAGATGGATGGGCCCGTGGCTGGATCGGTAAAGGGCAGAGAGCTCCAGTCCGACTCAGACGCCAGCAAGGTGGAGGTGGGGTACTGGTATGGGCTGGTATCATCAAAGATGAGCTTGTGGGGCCTTTTCGGGTTGAGGATGGAGTCAAGCTCAACTCCCAGTCCTACTGCCAGTTTCTGGAAGACACCTTCTTCAAGTAGTGGTACAGGAAGAAGTCGGCATCCTTCAAGAAAAACATGATTTTCATGCAGGACAATGCTCCATCATTGCTGGCAAGAAAGGGTCTAAAAGAAGAAAAACTAATGACATGGCCTCCTTGTTCACCTGATCTGAACCCCATAGAGAACCTGTGGTCCCTCATCAAATGTCAGATTTACAAGGAGAGAAAACAGTACACCTCTCTGAACCGTGTCTGGGAGGCTGTGGTTGCTGCTGCACGCAATGTTGATCGTGAACAGATCAAAACACTGACAGAATCCATGGATGGCAGGCTTTTGAGTGTCCTTGCAAAGAAAGGTGGCTATATATGGGGGTCATAGCTCAGATGGTAGAGTGGTTGCCTGCAGTCCAAAAGGTTGCAGGTTCAATCCCAGCTCCAGAAAAGCTTGTGTCGTTGTGTCCCTGAGCAAGACACTTTACCCTGATTGCTCCTGATGGCAGATTCGGCGCCATGTGGTGCAGCCTACTCCCATCAGTATGTGTGAATGGCTGTCAAAGCGCTTTGTGACCCTGGTCTAGAAAGGCGCTATATAAATAGAGATGATGATGATATTGGTCACTGATTTGTTTTTGTTTTGTTTTTGAATGTCAGAAATGTATATTTGTGATTGTTGAACTGTTATATTGGTTTCCCTGGTGAAAATAAATAATTATAATGGGTATATATTTGTTTTTTGTTAAGTTGCCTAATAATTATGCACAAAAAGTCACCTGCACACACAGATATCTTCCTAAAATAGCTAAAACTAAAAAAGCCCTGCTCCAACTTCCAAAAATATTCAGCTTTGATATTAATGAGTGTTTTGGGTTAATTAAGAGCATGGTTGTTGTTCAATAATAAAATTAATCCTCAAAAATACAACTTGCCTAATATTTCTGCACTCCCTGGTATGTGTTTGTAACCCAGCTGTTTATTTTGTGTTTTATGTTTCAATGATTTTCACTGGAATAATTTAACCCAGGAGTACGGCGGCACCACTATTAACCTCAGAATCTCCCGCTTCGCTCCCCGAACCAAGGGGAGGACTCGCAGAAGACGGAGGGCAAACAGTAGCCGGCCGGCCAACTCAAGTGGGCAAAAGCGTCCACGCCTCAACACCCCCACTCGACCTTATCTCCTACTGCCTTTTACAGGGAAAAACAATTCAAATGCAGTATTTGCATACGTCATCTAAAACCTTCCACAATCTTGTGTCCTACATGTGTGCAAATGTTTTCAACTTGAGCTTAGTCGGTGGTTTTGTCAAAATATCCGCAAATTTTCATTGTCATTTTTCTTGAAACACAGCCCCTGTTCAGCTGTACCTTTCAGATACCCCATTACATGTTTCTCTGTACACCAATGTTCCTCTGAGGGTTCAGAAAAAATCTCTGAAAGCTTGCTGACCACAAATATGTGGTCTCGTGCATGTGGCACAGCTTCTCTCAATTTTTCTGGATTAATTCATCTTGTCTGCATCTTCTGAATAATCAGGTTTAGACTCACATTGGGTTCCTCTTGGTTTGCAATTTTGCATTTTAAATCTTTCTAGTCTTTTGGTCACACGTCTTTTCTGTGACATTTTTACTTAATCTTTTGTTTGTTCAAAATCAATTACAAGAAAATGTTTTAACCTCCCCAAATCTTTGATTTTAAACCTTTCTGTGAGTGTGCACTTGACTTTACCCAGTACCTTTCCATTGTTTGCAGCCAGGATCAAATCATTAACCCACAATATTATGATGACTTTTTCCTCAGTGTTCTCTTTTACGTACAAACTATGATCAGCAGGATTCTGCTTGGAATCATGTTCCTTTAAATATGCATGTAACAAAGTGTTCCAATTTCTCCCAGACTGCTTGAGTCCATACAGAGACTTTTTTAACCTGCATACAGGTTTTTCACCCGTTTCAGATTTCTTCTCAAAACCTTCTGGTTGCTCCATGTAAAGTTCACAGTACAATAGGTGCATGCAGGTGTGCAGTTTTAAAGGCCATCTGCTGTAAAATCAGAATTTCTTGAGCTGCCTTCTGCATGACCACTCCTTCACTTGTCATGTCTGCTGTGGGTGAAAATGTCCCGTCATAGTCAGTTCCTTCTCTTTCACTTATAACAATTTGCTACATATGTTACTTTATATCGGTCTGTTCCATCAATTTCACTTTTTAAGTGTACACCCTTGACTTAGACGTTAATAACATCTGTTCCACTCCAACTTCCAGGACCAACTTGAGTATTACAAGATTGAGACTCCCTTTTTGTTTTAATTAATGGAGCTGTATTAACTTTTATTATTCTGGCCAGCACCACAAATAGACAATATTATTTTGTTTTAAAGATTATACATTTTCGAGCCAAGGATGCTATTTTTTTTTTTGTTTTAGACATTTTGAGTTAATGTATTTTGTTTATATTATTGTTATTGTTTACAATAGGAGTCATAAATTAATTATTTTTTCTAGTGTGTGTGTGAGGTGGATTAATGTTCTTCTGTCCATAATATTTTTGTTTACTGGACCGATGGTACATGATTACTACTACTTCTCATGATTTTACTTTTACCAGAAATCTTCGATTATGGAGAGGGACTCAGCTTTCAAATATAAATATGAAGTATTTTACTGAAAAAGGAAATTAAGTAAAAGGGATAGAAAACTTTTTAGATGGTCGAAAATCAATCAGAAATACAGAGTTGTTTTTGACTTCCTGTTCAACGACATGCCATGGATCTCTATGCAATTGTTTTTCCTATAATGCCTCCTATCATTTGAGCTTTGTTTTGTTTGTTTCGTTTTCTCAAAAAATCTTAATTTAACTTTCGTTCTGACTTGAAAGTCAAGACGTTCAAGGAGTGCAAGTATAACTTATCAAAGAAGAAAATATACTTAAATTTAGTTTGGCATTAAATTGTCTGTTTTGCATTTTCTTATGTTTCCAAAGCCTTTTCTTTCCTAAAACTGTCAGTCAACTGAAAATAGAGCAAATTCAGTAGGATGAGCTGTGATCATGTCTTTATGAAAATGGCAGATAAAATACATTATTCCATTAAATTACTTACACTTTACACAACAAAGAAGTCGCATGATTTATAGGAAACGTATCTTGAATTCCTTTGGTAATTTGATCCCCCATGACTGACTTGACTGAACTCCTCCTCCTCCTCCTCTGTGCTTGAAAAAGTCGATGTTCACATCAACAGGCCAGAGATAAATAACCTTCAGGAGGAAATACAATATGTCAGCGGATCGTTTTCTCTACCAATACAGGAAAATGAATTTTCTGTTGGTAGTTTTCTTCTCTGCGGGTGCTCGTGTGGCAGCAGGTAAACAACTGACTTTTATTCTCATGATTTTATTTTTAATAGAAATCTTGTATCATGAAGAGGGACTCAGCTTTCAAATATTTCACTAAACAAGTATTTTACTGAAAAATGTAAGTGAGTAACAGGAATAGAAAACCAATCCGAAATACTGAGTTGTTTTTCACTTCCTGCTCCACGACATGACGAACGGCAGATTGGATCTTTGCATGTTAATAACTCGGGAACACTAAGGTGTTGAATTACAAATCTCACCTCTTTCTAGTCAGAGTTACGTGCTGTATTTACTACGAGCAAAATATTCCGTCGTATTGTCCTGATAAAATACACAGATCACTATGCAGGCGGCAAGTGACGCAGCGTTTAAGGGACCGTCCTACAATAAACGAATAGAGAAAAAGGGTGAAGTTCTTTTGTTGTGTCTTTGTATCTCCTTAACCTTAAGTCATATGGTCACAATATTTATATGACTAATGAAGGACCTCACCACCCTCTTCATACCAATAGAGAAGGTCACTAGATGATAATGATATAAAGATACTTTGTTGATCCCCGGAGGAGAAATTATTTTCTCTATTACTAAGTATAGAGACTAAGAACTTGTCCTCTGTCCTTGAAAAAGTCGGTGCTCACATCAACATACCATATTTGAATAATCTTCATGAGGAAGTATGTCTTGAGCCACACCTTTAATGTTAACACAGGTCTTTGTTTGTCTCAGTTGTTACTGCGTCACAAACCTGCCACGTAAAGTTAACAGCAATGACAGTACTTCAACAGTTGGAGTCGTGAAAAAACAACAAGTCTCTTCTGCTTCATCATCACATTTGTTGTTGGTTTGTCTGGTCTGTGATGGACTGGTTTGGTAACTGGTATTTATTTAAAACTCACACTTCATTTGAGTCCTTACATCAACCAGAAATCCTGATTTCATAAACAATGGCAATGAAGAGGTTTCACAACAAAGAACTCGCATCATTAATAGAAAATGGATCTTGAATTCGTTTGGTAATTTGATCCTCCATGACTGACTTGACTGAACTCCTCCTCTCTGCTTGAAAGAGTGATGCTCACATCAACAGACCACATTTGAATAACCTTCATGAGGAAGTACAATATGTCAGGAGTATTTTCCCTGCCATGTCAGGAAAATTACTTTTCTGTTGATTGTTGTCTTCTCTGGGGGTGTTAGTGTGACAGTGTGGTACTGAAAATAAAATTAAATAACTAGAAAAAAATGTGATGGTCGAAAACCAATAAGAAATACTGAGTTTTTTTATACTTCCTGTGCCACGACTTGACGAGTCAAGAGCTCTCCACGATCAATCAAATAAATACACCTCCTGATAGCTGGAAACAACAACTTAAAGTGAAATAGTTTGAACATGAAAGCAGGTAGATTTACAAGAAACCAGAGATGAGGTGCAAGAGAATAGCAAGGTGCAGTTTTTTTTGGCCCTCGAACTAAACGCTCTGGTTTAACCAGATAAGTAATAGACAAAGAAATGTAGGCGCAGCAATGAAGGACATTTTATCAAATGTTTTCTAGCATTTCAGTTGACAGATTCATCAGGTTCTTCTGGATATGCAATTCTTCTAGTTCAGAAGGTTGTTTTTGACGGGAGACGGGTGGATTTGGATTGAGTTTTGAGTTTGTTGAAAATGTCACAGTATTAAAATAATTGTGTTGACTTTAAAGGGTCTAAATAATCCAGTGAAGAGATAAACGTTAATTGCCAAATAAAAAAAAAATGTCAAGACTTAAATTATATACCTCCAAGAAACACACTTAACCAAGACCAAACATGATAAACTTTGAAGATTCCACTCTAATGCATACTTCTGCTCATTCAAAGCTGCTCGAAGAAGAGATGGCAATCTTTACTCGGTAAAGATAAGAAAACTGACTGCGTGACAAAAAAAGGAAGAGTAATGCTGGTCAAAGGGTTGAAAATGAGAAGGTTACACTGGTGAATATATATAAAATATATATAGATAGAGAGAGAGAGGTTTTTTTTAATATACATTGACCTCTGAACGGGATAGTACAAACAAAAGGACACAGAAATAGGAATGAGTTAAAGAGAAAATGCTCATTTTGTGAATTACACAAAGTCAGAGAAACAAACTTATATGATCATGGGACCTTGGCAAAGCAGAGATCTATTGCAGATACTAATTCTAACAAAATGGCAGATGCCAAGTGGCTTGTGAACACACCAATGGATGCCCCCTGGTGGTGGTTGATGTCCTACTTTGACTATCGTTATTTATTTTAAAGTTAAAAATACTAATTAATCAGGAAACAAGGAGGGGGAGAACACAGCCAGAGTTACTTCTCACCTCATGTGTGACTCCAACTTAAGAGTTTTACACACAAACATACACACACACTCATGGAAGTGAAATCCAGGTAAAGACATTAACTAATACAGTATCAACACTTCAAAGTGATGTTCCGGAAAATCAATGAATATTTTCTCTGTAACAATTTAAAAAACCTTCTTGTCAATGAGATGTTTAGATGGAAATATTAACTTAGTCTTGTTGTTTCTGCAGAATTTCACTCTCTCTCCTATCATGAAGTCATGTCAGCTGACCAAAGGTTCGTGGATGGATTTGGGCACCATGTTCACTTTGTCCACTATAACGGCAATGGACCAGAACCCAGAGAAGACTGGATGAGACGAGTCTTAGACGAACATCGAGAGAAACATTTGAACACGTGGACAGATGATCAGCTGGTCCAGAAGATGATCTTAGAGAAGAAAACACAAGGATTAAACATAAGTCAAGGTAGGTAGAGAGAGACACGCACACCTGCACACAAACACACCTGCACACACACACAAGGAGGTGAAAGTTAATTTCAGCTTGTGTCTCTCAGGTGTTCACTTGATCCAGAGGATATCTAGATGTCTGTGGGATGATGAGACTGAAGAGGTCAGAGGTTATCATTTGTTTGCCTACAATGGAGAAGATGTCATTAAGTTCTACCCTAAGGGGAAACAGTGGTTTACTCGACATTCAGAAGATGAAGACATCGCACGTAATCTGAACTCAAGAGTTGATCTGAACCAACAAATCCACGACCATTTGACTCAGGAATGTCCAGAGCGGCTGAAGATGTATTTGGACTACGGGGAGAAGCGTCTGCTGAGAAAAGGTAGAGGACGTGTTGGTGTGTGTGAGTGACAGAACATGTGTGTGTGTGTAGAAGCTCTCAGAGGACTGTGGTGTCACTGATAGTCATGAACTCCATCAGCTGATCTAAACACTGATCTTTGTCTTCTCCAGATCCTCCACAAATGTTTCTCCTCCAGAAGAACTCGTCCTCTCCCATCGTCTGCCTCGCCACAGGGTTCTTTCCTAAACATACTCACTTGTTTTGGAGGAAAGATGGAAAGACCATCACTGGTGATGATGACATGTGGATAAAAGAAACTCTCCCAAACCCTGACGGGACTTTCCAGAAAAAGGCTGAACTTCTGCGTCCACCTGGTCAGCCTGAAGACTGGAGCAGGTACGAGTGTGTGTTCAGAGGCTACGGTCAGGATGAAGTGATCCGCAGACTGGATGAAGGACTCGACAAGAACCGTGAGTCTTTTTTCTTCTTCTTCTTCACTTCTTTCCCTCTTTCCATGAGTGTCCAGATCCACGTTCCTCCAGAAGAGACGAGTCTGAGTTCTCTGTTGTCATGAACTCCTCCAGATTCTGAAGTTGAGACGAAATTTAACACTCTTGATAGAAAAGTAACAGATGGAGGTGAAATCAGAAACAAAGATGACGAGTCTTTCATTGTGATTCTAGAAGGTGTTGGTGTGTGTCTGGACACTAATTCTGCTTCCATTACACTCGGAATTTATCAAATTAAACTCAGATTATGATTAGAAAAAGTTCAACACACTTTCATCAGGAGGTTTTTAACATGTTTCAATATTGAGATAAATTGTAAAAGTTCAAAGAAACTATGTTTCAAGGTGTGAGTGTCTTGATGTTGTCATTATGTTCAGTTGGTCGATGTGTTTGCTGATTTCATTATTGAACTCAAGGTCAAATCATTGAAACTCAACTGATGAAGCTTCACTGAGCTGGTTCTTACTGTGGTTCTGATGTTGTGTTTTTCTCATCCCTTTATCTCAGAGACGACTGGCTCTGAACCCACCACCATCATCATCATCATCATCATCATCAGCATCAGCATCATCATTAGTGTCTCAATATATCGTTTCAGAAAACGCACAAAGAGCCAGAATGCTGAGAAAAATTCAAAAGTTCTTAATGAAAAGACATTAACAGTAGATCTGATGCCACCAGAATATTGAATTGTTGAATTTATCAAATCAATTGTTGAAAATTTGAATGTCTTCACTGCATTTAAATGTTTGACATTTGATTTGATTAATTCAACCATTAAAGGCCTAGTTCACCCAAAATGTCTTCTCCTTGTGCTGCTACCTTGTCGTGGTGGAGAAGCTTG
The DNA here is from genome assembly GCF_982586985.1 of Callionymus lyra. Taxonomy (NCBI): domain Eukaryota; kingdom Metazoa; phylum Chordata; class Actinopteri; order Syngnathiformes; family Callionymidae; genus Callionymus; species Callionymus lyra. The sequence goes on from NC_141826.1 coordinate 14,701,837, forward strand.
AGTGCCTCGAAGGTCCTGTGGGCTATACTGGCGGGGGCTCTTTTAAACCCCCGGAGGTTCAACCCTGCCAGGCACAGGTCACAGGTGAGGGGTCAGACGAAAGGCAGTACATTGTTCTCCTGGTTGGGCTCGGGTTAGACAACCCAGCACTACTTACCTACATGCCAGGAGGCATAAAGTTCAATATCTAAGTAAATCACCCAAAATTTAAACTTCACTCATTTCGACTAAGGGTTTGGACCATTTTCAGAGTAATTCATTCCTTTTTAGAGTTATAGTCAAACATGTCAAATACCTCCATACTGCTCGTGTGTAATGTCCATCTCTGTGTTTGATGGAGTTTACTGACTCCCTCAAGAATCATCTCAAGACATATTTATCTGTGCAGGCTTTTTGACCCTGGTCTGTGACAGTCTTTACACATCTTTACTTTACTTGCCTGTATTGAAGCCTTGATGAGAAGAATTGTTTTGGAAAATAATTAAACAAGTCTATACTATTAACTATAAAACTATTAACTACTCTGAAGGTACTCCAGGTAATATCGCCAGTAATTCCAGTGTAGAATAGATGTTTTTGGAAGAAGTTCTTCCCTGGTCACTCAGTTGCTTCATTCAAATGGATTTATAGTTTTACCTATAACTGGAAAAAGAAACCGATGACTCTGAAAATAATCCCAACCTTTAGTCAACATGAGTAGAAAATTTGCATTTTGGGTGAACTAACTTTTAAATATTCTGATGGCACCGATCCATGGTTTTATATATATATATATATATATATATATATATATAAATCAAAATCAAGAGCTTTTTCTTCATAAGACAACAACATGAGTTTTTAATGTGTATACATTATAGTGAGTTCATAACTTAATTTAATAAGTTACCTGTTATTTGTATTGTTGTTTACATACTGTATAGGTGTACTGTTGAGATTTCATCAAAGTGATTTCTTATCTTGTAAGTTTATTCACTTATGTTATGGCTGGAAAACTGGAAGATGGATAAATAAGTTCTTGTACTAATAAAATTAAGGTAACGATTTGCATGGACAGTTCTGAGTAGAATCAAAATTAATTAAGTTAGAATAACTAAATGGAGTAATTTCAACACAATTAAAATGAAGTTGGTTCAACTTAAACAAGCTTGGAGAGGAAAAGGTAAATCATGCTGCTTGTACTAAAGTAATTGAGTTAGCCTAACTAGAGAAGTCTTGGCTCAATACTAGCTAAGTTTAAATAACCTAAAAATATAACTTAAATATCCATGCAAATTGTTACATATCAATATTTCACTTTGAGCCAGTGCCAGAGATTATTATTATTATTCATTATCTTCATCAATATAGATCTTGTAAATAAAATATTTACTCAAAGAATTGTGTTCTTGTGTTTTTTGTTTGTTTGGTGTTTCTTTTAGTGCACCACTGTTTTCAAATGGTGTTAGTAGAAATGTGTTTTATATAAATGCATTAAAGTTAAACTTTGTGGATTTAAGTGTGTCTGAAATAGATCTTGCACCTCTACTGTACTTATCATAGATACACTTTTTTTTTAAATAAAGATATGAAAAAATTTGTTTGACAAAAACTATGACTAACTATACTTTAAATAACTTGAACTAAAAGCGTGATCTGAAATATGTTGAATAAGAAATGCCATAATGAAGGTGGAATTGAATAAGCAAATAAAGATACAATACAAGTTGAAGTGTGAGGGGAAAACAAAACCTGCAGAGGGCGAACATGTGCAAAAGTCTCTGGTGGAACCAACATTCTGGCTTGTGTTGCCGGTGGGACATAATTCACCTGAACACCCACTAGAATGGCATGGTATAGATGTCAGTCTCTCTCACCTGCTCCTGACAACAAGACGTGACCTCAGCTCCTGATCACCACGAAGATACAACTGGTAGAAAAAACTACTTTTAATGAGAATTATGTTTGCTCCTGAGTGTTAATAGTTGATTTAGATACTTTGGTTTAAGCTAATTTAAGCTTGCAGTATGTAAGTAAGTCATTTTTATTTGTATAGCGCTTTTCCAGACCAGGGTCACAAAGAGCTTAAACAATCAAAACAATACTCAATAAAATATAGTTTACACTTAAAACCGAGTGTTTTAACACTTACTTAAATAGTTCTTAAAGCTTTGTTTAAAAAGCAAGTAAAATTAACATTTTATTTAAGGAAACTTTTGACATTTATTGAAATGTATTAAAACTAATGCATGTTTTTGTTTTAAAGGTTATCAACCTGTTCTTTACTGACTATTATATTCTGAACTGGAGTCCTCAACATAAATCATCAAGAAAATAAAAACCAAAGAACGAGAATCGAGTTGTCCTTTGCATCCTTCAACAAGTGGTCAAGCTGTTTTTCAAGTTTGGGCTGAGTTGTGGTCCGAACAAACGCAGAACTTGACATGCATGGACGCCGCATCGACTGCTGCCGCCCACTAGAGCGGTGTGTATACAGGGCGGCCATCTTGGTACAGTGCCACTCACTCCTACAGTGAAATAGTCACGCCTAAAGAGAATGAAAAGCAAGTGAATTTCACGCTCCAAGTGTCATAAATCATAAATATTTACGGTATATTGTTTTCATATTTTATTATTCTGTTAGCTTTTCCGTGTTCACATCATGTTTAACTTGTACCGCTTATATGTACTTGATGTGGCTATTCTTAAGCTAGTGCTACGAAGAAACGACGCAAATGTGACATTAAAACTGGTATCACTTTACAGGTTTTAGTGTTGTGGTTCGGAGCTACACTCTAAAAAAAAGTGCAGCTGAAAGATAATGTCCTGACACCTGTGAGAGGAAACTACTTCATCTTTCTTTTAAACCAGGGCTGGATTATACATTTTTGTGCAGTGCAGAGCTGCTAGAATTAAAGGCCTTTATCAAAAATACCCCCCCCCCTCTTCTGATGTTACAAATATTGTAAATATTACAAAAACTTTCCATTCTCTTTATTGTAAGGAAGCAGTGGGGGGGCGTATCAACGGAATACTGTGTATCTTTGTACTGTGGAAGACTTTCCTTTACAAGATTAATTTCTAACCTAGAAGTTTGTCTTGATATAAATAGATTTCAACATACAGTGGCTTACAAATGTATTCATACACCTTGATTTTTTCCACATTGGACGCCACAAACATAAATATATCTTATTAGAATTTAATGTGAAAGATCAACAAAGTGTCACACAATTGTGAAGTACAAAGAAAATTATACATGATTTATCCGGAAATGGAAAGAGTATGGCACGACTGCAAACCTACCAAGACACGTCCACCTAAACTTACAGGCCGAACAAGGAGAGCACTTCTCTTCAGCAGGGGGCAGGGAAGTTGGTCAGAGTTGATAGGAGATGGATGGTGCCGTACAGGGCAATCTTGAAAGAAAACCTGTTGGAGTCTGCAAAAGACTAGAGACTGGGCGGAGGTTCACCTTCCAGCAGGACAACGACCCTAAACATAAAGCCAGGGCTACAATAAAATGGTTTAAAACATATTCATGTGTTAGAATGGCTCAGTCAAAGTCCAGACCTAAATCACATCGAGAATCTGTGGCAAGATCTGAAAAGCGCCGTTCACAAGTGTTCTGATGCTAATCTGACTGATTTTGAGCTGATTTTTAAAGAAGAATGGCCAATAATCTCAGTCTATAGATGTGCACAGCTGGTAGAGACATACCCTGAATGACTTGCAGCTGTATTTGTAGCAAAAGACAGTTCCACAAAGTATTGACTCACTTTTCAGTTTTTTTTAAAAATTTTTTAAGTCATGTATAATTTTCTTTGTACTTCACAATTGTGTGACACTTTGTGTTGGTCTTTCACATTAAACTCCAATAAGATATATATGTTTGTGGCGTGTAATGTTGAAAAGTTCAAGGGGCATGAATACTGTTGCAAGCCACTGTAATTGTAATGTCTGATTTTTGAGACTTCGTCAGGATTGAAATGTGTGCAGTGTGAAGTGTTGCAGAATTCTATACAACAGTGGGAAGTACAAGATAATTCTATGCTATACATTGTTTGCATTTAAAAAAAAAAAGTTAAATATATATCAAGTTTGTCTACATTTTACTCACAGAACCATGAAGTGGAAAAAAGCATTTTAAGGTGAAGCTTTTCTCCCGATTACGGTGACATTTAAGACTGAAAAGTGTTTGCATTAGTTCAACAATTGTAATTATAAATAATTATTTATTGTGGTATATGAAAAATATGTGAGATCATTCAATTATTAATATATATATGAATATTTTCTTCCTCTTGTTCTTGCTGTGGGACTTTATCGTCAGGATGTCCTTCTTTAATCACCTGTACTTTATTTATCCATGAACATCATTGGTTCCATCATTAGCTCTACCTCTTACTTATTGTCATTATTTGCAAAGCGAGGAATTCTAGTTCACCTTGCCACACTTCTGATGGTAAAACAGGTTTGGTTTGTTAGTTGAGTTCCTTCTGTTTCAGCAGAACATTTATTGTTTGTATTCTGTTTTATTTCCCCTTTGTTCTTGTTCTTATGTTTTTTTTGAATAATCGTCTGTATTGCTGTGTCTAATTAGAAAAACAATTCAATAACGTTCTACCTAACCTAACCTAAAAAGTCGGTTCTCACGTCAACATACCCAATGAAGAATAATACAATAATCTTCATGAGTAAGTACATTATGTCTTTGTAACCCAGCTGTTTATTTTATGTTTCATGTTGTGATTATTGTCACTGGAAAAGTTTAACCCAGTTATTTTTGTATTTTATGTTTCATTCGTTTTTAATTGTCATACCATAATATGACACTGTCGCTTTAGGACGACCACTGTTTGTACTTGTGTTCCACCAAAGAGACTGAGAAACCCCTGAGTTGTACAGTGCCACTCGCTCCTACAGTGAAATAGTTACGTCGAAAGAGAATGAAAAGCAAGTGAACTTCATCAAATGTCATAAATCAATATTTACTGTACATATTTTATTATTCTGTTAGCTTCTCCATGTTCACTTCGGGTTTAACTTGTACGGCTTATATGTACTTGATGTGGCTATTCTTAAGCTGGTGCTACGAAGAAACGTCGCAAATGACATTGGACATTAAAACTGGTATCACTTTACAGGTTAAGTGTTGTGGTTTGGAGCTACAAAAAAGTGTTCTGCAGGTCGCCAAAAAAAACGTCAAGTTCTGAAGTACAGTTGAACAACACAGCACAAGTGAAAGTAATATTACAAATGAGGCAAACTAACTTTGTGTTGAATCAAATTAATGGATGGGTTTGTTTTCTTTTTCTGTAATAATGTTAATGTAAAGAAAGAGACAGAACACCCTTTAAAAGAAAGATCTTCATTGTTTATATTATTAAGGTGTAGTTGATTTCTTCTTTTTTTTTCATGTATCAGTGATTTGTAAAGATTGTTACAAAGATTGTAAATATTACACAAACTTTCAATTCAATTCAATTTTATTTAAAGTGTCTTATCATAACAAAGTTATCTCAAGACACTATACAGTTGAAATAAGACTACAGTTGATTAAGGAAAAATAGATCCCAGCAATTCAACAAAGAGCAAGAAACAAAACACTGTACAGTGAGCTGTACAGTGGGCAATGGCGAGGAAAAACTTCCTTTTAGAAGGCAGAAACCTCGAGCGGAACCCGACTCATTGTTGACGGCCTGCCGCTTTGACCGGCTGGGAGGAAGGATGGGGGGGTAGACAGATGGATAAGGAGAGGAGTGAGGGAGGATATAGTGAGAGAAAAGAGGAGAGTGTAGGAGGGTCCATGGGGGTGCTGGAGAGAACTCGGGATCTGATGACGTGATGAAGATCCTGGATCAGCAGCAGCTCTGGAGGTGGATCCCTGGATCAGCAACAGCTCTGGAGGTGGATCCCTGGGGCTCCGGGAGAGAAATAAAAAGGTGTGGGTTTGGGACAAATGTAGACAATACACAGGTATACAGACTCCGGTGACGGGTGAAGATATATAGGGGGGGTGGGGGGGGGGTTGAAATAGCCAAGCCAGAGGGCACATACCTAGCACAGCAGATCCAGACACAGGGGCCCAAGCCGCGGCAGGAACCCGCGGGAGACCAGGACCCGGCAGGCGAGATAACCACCAGAGCCGACCCCAAACACCAGAGAGAAGGCGGACCACCACCGGGGGCGCGAGAGGGCGAGCACAGACGAGGACGACCGAGGAAGCAGAGAGGGGGAGGCACCAGGCGCAGGCACCGGGGCAGAGGGGCAGCCAGAAGAACCAGTCAGGGGATAGGGCCCCCAGACCGTCAGGCCGCCACCAAGTCCATAGCAGGGGACCGAGTCAAGGAGATGGGGACCCACCACAGCAGCGGCGGCGGAACCCCCCCCCCAATACCCTGCGGACACGGCCAGTAGCCGGGTTGAGTGCCACCGCATGAGCCCGGGGGAGCAATGGCCAGGCACCGGCCCAGGTCCCCCGGGTCACAGGGGGGCCACGGTTGTGCGGGCAGGGCGGGGGCAATGGGGCCGCAGCCGTCCGGGAACGGCCCCCAGTCTTTGAACTGTAGACCGTCCCCAACAGCCGCAGCCCACCTCCCCATGAGGGAAGTTTGGGGGGCCAGCAGTATTCGATGGGCAGTCCACAGTCTCTAAGGTGCCGAGGCCCCGCCCATCACACGTACTGACCCCCAGCCACCGCCCCCACCCACCATGCATCACCCAGGGGGACAGCAGCACTTGCATGGGCGGTACATGGTCACTACGGTAACATGGGTCCGCCCAATGCCTCCGCCGTCACCCCAATGCGGCCCCCCCCCCACCCGGGAAGCCCCCGAAAGACCGACCAGCCCGTCACCAACCCCCAGGACCAAGGGCGACAAACCCCCCGACCACGGCACATGCCACACAGGGCGGGTAGAGGCCCACAGCCACCGCTGCAGCAGACACCCACCCCAAGACAGGCCCCCCACCACAGACCAGGTGAAGCCATCGGGGCCGGAAGGTCATCCAGAACACCCGGCCAGCCCCAGCCCCAGCCCCACCCCCGACGGCTCACCCGCCGACCAGCAACCCCCCAGCCCCAGCACCGCCCCCAGCGCAACCCCCCATCCACCACCCCAGCCACCCCCGCCAGCACCCGCCCCCATGCACCATCAAAAACCCCCCGGAAGCGGGCCACCCCCCCGCCGGCGCACGGGGCCATCGCGGCACCAGCGGTCACCACCACCAGGCCCAAGGCACCGACAGGCCCCACCCGCCGGACCCCCACACCCGAACCGGCCAAGCCAGAACGGCCCCGGCGAGAAAAGAAGGATATACAGAGCTCGGTGTCTAAAACTAAAACTAAAACTCCTCCAGCATTCTCAGCCTATAGCAGCTAAGATAAACAGTTTTGTTAGTTATGACAGCTAGAGATAAACAGTCAAGTTAATTATAGGCTTTATCGAAAAGTAAGGTTTTAAGATTATTTTTAAACATAGAGAGGGTGTCTGCCCTCCGGACTGAAGCCGGTAGTTTGTTCCACAGTAGAGGGGCTTGAAAACTGAAGGCCCTGGCTCCGAATCCACATTTAGAGATTTGTGGTATAACTAGTAGATCAGAGTTTAGGGATCGTAAGGTCCTTGAGGGTTGGTAAGTTTGGATTAAATCTTTAATGTATGTTGGTGCTAGACCATGTAAGGCTTTATAGGTTAGGAGAAGGATTTTAAATTGTATTCTAAATTCTACAGGAAGCCAATGTAGTGAAGACAGTACAGGGGAAATGTGTTCGCGCCTCTTAGTCTTAGTCAGGACACGAGCTGCAGAGTTCTGAATGAGCTGAAGAGTTCTGAGAGACTTTTTAGAACAGCCTGACAGAAGAGAGTTACAATAGTCCAGCCTGGAGGTAACAAAAGCATGGATGAGCTTCTCAGCAGCATCTAAAGGAAGGAAATGCCTAATTTTTGAAATGTTACGAAGGTGGAAATAAGCAGTCCGTGAGATTTGTTTTATGTGTGAGTTAAATGATAAGTCCTCGTCAAAGCATACACCCAGATTCTTTACAGTGGTGCTAGTAGCAGGAGCAAGTCCATTTTGTAAAGCTAGATCATTAGTTAATAATTGTCTGAGATGTTGCGGACCAACTAGTAAAACCTCAGTCTTTTCCGTGTTCAGTAGGAGGAAGTTTTTGGTCATCCATGACTTGATATCTGTGATACAGGACTGTAATTGTGTTAGCTGAATTCTTTCATCTGGCTTCATGGACAGGTAAAGTTGGGTGTCATCAGCATAACAGTGAAAATGTATAGTGTCTTCTAATCAAGTCCCCTAGTGGGAGCATATAGATTGTGAATAGTATTGGACCAAGAACAGAACCTTGTGGGACACCATAGCTGACCTTAGTGTGTGTCGATGAGAGGTGGTTGACATGTACATAGAGCGTTCTATCCGACAGGTAAGATTTAAACCAGTCAAGAGCAGTTCCACGAATGCCTAAATGGTTTTCTAGCCTCTGTAGAAGGATTTGGTGGTCGACAGTGTCAAATGCAGCACTGAGATCTAGAAGAACAAGAACTGAAACATGGCCCTGATCAGAGGCCATCAGTAGGTCGTTACTTACTTTTACCAGGGCGGTCTCTGTGCTGTGGTGTTCCCTAAAACCAGACTGAAACACCTCAAATTGATCATTGTCCTGGAGATAATCACAGAGCTGACTCGTTACCACTTTCTCCAGAAGTTTTGAAATGAATACTAGATTAGAGATAGGCCTGTAGTTAGTGAGGACCTCTGGATCGAGAGTGGGTTTTTTAAGCAGAGGTTTAATTACTGCAACTTTAAAAATCTGAGGCACATAGCCGGATGTTATTGACAGGTTAATAATGTCAAGTATGAAAGTGCTAAGTAAGGGTAACAGTTCTTTAAGTAGCCATGTGGGAATAGGATCGAGAAGACATGTTGTGGACTTTGAGGAGGAAACAACCTGGGACAGCTGTCGAGGACTCACTGGTAGAAAGGAGTCAAAGTATGTATCAGTCATAGTGTCTGTGACCGGTGAGGCTGCACTGGTTGCATTAGACGAATCTAGGAGATCTTGAATCTTTCCTCTAATAGTTGCAATTTTTTCATTAAAAAAGTTCATAAAGTCATTGCTACTGAGATGAGGAGGGATGGACTGCTCAATGGACTGATGGCTCCGTGTCAGCCTGGCTACAGTACTGAATAAGAACTTGGGGTTATTCTTATTTGCTTCTATAAGTGATGAGTAGTAGCTGGCTCTGGCTTTCCGAAGAGATGCCTTGTATATTTTTAACTTATCCTGCCAGTCCTGGTAGAATTCATTATGTTTTGATGAATGCCATTTCTTCTCTAGTCGTCTAGAAACCTGTTTTAATTTACGTGTTTCCTGAGTATACCAGGGAGCAAGACTACTTCTGTTAACAGCCTTTTTTGTTAGTGGTGCGATTAAGTCAAGCGTATTGTGCAACGAGTCTGTAAAACTGCCCACAAAGTTATCAATGTCTGGGTGACTATGGGTAGAGTTTCTTGACACACTGAGGCTAGGCGTTTTACTGAGCACAGAGGGAATTATTTCCATAAACTTGGTAACGACACTTTCAGACAGACATCTTTTGAGAGTGCTCCTGTTCTGTAGACTTGGCTCATTTAAAATGAAGTCAAAGGTTATTAATTGATGGTCGGAAAGAACTGAATTCTGAGGAGAGACAATAACATTTTTAATTTCAAGTCCGTATGCTAGGACAAGGTCTAATGTGTGCTTAAAGCAGTGAGTTGGTTCATGTACATACTGAGAGAAACCAAATGACTCCAGGATAGAGTTAAACCTGTTAGCTAAGCTATCATGGACCATATCAACATGGATGTTAAAGTCACCAACAATAATCACTTTATCTGATTTAAGCACCAGGCTGGTCAAGAACTCAGGGAACTCAGACAAAAATTCAGAATAAGGTCCAGGGGGACGATAGACTCCAACAAAGAGAAGTGACTGACCTGATCTCAAGGTTGTATTAGATACGCTAAGTATAATACTTTCAAAAGAGTTGAAATCACATTGTGGTCTAGTAAAGGTTGACAGACATGAGTTGATGATGGCTGCGACTCCACCTCCTCGACCAGAGCGTCGAGGGGCGTTAAAGTTAGTGTGGCTGGGTGGTGTTGATTCATTTAAAGATACGTAATCATCTATAGACAGCCAAGTTTCGGTTAATAATAATAAGTCAATGGTTTTATCTGATATAAGTTCATTAATTAGTGCAGCTTTTGAGGACAGGGATCGGATATTCAACAATCCACACTTAATTCTCCTGTCCTCTACAATGGTAATATTTATTTGATTTAGATTTATTTGAATTAGATTATCTTTAATAGCTCTTCTACTGACATTTTTACTTGGTTTTATTAAGCGGGTCAGATTGACCCTCTCTATGTGGTTAGAGGTGGGTGGCTGTTGTTGGAGAAGGGCAGAAGAGTGTGGAAGACTGCAGTTCTGCCTTCTGATCTGTGCTCTGAGTCACGTTACACTAAAACTGTCAACACTGCTAGACAAGAGAGATGCTCCTTCCAACGTGGGATGGATGCAGTCTCTCCTAAGCAGACCAGGTTTTCCCCAGAAGGTTTTCCAGTTGTTAACAAAGCCAACCCCGTTTGCGGGGCACCACTCTGACAACCAGCGATGAAATGATGAATAGCGAGTAAACATATCATCATTGGCCATATTGGGAAGGGGTCCAGAGAACACTACGGAGTCATAAAGGATGTCGTTGCTGCCGACATGAATAATTATCTTACTGTATTTACGTTTAGCTTTAGCCAGCAGCTTTAAATTTGATTCAATGTCGCCCGCTCTGGCCCCAGGAATGCAGACTACTCTCGCTGGCTTCGCTAGTTTAACGTTCCGAAGAATGGAATCGCCTATGAACAGAGCAGGTTCCTCGACCGGTGACTTGTCGAGTGGAGAAAATCTGTTCGAAACGCTAAGGGGTTGGTGGTGCTCCGTTGACTTTGGCCGGGAACTATTCCTCCCTCGAACAGTCACCCACCGACCCTGGTTTCCCGGCTGCTCGGGAATTGCTGGAGGACTACCTGCTAGGCTATGTGGCTGTGCACTGTCTACCTGACACTGGCTAGCTATAGGTTCCATTCTCTTTATTGTAAGGAAGCAGTGTGGGAGGCGTATCAACGGATTACTGTGTATCTTTGTACTGTGGAAGACTTTCCTGTACAAGATTAATTTCTAACCTAGAAGTGTGTCCTGATATTAATAGATTTCAACATAAATTGGCTTATCAATGTATTCATACACCTTGATCTTTTCCACATTTTTTCCACATTAGACGCTAAAATCATCAATATATCTTATTAGAATTGAATGTGAAAGATCAACAAAGTGTCACACAATTGTGAAGTACAAAGAAAATTATACATGATTTATCCGGAAATGGAAAGAGTATGGCACGACTGCAAACCTACCAAGACACGTCCACCTAAACTTACAGGCCGAACAAGGAGAGCACTTCTCTTCATCAGGGGGCAGGGAAGTTGGTCAGAGTTGATAGGAGATGGATGGTGCCGTACAGGGCAATCTTGAAAGAAAACCTGTTGGAGTCTGCAAAAGACTAGAGACTGGGCGGAGGTTCACCTTCCAGCAGGACAACGACCCTAAACATAAAGCCAGGGCTAAAATGGAATGGTTTAAAACGTATTCATGTGTAAGAATGGCTCAGTCAAAGTCCAGACCTAAATCACATCGAGAAAGCGCCGTTCACAAATGCTCTGATGCTAATCTGACTGAGCTTGAGCTGTTTTTCAAAGAAGAATGGGCAAAAATCTCAGTCTATAGATGTGCACAGCTGGTAGAGACATACCCTGGAAGACGTGTAGCTGTATTTGTAGCAAAAGACGGTTCCACAAAGTATTGACTCACTTTTCAGTCTTTTATTTGTGATTTTTTTTTTTTTAAATCATGGATAATTTTCTTTGTACTTCACAATTGTGTGACACTTTGTGTTGGTCTTTCACATTAAACTCCAATAAGATATATTTATGTTTGTGGCGTGTAATCTGGAAAAGTTCAAGGGGTATGAATACTTTTGCAAGCCACTGTAATTGTAATGTCTGATTTTTGAGCGTTCGTCAGGATTGAAATGTGTGCAGTGTGAAGTGTTACAGAATTCCTGCTATACATTGGAAGCATTTAAAAAAATATATACTTTAAATATATATCAAGTTTGTCTAAATATGACTCACAGAACCATGTTGTGGAAAAAACATTTTAAGGTAAAGCTTTTCTCCCGATTACGGTGACATTTAAGACTGAAAAGTGTTTGCATTAATTCAACAATTGTAATTATTAATAATTATTTATTGTGGTATATGACAAATACGTGAGATCATTTAATTATTAATATATTACTTCATATTTTCTTCCTCCTCTTGTTCTTGCTGTTGGTCTTTATCATCAGGATGTCCTTCTTTAATCACCTGTACTTTATTTATCCATGAACATCATTGGATCCATCATGAGCTCTACCTCTTATTTATTGTCATTATTGGCAAAGAGAAGGTACAGGAATTCTATTATGGTCTGACATAGTTTCACCTCGCCACACCTCTAATGGTAAAACAGGTTTGGGTTGTTTGTTGAGTTCCTTCTGTTTCAGCAGAACATTTATTGTTTGTTTTTCTGCTCTGTGATGTGTGTGGTATCTATCCAGCCCGTGTGAAATCCCTTTTAGCTTGTGTCACAGATTTCAGGAATCTTGGAGTAAATTGGAGCCATTAGTGACTCTGGAAACTCTTGTAAGAACCACTGAGAGTCAGACTTGCAAATTTAGCTATACATTGAAGACAAAATGTTTTGCCTATAATCCCTCTTATGATTTCAGCTTTGTTTTGTTTGTTTCGTTTTCTAAATAATTTTTAATTTAAGTTTCGTTCTGACTTGAAAGTTAAGACGTTCAAGGAGTGCAGGTATAACTTATCAAAGAAGAAAATCTACTTACATTTTGTTTGGCATTAAATTGTCTTTTTTGCATTTTCTTTTTCTTCTGTTTTCAAAGCCTTTACTTTCCTAAAACTGTCAGTCAACTGAAAATAGATCAGATTCAGTAGGATGAGCTGTGATCATGTCTTTATGAAAATGGCAGATAAAATACATTAAATTCCTTACACTTTACACAACACAGAAATAACATTTATAGGAAACGTATCTTGAATTGATTTTGATCCTCCATGACTGACTTGGCTGAACTCCTCTGTCCTTTTTATTTCTCTTTGTTCTTATGTTTTTTTGAATAATCGTCTGTATTGCTGTGTCTAATTGGAAAAACAATTCAATAACGTTCTACCTAACCTAACCTAAAAAGTCGGTTCTCACGTCAACATACCCAATGAAGGATAATACAATAATCTTCATGAGGAAGTACAATATGTCTTTGTAACCCATCTGTTTATTTTATGTTAAAGAGAACTCAAGATCTCCTTCCTGTCTAATGAGTTCTGCGCATTTGTTTGATCCAAGGAAGAGTAATATTTAAAAAAAATATATATATATATATATATATTTAGAATTAAAACAGTTAATTTATTAATAGCAAAGAACGATTACAAAACTACAAGACCATACAAGACCTTAAATACAACAGTTAACAAAGAATCCAAATTATTCAGAAATACCAGAAGTTCGAGTGCCCGGTCCAGTCTCTGTCTGAAATCCTGGTTCACCCACCAGATCCTTCCAGAGAGTGGCTCAAAACCTCTTAGCATGTCCCTTCTTTTAAAAACTCCAGACCCTCCCTGTACATTTGAAGTAAGTTGAGTATACAATTACAAACTCGGGGTACAGGATGTTTTGCAAAATCTGACTCCATTATGAACAACAGATGTTGTATTCATGCCTTGACCTTAACACTGACTTAAACAATGAATCTCCAGTCTTCCTTCACACTTGTTATCTCAAACCAGGTCTGTAGACCATAAATTCTGGGTCATGACATTTTAAGATCGTTCATGCTTCCTACCTCAACATGGAGAGGATGCCAACATATCTTTCCCAGTTTGGAACTACTAACTTTGTCGCACAGAGGTATCTGTCAATGGTATCGGAAACGCACACCAAGGTTCATACAAAGTTGAGGCACAGATGCTTAGAGCCTTCAACTTTTGAACCCTGCTCTTTGGGAATAACAAGTTGTTAAAAGATAAAATACAAGAATAAGTTTTAACTCAAAAAAGAAAGCATTATCAATTGACAGTTAACAATTGAGTACATAAAATGAGGATATATAATTTAACCCTTCAATGAGTACATATATGTGGATCAATCTGAGGATATATCTTTATTCCATCGATCATCATGGGAAATGTACGTTCGATCGTGAATAAAACGGACGAGCTTGCTGCGCTGACCCGGCATCAGAGAGATTTCCGGGAGAGCAGCCTTCTATGTTTCACGGAGACCTGGCTGACGGAGAAGATCCCAGACTCTGTTGTTTCCCTGGAGGGGTTCAAGATGGTGCGTGCGGACCGGGACATGGATGGAAAGAGGAGAGGAGGAGGAGTGGCGGTGTTTATTAATGAGAGATGGAGCGATCCCGCTCATGTCTCCATTAAAGAACAAGTGTGCACTAAGGACATAGAGTTCGTTGCGGTGGGCATCCGCCCGTATTACATCCCGAGGGAGTTCTCACATGTGATTGTGTTCACTGTTTACATTCCTCCCTCTGCGGACGCAGCCGCAGCGAGCGAGAGGCTGAGCGCCTCAGTGTCGGACCTGCAGCTCAAACACCCGAACTCTCTCCTGCTCATTAACGGAGATTTCAACCATGCCTCACTTTCCTCCATTCTTCCCACCTACACAATACGTGAAGTGCCACACCCGGGAGGACAAGACTCTGGACCTTTTATATGCAAATGTAAAAGGTGCCTACACCTCCACCGCCCTGCCCCCCCTCGGCCGCTCTGATCACAACCTGATACGTCTGCGACCTGAATACACTCCCATGGTGAGGAGACAGCCTGCACAGAAAAGAACTGTTAAGATGTGGAATGATGAAGCCAAGGAGAGGCTGAGAGACTGCTTTGAGTCTACAGACTGGAGCGTGTTCTCTCATGGTGATGACATCGACACCTTCAATGACCATTCCACAGATTACATAAAGTTCTGTGAGGGCAACGTCACACCGACCCGCAAGGTGCGGTGCTTTGCCAACACCAAGCCATGGGTGACCCCTCAACTTCAAGTTCTGCTGAACAAGAAGAAGAGGTTGTTTGCTTCAGGGAGCAGAGAGGAGCTTAAAGAGGTCCAGCGAGAGCTCAAGAAGGCGATCAGGATGGCCAAGGAGGAATACAAGAGGAAACTGGAGGAGCAACTGGCGCAGGGAAACACAAGGGATGTGTGGAAAGGCCTGAAGAACATCTCAGGTCATGGCCAGAGTGGAGCCAGAGCCACAGCAGGGGGAGACCAAAGATGGGCCACTGAACTTAACCAGTATTCCAACCGGTTTGATCAGGGCCCCCCTCCCCCCTCCATCTCTGCCCCCCACTCTTCACAAAGCTGCTTTTCCCCTGCTTCAGCCCCCTCCCCCCAACCGTTCTCACCTCCAAGCCACCTTTCTCCCCCCCAACACGCCCTACTGCCTCAGCTGCCCAACCCCCCACAGCCACCTCTCTCTGTTACATCTGAACAGGTGAGGAGAGAATTAAGGCGACTGAAGATCAGGAAACATGCTGGACCAGATGGACTCAGCCCCAGACTGCTCAGGGACTGTGCTGATCAACTTTGTGAGTTGGTCACACACATCTCCAACCTGAGCCTCAAACTGGAGAAGGTCCCGGTCCAGTGGAAGACCTCCTGTGTGGTTCCGGTTCCCAAGGCGGTACACGCGAAGGAGCCGAGCCACTTCAGACCAGTCGCCCTGACCTCTCATCTGATGAAGACCTTGGAGAGGCTGGTACTCCGCGAGCTACGCACGACGGTGAGCTCTGCGTTGGATCCGCTGCAGTTCGCCTACAGGCCAAAGATGGGGGTGGACGACGCCGTCATCTACCTGCAGCACCGGGCACTGACTCATCTGGAAGCCGCCGGTAGCACTGTGAGAGTCATGTTTTTTGACTTCTCAAGTGCTTTCAACACCATCCAGCCGGCGCTGCTAAGGAAGAAGATGGAGGACGCAGGAGTTGGGACACAGCTGGCAGCATGGACGATGGACTACCTCAACAACAGGCCGCAGTATGTGAGGCTGCAGGACTGCAGGTCTGAGGTGACCGTCTGCAGCACCGGGGTGCCTCAAGGGACAGTGCTGTCACCTTTCCTTTTTTCCCTCTACACGGCGGACTTTACCTATGACTCCAGCAGCTGTCACCTCCAGAAGTTTTCTGACGACTCGGCCATTGTGGGCTGCGTGTCTGGGGGGGGCGAGCTGGAGTACAGGTCAGTCATCAAGGACTTTGTTGACTGGTGTGAGAGCAACTACCTTTGCTTAAACACCGGTAAGACAAGGGAGATGGTGATTGACTTCAGGAAAAAGTCCCCACCACATCCAGGGCTCGGACATTGAGCTGGTGGACAGCTTCAAATACCTGGGTGTTCACCTCAACAATAAACTGAACTGGTCCACACACATCAACGCCGTGTACAAGAAGGGCCGAAGTCGCCTCCACCTCCTGGGGAGACTGAGGTCCTTCGGAGTGTGCAGACCACTTTTAAGGACCTTTTATGACTCCGTGGTAGCCTCTGCTATCCACTACGCTGTGGTCTGCTGGGGAGCAGGCAGCACGGACCGGGACAGGAAGAGACTCAACAGGCTGGTCACGAGGGCCGGCTCTGTCCTGGGCCGCTCGCTGGACTCGGTGGAGGAGGTGGGAGAGAGGAGGACACTCTCCAGACTATCCTCCATCAGGGACAACGCCCTTCACCCACTGCACCTGACCGTGGAGGAGCTGGCCAGCTCCTTCAGTGGCAGGCTCAGGCACCCCCAGTGTAGGACGGAGCGTTATAGAAGGTCCTTCATCCCAACTGGTGTCAGGATATTTAACTCTCTACTTTAAATATCCTGATGCTAATCCGTAGTGTGTTTTTCTTCTTGTGTGCTTTTTATTTTTATTTTTTTCCCGTTTTTATTTCTATTTTATTTTATTCTATTTTATTTTGTTAATAGTGTTAAATTTCTAATTTTTGTAAATAATTGTATATTCTTAAGATCGTTTTTATTTTATTTTGTATTATCTCTTTTATTATTTCTTTTTCCTTGCACTTTATTTTTTAAACTGCGCTGTTGTGAAAGTGTGTTTCCCCTCTGGGGATGAATAAAGCTTTTCTATTCTATTCTATTCTATTCTATTCTAATGTTTTATGTTTCAATTATTTTCACTGGAATAGTTTAACCCAGCTGTTATTTTTGTATTTTATGTTTGATTGGTTTTCATTGTCATACCATATTATGACACTGTCGCTTTAGGACGACCACTGTTTGTACTTGTGTTCCACCGAAGAGACGTGTGTTGCTTCAGTGGCTCAGAGACTGAGAAACCCCTGAGTTGTACAGTGCGACTCACTCCTACAGTGAAATAGTCACGTCTAAAGAGAATGAAAACCAAGTGAACTTCATGTAATGTCACGCTCCAAGTGTCATAAATCATAAATATTTACGGTATATTGTTTTCATATTTTATTATTATGTTAGCTTCTCCGTGTTCACGTCAGGTTTAACTTGTACCACTTCACTTTTTCCTCTTCACCATCTACACTTCAGACTTCTGCTACAACTCAGAGCTGAGTCTCGTCCAGAAGTATTCTGACGACACTGCCATTGTTGGATGCATCAGGGACAACAGCGAAGACGAGTATAGGAGTCTGATACGTGACTTTGTGGACTGGAGTGAGAGGAACCACTTGCAGCTGAACACCTCAAAGACCAAGGAGCTGGTCTTGGACTTCGGGAGGTCCAGGACAAAGCCACGTCCAGTGTCCATCAGAGGCGACGAGGTGGAGATAGTGGACAACTATAAGTACCTCGGTGTGTGGATGGACAGTAAACTGGACTGGTCCTTCAATACAGACCATGTATATAAGAAGGTTCAGAGTAGACTGTACTTTCTGAGAAGGCTTTGATCATTTAACATCTGCAAGAAGCTCCTCTGCATGTTCTACCAGTCTGTGGTGGTCAGTGTCATGTTCTATGCTGTGGTGTGTTGGGGTGGAAATGTGTCCAAGAGGAGTGTCAACAGGTTGGACAGGTTGAGCAGGAGGGCTGGCTCTGTGGTTGGAATGAAGCTGGACTCACTGGTGACAGTTGCTGAGAGGAGATCATTGAACAGACTACTGTCCATCATGGATGATGACAGTCATCCTCTCAGCACTGTCATCAGTGAGCAGAGAAGCATAATGAGTGCACGAATGCTCCTACCCAGGTGCAAAACAAATAGACTCAGGGACTCATTCATCCCTTGGGCTATTAAATTGTACAATTCTGAGTTTGGGGGCAGGAGTGGAGTGAGAGTATCTGGATGTTCTGTGCATGTTAGTCTTTGTATCCTTTGTCTTTGTTGTTTTTCTTTGACTATGTTCTTTGTCTTTATCTTTATACTTAGATTGTGTCATCTTGTTCTTCCTCTTATGTTCTATTCTTATTTTATTTTTTATTTATTTTTTATGTATTATTTTTTATTGTTTATGAAAAATTGCTGGCTACTGGAAAAAACAATCAATAAAGTTTTACCTTACCTTACCGCTTATATGTACTTGATGTGGCTATTCTTAAGCTAGTGCTACGAGGAAACGTCGCAAATGTGACGTTAGACATTAAAACTGGTATCACTTTACAGGTTAAGTGTTGTGGTTCGGAGCTACACTCTAAAAAAAAAAAAGTGTTCTGAAGGTAGTTTGACAAAAACAAAAGGGAAGTTCTTAAGTAAAGTTGAACAATACGGCACAAGTGAAGGTAATGTTATAAATTAAGCAAACTAACTTTATCTGTGTTGAATCAAATTTATGGATGGATTTGTTTGTTTTTCTGTAATAATGTTAATGTAAAGAAAGAGACAGAAAACCCTTCAAAATAAAAATTCTTCATTGTTTAAATTATTGAGGTGCAGTTGATTTTTCATGTATCTATGATTATCATGTAATAATCTAATCTCGGCTGTTCAGCTGTTCTGTGACGGCCTCAGAGGTTTGTTAAGAGAATATTGCAGAGCATACAGGACCATGAAGTCCAAGGAACACAACAGACAGGTCCGAGATAAAGTTGTGGAGAAGTTTAAAGCAGGTTTAGGCCATAAAAAGATTTGCCAAGCTTTGAACATCTCACGGAGCACTATTCAATCCATTATCCGGAAATGGAAAGAGTATGGCACGACCTCAAACCTACCAAGACACGTCCACCTAAACTTACAGGCCGAACAAGGAGAGCACTTCTCTTCAGCAGGGGGCAGGGAAGTTGGTCAGAGTTGATAGGAGATGGATGGTGCTGTACAGGGCAATCTTGAAAGAAAACCTGTTGGAGTCTGCAAAAGACTAGAGACCGGGGAGTAGGTTCACCTTCCAGCAGGACAACAACCCTAAACATAAAGCCAGGGCTACAATGGAATGGTTTAAAACTTATTCATGTTCACTCTTGTAAGAACCACTGAGAGTCAGACTTGCAACTTTAGCTCTAAAATGAATACTCAATATATAATATATTTATACAAATGTTTTGCCTATAATCCCCCCTATCATTTCAGCTATGGTCTGTTTGTTTCGTTTTCTAAAAAATATTTAATTTAACTTTCGTTCTGGCTTGAAAGTTAAGACGTTCAAGGAGTGCAAGTATAACTTAGCAAAGAAGAAAATCTACTAACATTTAGTTTGGCATTAAATTAAAGCACCACAAATGGACAATTCTTTTTTTTTTTAAAGACGATACATTTTCGAGCTAATGTTTGTTTGTTTGTTTTAACATTTTGGGGAAATATATTTTGTTCATATTATTGTTATAATTGTTAACAATGGGATACAATAAATAATTGATTTTCTCTATTGTGTGTGTGAAGTGTATCAATGTTCTTTTGTCCATAATAATTTTGTTTACTGGATTGCTATCAACCCTAAATCATTTTCCATATTGGTTACATCTTCAGCGGATCATTTTCCCTCATCTTTATTTACAAGTACAAGTAAAACCTGACGTGAACATGGAGAAGCTAACAGAATAATAAAATATTAAACAATATACTGTAAATATCGACACTTGGAGCGTGACATTAGATGAAGTTTACTTACTTTTCATTCAACTATAAATTCCTATAAATTCCCGTCGCTTGCATTGTAAAAAATTAAATGCCGCACATTCAGGGCCGGGTCTAGGCAGGGGCAAGAGGGGGCCTGGCCCCCTCAAATAAATGTTGTGCCCCCTCAAACTTACATGTAAGTAAGTAAGTAAGTAAGTAACAGCACAATGCCCCCTCAAGATTTGTGGCTGCCCCCTCATACATGCCTGTCTAGACCCGGCCCTGCGCACATTTCCGCTTTGGCTAAATGTCGAAGTGCTGTCACTTTGGTGTTTGCATTGGTTGTGAGCCTCGTCGGCCACCATATCCTCCGATCTGTCGACTTCATCCTGGGTTCCAGAAGATTTGATGTTCTGAAGTAATTTATTGTCTTATTTATTGTGGTATATGAAAATATGTTAGATCATTCAATTATTAATATATTACTTAATGTTTTCTTCTTGCTGTAGGTATTTATCGTCAGTCAGTGGGGGGCCTAAACAAAATCAGAAAACAAATTACATTTTTAATTTATATTAATTAATGTTGTTATTATTTATTTTATTTTTTTCATAAATATGTTTTAAATTATTCCTCATCTTTCCTCTTCATTTCATAGCTTTCCTCTTGCGTGCACTGCTTCCAGGACTTGTGTCCAAAATGTTCATCTCTATTGTGAGGATGCCTCGTCCAACCCTGGCGCTAGCTAACCTATCCCAGCCGGCAAAGGGGATTTTGCGCCACTTTCAAAGCCGCAACTACGAGCAGTATCCCTGGCTCACAGGTTCAGAGATTAACAGGAAATTGTTCAAATGAGCGAGGATAACCATTTTGGTGAGTCAAAAGCTTTATCCCTTTATTCTATCATTTTGTGATTTTATTTAGTCAGCATTAAATCAATGTTAACAAAATAAAATGACAAATATCTTGAAAAATAAATGCTTGATGGTTCCTAAAGATATGTTGGCCCTGGTGCACCTGACTGAATTGTTTCGCGTTAATCTATATGAAAGTGGATGTTCAAGAAGTAGGATATTTCACCACTGTCGCAAATGTATGTTCGAGAACAAGTACAAATAGTTTTTATTTTAAATGAATAGTTTGTTTCTTTACCTTGGGTTTCTTTAATGAAACTGCTTTGCTGGTACGACAATGTGATGTTTAGTGGACTTAAAACTTTGTAAACTAATTGCCTTTTATTTTGAAGTTGTGACAGTAGTCAAGCGATCATATAACTTTAACTTTCCTACTTTTAAACACGGTTGTATTGATTTTCAATCCTCCGGAAATTTAAGATAATAATTAATAACAAGTTCTTTATTTGCGTACTTGTACTCTCGCCACTGTCACGATGTCCTTCTTTAATCAGGTGTACATCATTTATCCATGAACATCATTGCATTCCATCATGAGCTCTACCTCTTACTTATTGTCTTTATCTTCAAAGAGAAGTTACAGGAATTCTATTTTGGTCTGACATATTTTCACCTCGCCACACCTCTGATGGTAAAACAGGTCTGAGTAGTTTGTTCAATTGTAACAATGACAATGAAGAGTCTAATTTTCTTACAATTCTGAGCAGATAGAGTTTAAATCTTGTGTAATGTTCGGGAGAACTATCAAGCCCGTGTGAAATCCCTTTTAACTTGTGTCACAGATTTCAGGACTCAGGGAGTAAATTGGAGCCATTAGTGACCCTGGAAACTCTTGTAAGAACCACTGAGAGTCAGACTCGCAACTTTAGATCTAAAATGAAGACTAAATGTTTTTCCTATAATCCCTCTTATGATTTGAGCTTTTTTTGTTTGTTTTCGATGTCTACAATAATTATTAATTTAACTTTGTTCAGACTTGAATGTCAAGACGTTCAAGGAGTGCAAGTATAACTTAGCAAAGAAGAAAATCTACTAACATTTAGTTTGGCATTAAATTGTCTGTTTTGCATTTTCTTTTCAAAGCCTTGTTTTCTTTCCTAAAACTGTCAGTCAACTGAAAATGGATCAGATTCAGTAGGATGACCTGTGATCATTTGTTTATGAAAATGGAAGATAAAATACATTAATACATTAAATTACTTACACTTTATACAACAAAGAAATCAAATGATTTATAGAGAAACGTATCTTGAATTCCTTTGGTAATTTGATCCTCCATGACTGTTTTGACTGAACTCCTCCTCCTCTGTGCTTTAAAAAGCCGGTGCTCACATCAACGGACCACACCAAAAAAAGATAAATTGATGAATAGATAAATGCATAAACTTTACAGTAAGTCTTCAGTGAATTATTTTCCCTACTAATACAGCAAAATGAATTTTCTGTTGATAGTTTTCTTCTCTGCGGGTGCTCGTGTTGCAGCAGGTAAACAACTGACTTTCATTCCTATGATTTTATTTTTTAATTGAAATCTTGCAGCATGAAGACTCAGATTTTAAATATTTCACTAATCAAGTATTTTACTGAAAATGTATTTGAGTAACTAGAAAACCTTTTAGATGGTCGAAAACCAATTGAGAAATACTGAGTTGTTTTTCACTTCCTGTTCCATGACATGACGAATGTCAAGGTTGGCAGATTGGATGTTTGCGCGTTAATAACTCGGGAACACTAAGGTGTTGAATTACAAATCTCACCTCTTTCTAATCAGAGTTACTGTATGTGCTGTATTTACTACACGCATAATATTCCGTCGTATTGTCCTGATAAAATACACAGATCTCTATGCAGGCGGCAAGTGACGCAGCGTTAAGGGACCGTCCTACAATAAACGAATAATGAAAAAGGGTAAAGTTCTTTTTTGGTGTCTTTTTATCTCCTTAACATTAAATCATATGGTCACAATATTTATATGACTTATGAAGGACCTCACCACCCCCTTCATAGTACCAATAGGGCGATTAATTCTCTAGTGTCTCCTGCTCCTCAAATCACGCCTGTCTTCTGTGAAGCTGACAGCAATGCATTGTTGAGATTTTTCATTGACAAATAGAAAATCTCTCCCCCTTTTGTTTTGGAACCCCTACTGTTTCCAATATGGTGAACGTATCCCTTTCTACAGGGGTTTTTCGCAATGTCTGGGTCTGTGTTACAGTGGTTCTCATCATACCTTTCTGGGCGCAGTTTTAGTGTATCTGCCGATCAAATGAGGTCCGAATCTGCAGATCAGATGTGTGGAGTCCTTCAAGGTTCTGTTCTGGGTCCTTTATTGTTTTTGCTGTACTTGATTCCCCTCGGTAAAATCATTCAGAGATTTCCTGATATTTCTTGGGTTTGGTAACTGGTATTAATATTGAACATGGCTGCCACACATTAGCCACATTGGTGCTCTTGATAATGCAGCGACAAGTGTAATGTTCCATTTTATTTATTTATTTAAAACTCACACTTCACTTGACTCCTTACATAAACCAGAAATCCTGATTTCATAACCAATGACAATGAAGAATTCATTTGGTAATTTGATCCTCCATGACTGACTTGACTGAACTCCTCCTCTGTGCTTGAAAAACTCGTTGCTCACCTCATTAGACCACATTTGAATAACCTTCATGAGGAAGTACAATATGTCTTCAGCGGATAATTTTCCCTGCCATGGCAGGAAAATTACTTTTCTGTTGATTGTTTTCTTCTCTGCGGGTGGTTGTGTGGCAACAGGTAAACAACTGAATTTTATTCTCATGATTTTATTTTAACTAGAAATCATGAAGAGGGAATCGGCTTTAAAATATTTCACCAATCAAGTATTTTACAGAAAATTGTAATTGAGTAATAGGAAGAGAAAAGTAATCAGAAATACTGAGTTGTTTTTGACTTCCTATGCCACGACATGACGAGTCAAGAGCCCTCCACTGTCAATCAAATAAATACACCTCCTGATAGCTGGAAACGACAACTTAAAGTGAAATAGTTTGAACATGAAAGCAGGTAGATTAACTAGAAACCAGAGATGAGGTGCAAGAGAATAGCAAGGTGCAGGTTTTTTTGGCCCTCGAACTAAACGCTCTTGTTTAACCACATAAGTAATAGACAAAGAAATGTAGGCGCAGCAATGAAGGACATTCTATAATCGGGGAATAACTGCTCTTTGTTTCTTATAATGACGAGGGCAGCGTCATTACTGAGGCTCACCACCCTCTTCATACCAATAGGGCACATAGTGAAGGTCACTAGATGATAATGAAAGACAGATACTTTGATCCCCACCTAGAAACTTTAATCAACTACTAATTCTACTACAGACAGGTGGATTTGGATTGAGTTTTGAGTTTGTTGAAAACGGGATAGTACAAACAAAAGGACACAGAAATAGGAATGAGTTTAAGAGAAAATGCTCATTTTGTGAAACACACAAAGTCAGAGAAACAAACTTATATGATCATGGGACCTTGGCAAAGCAGAGATCTATTGCAGATACTCATTCAATTCTAAAAAAAATGGTCAATGCTAAGTGGCTTGTGAACACACCAATGGATGCCCCCTGGTGGTGGTTGATCTCCTACTTTGACTATTGTTATTTATTTTAAAGTTAAAAATACTAATTAATCAGGAAACAAGGAGGGGGAGAACACAGCCAGAGTAACTTCTCACCTCATGTGTGACTCCAACTTAAGAGTTTTACACACAAACATACACACACACTCATGGAAGTGAAATCCAGGAAAAGGCATTAACTGATACAGTATCAACACTTCAAAGTGATGTTCCGGGAAATCAATGAATATTTTCTCTGTAACAATTAAAAAAAACCTTCTTGTCAATGAAGATGTTTAGATGGAAATATTAACTTATTCTTGTTGTTTCTGCAGAATTTCACTCTCTCTCCTATCATGAAGTCATGTCAGCTGACCAAAGGGTTGTGGATGGATTTGGGCACCATGTTCACTTTGTCCACTATAACGGCAATGGACCAGAACCCAGAGAAGACTGGATGACACAAGTCTTAGACGAACATCGAGAGAAACATTTGAACACATGGACTGATGATCGACTGGTCCAGAAGATGATCTTAGAGAAGAAAACACAAGGATTAAACAAAAGTCAAGGTAGGTACACACACACCTACACACACACACACACACACACACACACACACACACACACACACACACACACACACAAGGAGGTGAAAGTTAATTTCAGCTTGTGTCTCTCAGGTGTTTACTTGATCCAGAGGATATCTAGATGTCTGTGGGATGATGAGACTGAAGAGGTCAGAGGTTATCATTTGTTTGCCTACAATGGAGAAGACGTCATTAAGTTCTACCCTAAGGGGAAACAGTGGTTTACTCGACATTCAGAAGATGAAGACATCGCACGTGATCTGAACTCAAGAGTTGATCTGAACCAACAAATCCACGACTATTTGACTCAGGAATGTCCAGAGCGGCTGAAGATGTATTTGGACTACGGGGAGAAGCGTCTGCTGAGAAAAGGTAGAGGACGTGTTGGTGTGTGTGAGTGACAGAACATGTGTGTGTGTAGAAGCTCTCAGAGGACTGTGGTGTCACTGACAGTCATGAACTCCATCAGCTGATCTAAACACTGATCTTTGTCTTCTCCAGATCCTCCACAAATGTTTCTCCTCCAGAAGAACTCGTCCTCTCCCATCGTCTGCCTCGCCACAGGGTTCTTTCCTAAACATACTCACTTGTTTTGGAGGAAAGATGGAAAGACCATCACTGGTGATGATGACATGTGGATAAAAGAAACTCTCCCAAACCCTGACGGGACTTTCCAGAAAAAGGCTGAACTTCTGCGTCCACCTGGTCAGCCTGAAGACTGGAGCAGGTACGAGTGTGTGTTCAGAGGCTACGGTCAGGATGAAGTGATCCACAGACTGGATGAAGGACTCGACAAGAACCGTGAGTCTTTTTTCTTCTTCTTCTTCACTTCTTTCCCTCTTTCCATGAGTGTCCAGATCCATGTTCCCCCAGAAGATGACGAGTCTTTCATTGTGATTCTAGAAGGTGTTGGTATGTGTCTGGAGACTAACTGTGCTTCCATTACACTCGGAGTTGATCAAAATTAAATTGTAATCATGATTAGAAAAAGTTTAACACACTCTACAGGAGGTGTTTCAATATTGAAATCAATTGTAAAAGTTCAAAGAAACAATGTTTCATGGTGTGAGTGTCTTGATGTTGTCATTATGTTCAGTTGGTCGATGTGTTTGCTGATTTCATTATTGAACTCAAAGTCAAATCATTGAAACTCAACTGATAAAGCTACACTGAGCTGTTCTTACTGTGGTTCTGATGTTGTTTTTCTCATCCCTTCATCCCAGAGACGACTGGCTCTGAATCCACCATTACCATCATTATAGTCATCAGCTTCATCATCATCATCATCATCATTAGTGTCTCAATATATCTTTTCAGAAAACACACAAAGAGCCAGAATGAGGAGAAAAATTCTCAAGTTCTTAATGAACAAACATTAACAGTAGATCTGATGCCACCAGAATATTGAATTGTTGAATTTATCAAATCAATTGTTGAAAATTTGAATGTCTTTACTGCATTTACATTTTTGACATTTGATTTGATAAATTCAACCTTTAAAGGCCTAGTTCACCCAAAATGTCTTCTCCTTGTGCTGCTACCTTGTCGTGGTGGAGAAGCTTGAGTGCCTCGAAGATCCTGTGGGCTATACTGGCGGGGGCTCTTTTAAGCCCCCGGAGGTTCAACCATACCAGGCACAGGTCACAGGTGAGGGGTCAGACGAAAGACAGTACATTGTTCTCCAGGTTGGGCTCGGGTTAGACAACCCAGCACTACTTACCTACATGCCATAAAGTTCAATAACTAAGTAAATCAACCAAAATTTAACTTCACTCATTTCGACTAAGGGTTTGGACCATTTTATAAGTAATCCATTCCTTTTTAGAGTGGTAGTCAAACATGTCAAATACCTCCATACTGCTCGTGTGTAATGTCCATCTCTGTGTTTGATGGAGTTTACTGACTCCTTCAAGAATCATCTCAAGACATATTTATCTGTGCAGGCTTTTTGACCCTGGTCTGTGACAGTCTTTACACATCTTTACTTTACTTGCCTGTATAGAAGCCTTGATGAGAAGAATTGTTTCGGAAAATAATTAAACAAGTCTATACTATTAACTATAATACTATAAACTACTCTGAAGGTAATAAGGTAATATTGCCAGTGATTCCAGTGTAGAATAGATGTTTTTAGCGTATTTTGGGAGGAAGTTCGTCCCTGGTCACTCAGTTTATTCATTCAAATGGATTTATATTTTTATCTATAACTGGAAAAAGAAAGAGATGACTCTGAAAATAATCCCAACCTTCAGTCAACATGAGTAGAAAATTAGCATTTTGGGTGAACTAACTTTTAAATATTCTGATGGCACCGATCCATGGGTTTGGTATATATATAGATATATATCTATATCTATATATATAGATATAGATATATATCTATATCTATATCTATATCTATAGATATAGATATAGATATAGATATAGATATCTATATATATATAAAAAAAATCAAAATCAAGAGCTTTTTCTTCATAGGACAACAACATGAGTTTTTAATGTATATACATTATAGTGAGTTCACAACTTAATTTAATAAGTTACCTGTTATTTGTATTGTTGTTTACATACTGTATAGGTGTACTGTTGAGATTTCATCAAAGTTCTGTACTTTTAGCTGTTTCTGCGATTCCTTATCGTGTAAGTTTATTCATTTATGTTATGGCTACCTTTTTGTGTACTATTGACAATTTAATATACATGCTGTGTTTGAATATACATCATAAAACTGGAAGATGGATAAATAAGTTCTTGTACTAATACAATTAAGGAAACAATTTGCATGGACAGTTCTGAGTAGAATCAAGATTAATTAAGTTAGATCAACTAAATGGAGTTATTTTAACACAATTAAAATAAAGTTGGTTCAACTTAAACAAGCTTGTAGAGGTAAATCATGCTGCTTGTACTAAAGTAATTGAGTGAGCCTAACTAGAGAAGTCTTTGCTCAATACTAGCTAAGTTAAATAACTTAAAAATATAACTTGAAATTCCATGCAAATTGTTACATATCAATATTTTACGTTGAGCCAGTGCCAGAGATTATTATTATTATTCATTATCTTCATCAATACAGATCAAGTAAATAAAATAATTACTCAAATAATTGTGTTCTTGTGTTTTTTGTTTGTTTGGTGTTTCTTTTAGTGCACCACTGTTTTCAAATGGTGTTCGTAGAAATGTGTTTTATATAAACACATTAAAGTTAAACTTTGTTGATTTAAGTGTGTCTTAAATATATCTTGCACCTCTACTGTACTTATCATAGATGAACTTTATTTTTTAAAATAAATATATGAAAACATTAGTTTTTTTCTGGAGATTAAATGTCATTTACCATCACTGTTATAGACTGAATTAATGTTTCACTCATTTATATATTGCACCCAGGAACCTTTGTGCCTTTACCCGTGTACTCTACCGGCGGGTTTTAGTGTTGCACCGCCTAAGGAATGTATGGTCCATGCTGGGCTGTTGTACAGTGATATGTTTTCCAGTAAAGTACCCTAACTGAGCTCCAAGTGTGCGTGCGTCATTACCCTCGGGTTACCACACTTTTGGCGACAAGGATTAAAACATATATGACGGAGTTTCGTGTAGTTAGGGTCGGAGAGGAAGTTCCGTGTAGTTTTAGCTTGTAGCATGGCTGCGGCTACGGTCGGCACGCTCAGTGAGTTCATCGAGCTGGATGGTGACTGGATTGAATATGTCGAGAGACTGGAGCACTTTTTCCTGGCGAATGGCATTGAGGAGGAGGAAAGGCAAAGATCGATTCTCCTCAATGTGTCCGGTGCCAAGACGTACAAGTTGATACGCAACTTGGCAACCCCACGGAAGCCAGGTGACTTGTCATTCAAGGAATTGGTGACGCTGGTGCAGGAGCATCACAACCCCAAACCGTCAATGATTGTTCAGCGCTTCAAGTTCCACAAACATTCACGCAAAGAGGGAGTTTCTTGCTGCATTCGTGGCGGAGCTGAGACAACTGTCGGAATATTGCGAGTTTGGACCGGTGCTTGATGACATGCTACGGGACCAGTTGGTCTGTGGTATCAATAATGACAGCAATCAACGCCGATTGCTAGGTGAAGTTACACTAACTTTCAAGAAGGCGTTGGAGATCGCTCATGCGATGGAAACGGCAGCTAACAACTCAAAAGACATTCAAGCAGCTAATGCCGGTGTGCCACAGAGCACCGTTCACCGTCTGTTTAAAGAGGGGAGAGGCAAGCCGATGAAGTCATTAGAGTGTTACCGGTGTGGGGGAACGCATCTCGCTAATGACTGTGGTTTTAGAGATGCTGTTTGCCATAAATGCCAGAAAAAGGGGCACATAGCGAAGAAGTGCAGAGGTGCTAAAAAGCAATGGAAAAAGGAGTGGGAAGAGTCAAAACCCCAAATGAAAACGCATCATTTGCAAAGAGAAGGACCTGAGAAGCAGTGTTCATTCAACATGTTCAGTATGGACCTCAGTGAACCCCGGGCAGCCCCGATCTGCGCAACGCTGAAAATAAATGGAAAAGAGATGACAATGGAGGTGGATACGGGTGCCTCAGTTTCAGTGATAAGTACCACCTACTGCAGGTTGTGGGGCTCTGGAAAAGCGCCCACTTTAAGAAAGACTAACATCAAACTGAGACAATACACTGGTGAGTGCATTCCTCTACTTGGAGCTATAGAAGTAGACGTTATGTATGGAGGCCAGTCAGCTAAAGGGGAGCTGATAGTGGTAGACAGGGAGGGACCTAGTCTGCTTGGGCGGGACCTCCTAAAGAGAATCCGCCTCAATTGGGGGTAAATCATGCACATGAGGGTGTTTGGGGACATCCTATCAAAGTATGCAGATGTTTTTAAGGATGAGCTTGGCACCCTCCGGGGCACAACAGTGAAGTTGACCGTGGACCCCAAGGGAAAGCCACGTTTTTGTAAACCACGCACAGTGCCATACGCTATGAAGGCTAAGGTGGAAGCGGAGCTGGACAGGCTGCAGCGGTCAGGTGTCATTGAACCTGTGGAGTTCTCTGACTGGGCAGCCCCAATTGTGCCTGTGCTGAAAGAAGATGGTGGGGTGCGGGTATGTGATGATTACAAAATGACAACCAATCAAGCCTCACAACTGGACACTTATCCCCTGCCACGAGTGGAGGATTTGTTCGCCACACTGGCAGGAGGACAAACGTTTACCAAACTGGACATGAGTACAAACAACTGCTGCTGGACGAGGACTCTAAACAATATGTGACCATCAACACCCACAAGGGTCTGTTCAAGTACAATCGCTTGGTGTTCGGCTCACCCATTTTTCAGCGCACCATGGACAACCTCCTGCAGAACATTCCCCATGTTGCTGTCTACCTAGACGACATCTTGGTGACGGGTAAGACCTAAGGGGAGCATCTGCAAAACCTCGACCAGGTGCTGCAGAGAATGAAGGAGGCCGGGCTGCGGTTAAATGCGTTTTCCAGGCTCCGAGTGTCACCTACCTGGGTCATATGATTTCAGCTCAGGGGCTTTCCCCCATGACAGAGAAGGTGAGGGCGATAAAGGAGGCTCCTAGCCCAAAGAATGTGGCAGAACTCAGGTCGTTCTTGGGCTTAGTGAACTATTATAGGAAGTTCTTGCCTGAACTCTCCACTGTGCTTGCCCCACTCTATCAGCTCCTGCACCAAGACTGTTCCTGGAATTGGCAGCAGGATCAAGAGACAGCGTTCCAGCAGTCTCTTGGTATAGCAACTATTGCACTCTGCAACGCTGCTCGTGCACCCAGACAAGACAATCACCAAACACACTCTGCTGTGATTGGTCAAACACCGACGCTCGGATTACTGTAGTAAAGTGGTTGTTCTACGGTTTGTCAATAGATGGAAGTACAAGCTAGTATTTTTACTTACTTGCAACTTCAGCGTGAGACTCTCGCGATGACTGTTCACCCTTTTGACCACTAGATAGAGCCAGAGTTCCACAAACGTGTCTAATAATTCACTGACGGCACCAACTGGGACGGTTATTGTCGCCTTTTTATTATTATCAAAATAAAGGTAGACAGGAACTTTGTAAGGTATGACTTGTGTCAAATAAATGACAAAAGCTATGACTAACTATAATTTAAATAACTTGAACTAAAAGCGTTATCTGAAATATCTTGAATAAGAAATGCCATAATGCAGGTGGAATTGAATATGCAAATAAAGATACAATACAAGTTAAAGTGTGAGGGAAAAACAAAACCTGCAGAGGACGAACATGTGCAAAAGTCTCTGGTGGAACCAACATTCTGGCTTGTGTTGCCGGTGGGACATAATTCACCTGAACACCCACTAGAAAGACATGGTATAGATGTCAGTCTCTCTCACCTGCTCCTGACAACAGGACGTGACCTCAGCTCCTGATCACCACGAAGATACAACTGGTAGAAAAACCTACTTTTAATGAGAATTATGTTTGCTCCTGAGTGTTAATAGTTGATTTAGATACTTTGGTTTAAGCTAATTTAAGCTTGTAGTAAGTAAGTAAGTAATTTTTATTTGTATAGCGCTTTTCCAGACCAGGGTCACAAAGAGCTTAAACAATCAAAACAATACTCAATAAAATATAGTTTACACTTAAAACCGAGTGTTTAAGCGCTTACTTAAATAGTTCTTAAAGCTTTGTTTAAAAAGCAAGTTAAATTAACATTTTATTTAAGAAAACTTTTGACATTTATTGAAATGTATTAAAACTAATGCATGTTTTTGTTTTAAAGGTTATCAACCGGTTCTTTACTGACTATTATATTCTGAACTGTAGTCCTCAACATAAATCATCAAGAAAATAAAAAAAAAAGAACGAGAATCGAGTTGTCCTTTGTATCCTTCAACAAGTGGTCAAGCTGTTTTTCAAGTTTGGGCTGAGTGGTAGTGTTGTGTCGTTCGCGTACGATTCGAATCTTTTGAGTGAACGTACTGTTCCTTTCTCGGTTCAGTTGAACTCAGCCGCAACCGTGCCGGTTGGAGGGATTCCATGACTCTCTGAACCCTTGGCGTCAGGGAACGACAGAACATTTAGTTTTTATGTTGGCATATCTTAATTTAATATTTGTTTTTGCACTAGACTTAAACAAGGCCTTTTTATTTTATTGTTGATTGCATTTACGTTTATATTACATTTTATTTTATATTTTAGTGCAATAAAACGTATTTAACAACCAAGAAATTTAGTCACACTTTATTTGTTTATTGGACAGGCTGGAAACACACACACTGGGATAATAACAGAATCTCTACTACAGCTGCAATGTTTGTTTGTGAACGTCTACACACAAGAGTCTGTCACCTTAGGCTGCTACTGCCACCTCAAGATCTTCTCTATTTGCTGAATTTCTCACGAATGTCTGTGTACTTTTTTTTTGGATTGTCCCTCAAGTGCAGTGAATGTGAACCTCGGATCTGAATCATTTTAAGTATTCTGGTTCGGAGCTACACTCTAAAAAAAAAGTGTTCTGAAGGTAGTTTGACAAAAACAAAAGGGAAGTTCTGAAGTAAAGTTGAACAACACAAGTGAAGGTATAGTTACATATGAGGGAAATTAACTTTATCTGTGTTGAATCAAATTTATGGATGGGTTTGTTTGTTAGCTTATTTCCAAAGAGAAGTTACAGGATCTAGTTCACCTCACCACACCTCTGATGGTAAAACAGGTTTGGTTTGTTTGTTGAGTTCCTTCTGCTTCAGCAGAACATTTATTGTTTGCTTTTCTGCTCTGTGATGTGTGTGGTAAATATCCAACCCGTGTGAAATCCCTTTTTGCTTGTGTCACAGATTTTACGACACTGGGAGTAAATTGGAGCCATTAGTGACCCTGGAAACTCTTGTAAGAACCACTGAGAGTCAGACTTGCAACTTTAGCTCTAAACTGAAGACAACATGTTTTGCCCTCTTATGATTTCAGCTTTGTTTGTTTCATTTTCCAAATAATTCTTAATTTAACTTTCGTTCTGACTTGAAAGTAAAGACGTTCAAGGAGTGCAAGTATAACTTAGCAAAGAAGAAAATCTACTTGCATTTAGTTCGTCTTGCATTTCCTTTTTCTTCTGTTTTCAAAGCCTTTACTTTCCTAAAACTGTCAGTCAACTGAAAATAGATCAGATTCAGTAGGATGACCTGTGATCATGTCTTTATGTAGATAAAATACATTAATACATTAAATTACTTACACTTTACAAAACACAGAAATAACATGATTTATAGGAAACGTGTCTTGAATTTCTCTTGGTAGTTTGATCCTCCATGACTGACTTGACTGAAGTCCTCCTCTGTGCTTTGTTTTTATTTCTCTTTGTTCTTGTTATTTTTAGTTTTATGAATAATCGTCTGTATTGCTGTGTCTAAGTGGAAAAACTATTTCCCTGAGGGATCAATAAGGTTCTACCTAACCTAACCTAAAAGTAGTTTCTCATGTCAACATACCCAATGAATAATAATGCAATCTTCATGAGGAAGTACAATATGTGTTTGTAACCCAGCTGTTTATTTTGTGTTTTATGTTTCAATGATTTTCACTGGAATAATTTAACCCAGCTGTTGTTTTTGTATTTTACGTTTCATGTTTCCGTGCACGCTCAGCTCGTCCTGTGCAAGAGGCACACTTTGAGAGGCAGACCCAGCACCGGGGGTGCCGTCAGAGTCCCCCCTGCCTGGGGAGTACGGCGGCACCACTATTAACCTCAGAATCTCCCGCTTCGCTCCCCGAACCAAGGGGAGGACTCGCAGAAGAGGGAAGGCAAACAGTAGCCAGCCGGCCAACTCAAGTGGGCCAAAGCGTCCACGCCTGAGTACAAACCTCAACACCCCCACTCAACCTTATCTCCTACTGCCTTTTACAGGGAAAAACAATTCAAATGCAGTATTTGCATACATCGTCTAAAACCTTCCCCGATCTTGTGCCGAACATATGTGCAAAGGTTTTCAACTTGAGCTTAGTGGGTGGTTTTGCAAAATATCCTCACATTTTCATTGTCATTTTTCTTGAAACATAGTCCCTGTTCAGCTGTACCTTTCAGATACCCCAGTACATGTTTCTCTGTACACCATTGTTCCTCTGAGGGTTCAGAAAAGTTCTCTGAAAGCTTGCTGACCACAAAACTGATATCTGGTCTCGTGCATGTGGCACAGCTTCTCAATTTTTCTGGATTCACTCATCTTATCTGCATCTTCTGAATAATCAAGTTTAGTCTCACATGGGTGTCTCTTGGTTTGCAATTTTGCATTTTAAATCTTTCTAGTATTTTGTTGACATGTCTTTTCTGTGACATTTTTACTTCATCTTTTGTTTGTTCAAAATCAATTACAAGAAAATGTTTTAACCTCCCCAAATCTTTCATTTTAAACCTTTCTGTGAGTGTTCACTTGACTTTATCCAGTACCTTTCCATTGTTTGCAGCCAGGATCAAATCATTAACCAACAATATTATGATGGCTCTTTCCTCAGCGTTCTATTTTACGTACAAACAATGATCAGCAGGATTCTGCTTGGAATCATGTTCCTTCAAATATGCATTTAACAAAGTGTTCCAATTTCTCCCAGACTGCTTGAGTCCATACAGAGACTTTTTTTTAACCTGCATAGAGGTTTTTCATTTTCAGATTTCTTCTCAAAACCTTCTGGTAAAGTTCACAGGTGGTTTACAATAGGTGCATGCAGGTGTTCAGTTTCAACAGCCATCTGCTTTGTTTTGTTTGTTACATTTTCTCAAAAAATCTAATTTAACTTTCGTTCTGACTTTAAAGTCAAGACGTTCAAGGAGTGCAAGTATAACTTATCAAAGAAGAAAATCTACTTACATTTTCTTTGGTATTAAATTGTCTTTTTTGAATTTTCTTCTTCTGTTTTCAAAGCCTTGTTTTCTTTCCTAAAACTGTCAGTCAACTGAAAATAGATCAGATTCAGTAGGATGAGCTGTGATCATGTCTTTATGCAGATAAAATACATTAATACATTAAATTACTTGCACTTTAAACAACAAAGAAGTCACATGATTTATAGGAAACGTATCTTCCTTTGGTAATTTGATCCCCCATGACTGACTTGACTGAACTCCTCCTCCTCCTCCTCCTCTGTGCTATAAAGTCGGTGCTCACATAAACAGACCAAAAAAATATATAGACAATATCTATTATCTATAATATATAAATATATAAATATCTGAATAGATAAACTTTATAGTAAGTCTTCAATGAATTATTTTCTCTACCACTACAGTAAAATGTCTTTTCTGTGGATAGTTTTCTTCTCTGCGGGTGCTCGTGTGGCAGCAGGTAAACAACTGACACTTATTCACTTATTGTATTTATTTTACTGAAAAATGTGAGTAACAGGAATAGAAAACCAATCCGAAATACTGAGTTGTTTTTCACTTCCTGCTCCACGGCATGACGAACGGCAGATTGGATCTTTGCATGTTAATAACTCGGGAACACTAAGGTGTTGAATTACAAATCTCACCTCTTTCTAGTCAGAGTTACGTGCTGTATTTACTACAAGCATAATATTCCGTCGTATTGTCCTGATAAAATAAACGGATCTCTATGCAGGCGGCAAGTGACGCAGCGTTTAAGGGACCGTCCTACAATAAACGAATAGTGAAAAAGGGTGAAGTTATTTTTTTGTGTCTTTGTATCTCCTTAACCTTAATAGGTCACGATATTTATATGACTAATGAAGGACCTCACCGCCCTCTTCATACCAATAGAGCACATAGAGAAGGTCACTAGATGATAATGATATAAAGATACTTTGTTGATCCCTGGAGGAGAAATTATTTTCCCTATTACTATATAAGTAAGTAATATTTATTTATATAGCGCTTTTCGAGACCAGGGTCACAAAGCGCTTAAACAATCAAAACCATATATAAGTAGTATTAATATAGAGACTAAGAACGTGTCCTCTGTCCTTGAAAAAGTCGGTGCTCACACCAACATACCATATTTGAATAATCTTCATGAGGAAGTATGTCTTGAGCCACACCTTTAATGGTAACACAGGTCTTTGTTTGTCTCAGTTGTTGTGACTGCGTCACAAACCTGCCACGTAAAATGAACAGCAATGACAGTACTTCAACAGTTTGAGTCGTGAAAAAACAGTCCATTCTGCCTCATCATCACATTTATTGTTGGTTTGTCTGGTCTGGGATGGACTGGTTTGGTAACTGGTATTTATTTAAAACTCACACTTCACTTGAGTCCTTACATCAACCAGAAATCCTGATTTCATAAACAATGACAATGAAGAGGTTTCACAACAAAGAAGTCACATCATCAATAGGAAATGGATCTTGAATTAGTTTGGTAATTTGATCCTCCATGACTGACTTGACTGAACTTGTCCTCTGTGCTGGAAAGAGTCGATGCTCACGTCAACAGACCACAGTTGAATAACCTTCATGAGGAAGTACAATATGTCAGCGGATCATTTTCCCTGGCATGGCAGGAAAATTACTTTTCTGTTGATTGTTGTCTTCTCTGCGGGTGCTGGTGTGACAGTGTGGTACTGAAAATGCAATTGAGTAACTAGAAAACTTTTTATCAGAAATACTGAAATGTTTTTGACTTCCTGTGCCACGACATGACGAGTCAAGAGCTCTCCACGGTCAATCAAATAAATACACCTCCTGATAGCTGGAAACAACAACTTAAAGTGAAATAGTTTGAATATGAAAGCAGGTAGATTAACTAGAAACCAGAGATGAGGTGCAAGAGAAAAGCAAGGTTTTTTTGGCGCTCGAACTAAACGCTCTGGTTTAACCACAGAAGTAATAGACAAAGAAATGTAGGCGTAGCAATGAAAGACATTTTATAATTAGGGAATAACTGCTCTTTGTTTCTTATAATGACGAGGTCACCGTCATTACTGATACTGTATTGATCACCAAAGGAGAAATGATCTTCTCTATAACTAAGTACCCCTCTCTTTTGAGGTTTTTTTTATCATGATTGTGTGAATGCTGAAGGCATTTTTACTTTGACCTTCAGGTACTACTCCAACCTAGAAACTTCAATCAACTACTAATTCTACTACTTATTCTACTACTAGTTCTACTTCTACTACAAATTCTACTACTTTTTTCTTCTTCTCTTTCTTATTTTTCTTCTTTGTCTTCTTCTTCCTTTTCTTCTTTTTTTTTCTTCTTTGTAACATTTATAATTTAATTTCAACATTTTTACATCAGTTCTCCTTCATGCCATTATTTCTACTATTTTTTTTATATTACTTTGAAAACTTGTAAATCACTTTCTTGCATTTCAGTTGACAGATTCATCAGGTTCTTCTGGAAATTCAATTCTTCTACTTCATAATGCTGTTTTTGAGGTGAGACAAGGGATTTGGATTGAGTTTGTTGAAAATATCAGACTGTATTAAAATAACTTTGTTGACTTTAAAGGGTCTAAATAATCAAGTGAAGAGATACAAAGTAATGGCCAAATGAAAAAAGAGGACAAGACTTAAATTATATACCTCCAAGAAACACACTTAACCAAGACCAAACATAATAAACTTTGAAAATAGGCCACTCTAATGCTTACTTTAGCTCATTCAAAGCTGCTCGAAGAAGAGATGGCAATCTTTACTCGGTAAAGTTTGGATAAGAAAACTGACTGCGTGACAAAAAAGGAAGAGTAGTGCTGGTCAAAGGGTTGAAAATGAGAAGGTTACACTGGTAAGTAAGTAAGTAAGTAATATTTATTTATACAGCACTTTTCGAGACCAGGGTCACAAAGCGCTTAAACAATAAAAACAATACTCAAAAAAGTACATACTTTAAAGATCAAGATAATACTGAGAACAACACAGGAGTTCGAGAAATTCAAGGAAAAGCCTGAACAAATAGAAACTTCTTAAGATGTTTTTTAAGGAGTCAGTAGACTCCATCAAGCGCAAAGAGAGAGGAAGATTGTTCCAAAGCTTATGAGAAACAGCCTGAAAAGATTTCTCTGCTCTGGTCCTGAGCCGTGTGCGTGGAACCATAAGTAGATTCTGATCCACAGACCTCAGAGCCCGAGCTGGGGTGTAAGGCTGGATCAGATCAGTGATGTAAGGAGGAGCCTGACCATGAATAGCTCTGAAAGTAAGAACCAGAATTTTAAAGTTGATCCTGAAAGAAACTGGAAGCCAGTGAAGAGTTTTAAGGATCGGAGAAATGTGAGTTATCCTACTTGAGCGGGTCAGAATTCTCGCTGCAGAGTTCTGAATCAACTGCAGGTGAGACAGCTCCTTCTTGTTAAGACATGAAAACAAACTGTTACAATAGTCCAGACGAGAAGAAACAAACGCATGGATTACAAGCTCCAGATCATGTTCCGACAACATTTTCCTAAGTTTAGAGATTTTTCTCAGTTGAAGGAAACAGTTTCTGGTCAGTTTTCTGCAGTGTTGAACAAGAGACATGTCTTTATCAAATACAACACCCAGGTTTCTAAGGCTCAGTTTGACAGACTGACCTAAGTCACCCAAGTACTGACTCAACCCTGGAATCTTATCATCAGGAGCAATCACCAGAGTTTCAGTTTTGTCCACATTTAGCTGTAAAGTGTTTTCACTCAGCCATTGTTTGATTTCTAGCAAACAATTGAATAAGCTGTTCAGCCTTTGGGGCTCAGTTGGGTCAAAAGAGCAGTAGAGCTGGATGTCATCAGCAAAAATGTGAAAAGAAACATCTGGAAATCTCTGAATGATTTTACTGAGGGGAATCAAGTACAGCAAAAACAATAAAGAACCCAGAACAGAACCTTGAGGGACTCCACACAACATATCTGCCGATTCAGACCTCATTTGATTGGCAGATACACTAAAACTGCGCCCAGAAAGGTAAGATGAGAACCATTCTAACACAGACCCAGACAGTCCCACTTCTTCCCTTAGTCTTCTCAGCACGATCTGGTGATCAACTGTGTCAAAAGCTGAGGACAGATCCAAGAGAACCAGAACAGTGAATTTACCCGAGTCAGCCGACATCATGATGTCACTGGACACTTTCAATAAAGCTGTCTCCGTAGAGTGATGTTTACGGAAGCCAGACTGAAACTTCTCATGGATGTCGCTCTGATCCAGGAACAAAGACAGCTGCTCAGACACCACCTTCTCCAAGATCTTGGACAAGAAAGGGAGCTTAGAAATAGGCCTGAAATTACTGAGGTCAGTTGGGTCTAAGCCTGTTTTTTTGAGCGGAGGCTCCACAATGGCATGTTTAAATGCATTGGGAAAAACCCCTGTGGAAAGGGAGAGGTTCACCATATTGGTAACCCAGGGGCCAATTACATCAAATACTTTGATAAAAAGCCTACAAGGAAGGACGTCATCTGAGCATGAGGAGGGTTTCATCTTGTTCACTAGTGCTGAAATATCACCCAAAGATACAGCAGTGAAGGATGACCAAGAGGAGGAGATGGGCTCAGAGACAGTAGGGGTTCCAAACAAAGGGGGAGAGATTTTCTCTTTGATCAATTTAATTTTGTCAATGAAAAATCTCAAGAATGCTGTCAGCTTATATGAAATACAGTATATAGAGAGAGAGGTTTTTTTTTATACATTGACCTCTGAACGGGATAGTACAAGCAAAAGGACACAGAAATAGGAATGAGTTTAAGAGAAAATGCTCTTTTTGTGAAATACACAAAGTCAGAGAAACAAACCTATATGATCATGGGCCCTTGGCAAAGCAGAGATCTATTGCTGATACTCCTTCAATTCTAACAAAATGGTCAATGCTAAGTGGCTTGTGAACACACCAATGGATGCCCCCTGGTGGTGATTGATCTCCTACTTTGACTATGGTTATTTATTTTTAAGTTAAAAATACTAATTAATCAGGAAACAAGGAGGGAGAGAACACAGCCAGAGTTACTTCTCACCACATGTGCCAGCGTGACTCCAACTTAATAGTTTTACACACAAACATACACACACACTCATGGAAGTGAAATCCAGGTAAAGACATTAACTAATACAGTATTGAGTAGTAGTGACTTAACAATATCACACATCAACATATTTACAAATGTGTTGCACACATTAGTGGGCATCACAGTATCAACACTTCAAAGTGATGTTCTGGAAAATCAATGAATATTTTCAACATCTCTGTAACAATTTAAAGAACCTTCTTGTCAGTGAAGATGTTTAGATGGAAATATTAACTTGGTCTTGTTGTTTCTGCAGAATTTCACTCTCTCTCCTATCATGAAGTCATGTCAGCTGACCAAAGGGTCGTGGATGGATATGTGCACCATGTTCACTTTGTCCACTATAACGACAATGGACCAGAACCCAGAGAAGACTGGATGAGAGGAGTCTTAGAAGAACATCCAGAGAAACATTTGAACACATGGGCTGATGATCTGCTGGTCCAGAAGATGATCTTAACGAAGAAAACAAAAGGATTAAACACAAGTCAAGGTAGGTACACACACACCTACACACACACACACACACACACACACACACACACACACACACACACACACACACACAAACACAAGGAGGTGAAAGTTAATTTCAGCTTGTGTCTCTCAGGTGTTCACTTGATCCAGAGGATATCTAAATGTCTGTGGGATGATGAGACTGAAGAGGTCAGAGGTTATCATTTGTTTGCCTACAATGGAAAAGACTTCATTAAGTTCTACATTGAGGGGAAACAGTGGTTTACTCGACATTCAGAAGATGAAGACATCGAACGTGATCTGAACTCAAGAGTTGATCTGAACCAACAAATCCACGACTATTTGACTCAGGAATGTCCAGAGCGGCTGAAGATGTATTTGGACTACGGGGAGAAGCGTCTGCTGAGAAAAGGTAGAGGACGTGTTGGTGTGTGTTAGTGACAGAACATGTGTGTGTGTGATTGTGTGTGTGTGTGTGTGTGTGTGTGTGTGTGTGTGTGTGTGTGTGTGTGTGTGTGTGTGTGTGTGTGTGTGTGTGGGGGTGTGTGTGTGTGTGTGTGTGTGTGTGTGTGTGTGTGTGTGTGTGTGTGTGTGTGTGTGTGTGTGTGTGTGTGTGTGTGTGTGTGTGTGTGTGTGTGTGTGAGTGACAGGACATGTGTGTGTGTGTGTGTGTGTGTGTGTAGAAGCTCTCAGAGGACTGTGGTGTCACTGACAGTCATGAACTCCATCAGCTGATCTAAACACTGATCTTTGTCTTCTCCAGATCCTCCACAAATGTTTCTCCTCCAGGGGAACTCGTCCTCTCCCATCGTCTGCCTCGCCACAGGGTTCTTTCCTAAACATACTCACTTGTTTTGGAGGAAAGATGGAAAGACCATCACTGGTGATGATGACATGTGGATAAAAGAAACTCTCCCAAACCCTGACGGGACTTTCCAGAAAAAGGCTGAACTTCTGCGTCCACCTGGTCAGCCTGAAGACTGGAGCAGGTACGAGTGTGTGTTCAGAGGCTACGGTCAGGATGAAGTGATCCGCAGACTGGATGAAGGACTCGACAAGAACCGTGAGTCTTTTTTCTTCTTCTTCTTCACTTCTTTCCCTCTTTCCATGAGTGTCCAGATCCATGTTCCCCCAGAAGATGACGAGTCTTTCATTGTGATTCTAGAAGGTGTTGGTATGTGTCTGGAGACTAACTGTGCTTCAATTACACTCGGAGTTGATCAAAATTAAATTATAATCATGATTAGAAAAAGTTTAACACACGCTACAGGAGGTGTTTCAATATTGAAATCAATTGTAAAAGTTCAAAGAAACAATGTTTCATGGTGTGAGTGTCTTGATGTTGTCATTATGTTCAGTTGGTCGATGTGTTTGCTGATTTCATTATTGAACTCAAAGTCAAATCATTGAAACTCAACTGATAAAGCTACACTGAGCTGTTCTTACTGTGGTTCTGATGTTGTTTTTCTCATCCCTTCATCCCAGAGACGACTGGCTCTGAATCCACCATTACCATCATAATAGTCATCATCATCATCATCATCATCATCATTAGTGTCTCAATATATCTTTTCAGAAAACGCACAAAGAGCCAGAATGAGGAGAAAAATTCTCAAGTTCTTAATGAAAAAACATTATATGTAGATCTGATGCCACCAGAATATTGAATTGTTGAATTTATTCAATCAATTGTTGAAAATTTGAATGTCTTCACTGCATTTACATTTTTGACATTTGATTTGATAAATTCAACCTTTAAAGGCCTAGTTCACCCAAAATGTCTTCTCCTTGTGCTGCTACCTTGTCGTGGTGGAGAAGCTTGAGTGCCTCGAAGATCCTGTGGGCTATGCTGGCGGGGGCTCTGTTAAACCCCCGGAGGTTCAACCATACCAGGCACAGGTCACAGGTGAGGGGTCAGACGAAAGACAGTACATTGTTCTCCAGGTTGGGCTCGGGTTAGACAACCCAGCACTACTTACCTACATGCCATAAAGTTCAATAACTAAGTAAATCAACCAAAATTTAACTTCACTCATTTCGACTAAGGGTTTGGACCATTTTATGAGTAATCCATTCCTTTTTAGAGTTATAGTCAAACATGTCAAATACCTCCATACTGCTCGTGTGTAATGTCCATCTCTGTGTTTGATGGAGTTTACTGACTCCTTCAAGAATCATCTCAAGACATATTTATCTGTGCAGGCTTTTTGACCCTGGTCTGTGACAGTCTTTACACATCTTTACTTTACTTGCCTGTATAGAAGCCTTGATGAGAAGAATTGTTTCGGAAAATAATTAAACGAGTCTATACTATTAACTATAATACTATAAACTACTCTGAAGGTACTCCAGGTAATATCGCCAGTGATTCCAGTGTAGAATAGATGTTTTTAGCGTATTTTGGGAGGAAGTTCGTCCCTGGTCACTCAGTTGATTCATTCAAATGGATTTATATTTTTACCTATAACTGGAAAAAGAAAGAGATGACTCTGCAAATAATCCCAACCTTTAGTCAACATGAGTAGAAAATTTGCATTTTGGGTGAACTAACTTTTAAATATTCTGATGGCACCGATCCATGGGTTTGGTATATATATATGTATATATATGTATATATATGTATGTATATATATGTATGTATATATGTATATATATATATGTATATATATGTATATATATATGTATATATATGTATATATATATGTATATATATGTATATATATGTATATATATGTATATATATATGTATATATATGTGTATATATATGTATATATATGTGTATATATATATATGTATATATATATGTATTTTGATATAATGCTTGCATTTCAAAATAAAGGTAGACAGGAACTTTGTAAGGTATGAGTTGTGTCAAATAAATGACAAAAGCTATGACTAACTATAATTTAAATAACTTGAACTAAAAGCGTAATCTGAAATATGTTGAATAAGAAATGCCATAATGCAGGTGGAATTGAATAAGCAAATAAAGATACAATACAAGTTGAAGTGTGAGGGGGAAACAAAACCAGCAGAGGGCGAACATGTGCAAAAGTCTCTGGTGGAACCAACATTCTGGCTTGTGTTGCCGGTGGGACATAATTCACCTGAACACCCACTAGAAAGCCATGGTATAGATGTCAGTCTCTCTCACCTGCTCCTGACAACAAGACGTGACCTCAGCTCCTGATCACTACGAAGATACAACTGGTAGAAAAAACTAGTGATGGCGAGATGAAGCCTCATGAAGCACTGAAGCCTCCCAGCCGAGTAGTTCATCTTTGGAGCAAAGCCTCGTGAGGCTTCATTTGCACGACCATGCCATCATGTGGACAATTGGGAGCATTGCATCTTTGTGCGCAAATGATTCTGATATTAAAAAATGTGCTTGACAACCTTGTTTTTTTTTAAAATAATTATTCATTTTTATTTAAATGGTCGTCTCCAAGCTCTCATGCAGGGCCCTATAATGCCTCAGCATTGATGAAGTGTTGTTGTTGTATCCAATTTCCTGGGAACACAACAGACACTTCACCTTTTCAAAATGAAAAAAAAAAATGGATAAAAGTACAAGGCATGTCCAATGGAAACTATATATATATATATATACACCCATTATTATCTTTTATATATATATATATATATATACTTTATATGTGTAAAATATAATAATGGGTCTGTGTGTATATATATATGTATATATATATATATATATATATATATATACTGTATATAGTATATATAATAATGGGTGTGTGTATGTGTCTGTGAGAATATATTAATCACAGGCTGTGATTCACAGCCTATATTCCAACATCATTATACCTTA
This sequence comes from Callionymus lyra, assembly GCF_982586985.1. NCBI lineage: Eukaryota > Metazoa > Chordata > Actinopteri > Syngnathiformes > Callionymidae > Callionymus > Callionymus lyra. Next base: position 14,746,368 of record NC_141826.1, read on the forward strand.
CCTTACCTTGACAGCAAAAGATTGGGCTAAACTGGACAGCCTTATTAAGAAGGCCAGTTACGTCCTAGGGCGCCCCCTGGATCCTGTGGAGGAAGTGACTGGAGGGAGGATGCGGAGCAAGCTGGGCTCCATGAGGAGGAACTTGTCTCACCCTCTCCAGCACACACTGAGGGCATTGAGGAGCTCCATCAGTGATAGGATGCTCCATCCCCGGTGTGTGAGGGAGAGGTACCGCAGGTCTTTCCTCCCTGCTGCCATCAGACTCCACAACAAGAACACAGCAAGATAACTATTTAACTGCACCTCTTGTTATTTATGTAAATATGATTGTGTATATATTATATAGCGCAGATTTATCTTTTATTCCATTTAGATTTTCTTTCTCGTTTTTATTTCTGGGTGTTTTTATTTCTCTTGCTGCTGTTAAACCGAATTTCCCCTCGCGGGACTAATAAAGGTTTTCTGATTCTGATTCTGATTCTGATAGGAGAGATCAGCTCAAAATGCTGCCACACGGGGGAAAAATGCCTTTTTCTCGCCGGTTCCATGATACTAGTAGTAAACCAAAGTTTGCTATAGTCAACAATCCGCCAATCCAAGAGATGTTTCGTTTCCATTGCGTTTCGAGGCCACTTTTATTCTGAGTTTCGCGGGAAGTTCACGAGCGATTACCGAAACGGTCACGTGACGGGCTGGTTCACTCAGCGCTTCACGAGCCGGTCACGTGACTGGTTCACTCAGCGCTTCACGAGCCGGTCACGTGACTCGTTCAAGCAGCGCTGCTCGAACCAGTCACGTGACGGTTCGGTTCGCGAGGCCTCGAACGTCATCACTACGTCACCACCTACGTAACCAACACACGGCTCGATACACGCTTCATGAAAAAAATCCTGGATTACTCGACACACGCTTCGAAGCCTCGACACAGTCGGTAACATCACTAGAAAAAACTACTTTTAATGAGAATTATGTTTGCTCCTGAGTGTTAATAGTTGATTTAGATACTTTGGTTTAAGCTAATTTAAGCTTGCAGTATATAAGTAAGTCATTTTTATTTGTATAGCGCTTTTGCAGACCAGGGTCACAACGAGCTTAAACAATCAAAACAATACTCAATAAAATATAGTTTACACTTAAAACCGAATGTTTAAGCGCTTACTTAAATAGTTCTTAAAGATTTGTTTAAAAAGCAAGTTAAATTAACATTTTATTTAAGAAAACTTTTGACATTTATTGAAATGTATTAAAACTAATGCATGTTTTTGTTTTAAAGGTTATCAAACTGTTCTATACTGACTATTATATTCTGAACTGGAGTCCTCAACATAAATCATCAAGAAAATAAAAACAAAAAACGAGAATCGAGTTGTCCTTTGCATCCTTCAACAAGTGGTCAAGCTGTTTGGGCTGAGTGGTAGTGTTGTGTCGTTCGCGTACGATTCGAATCTTTTGAGTGAACGTACTGTTCCTTTCTCGGTTCAGTTGAACTCAGCCGCAACCGTGCCGGTTGGAGGGATTCCATGACTCTCTGAACCCTTGGCGTCAGGGAACGACAGAACATTTAGTTTTTATGTTGGCATATCTTAATTTAATATTTGTTTTTGCACTAGACTTAAACAAGGCCTTTTTATTTTATTGTTGATTGCATTTAAGTTTATATTACATTTTATTTTATATTTTAGTGCAATAAAACATATTTAACAACCAAGAAATTTAGTCACACTTTATTTGTTTATTGGACAGGCTGGAAACACACACACTGGGATAGTAACAGAATCTCTACTACAGCTGCAATGTTTGTTTGTGAACGTCTACACACAAGAGTCTGTCACCTTAGGCTGCTACTGCCACCTCAAGATCTTCTCTATTTGCTGAATTTCTCACGAATGTCTGTGTACTTTTTTTTTTGGATTGCCCCTCAAGTGCAGTGAATGTGAACCTCGGATCTGAATCATTAAACCTAGTAACGGATTGTTTGGCTGCGTTCAGGAAGTAGGAGAAATTGCAGTCAGGGCTCCATAAGCACTGAGTTAGTGATTTGGTGAACGAACGAACTGAATGAATCTTTTGAACGAATCCTTTTAATGAACGGATTCTAGTGATTCAGTACAGTCAAAAGAACTGCCGTGCCCATCACTACTGAGTTGTGGTCCGAACAAATGCAGAACTTGACATGCATGGACGCCGCATCGACTGCTGCCGCCCACTAGAGCGGTGTGTATACAGGGCGGCCATCTTGGTACAGTGCCACTCACTCCTACAGTGAAATAGTCACATCTAAAGAGAATGAAAAGCAAGTGAACTTCATCTTATGTCACGCTCCAAATTTCATAAATCATAAATATTTACGGTATGTTGTTTTCATATTTTATTATTCTGTTAGACTCTCCGTGTTCACGTCAGGTTTAACTTGTACCGCTTATATGTACTTGATGTGGCTATTCTTAAGCTAGTGCTACGAAGAAACGACGCAAATGTGACGTTGGACGTTAAAGCTGGTATCACTTTAAGTGTTGTGGTTCGGAGCTACACTCTAAAAAAAAAGTGTTCTGAAGGTAGTTTGACAAAAACAAAAGGGAAGTTCTGAAGTAAAGTTGAACAACACAAGTGAAGGTATAGTTACATATGAGGGAAATTAACTTTATCTCTGTTGAATCAAATTTATGGATGGGTTTGTTTGTTAGCTTATCTCCAAAGAGAAGTTACAGGATCTAGTTCACCTCACCACACCTCTGATGGTAAAACAGGTTTGGTTTGTTTGTTGAGTTCCTTCTGCTTCAGCAGAACATTTATTGTTTGCTTTTCTGCTCTGTGATGTGTGTGGTAAATATCCAACCCGTGTGAAATCCCTTTTTGCTTGTGTCACAGATTTTACGACACTGGGGCCATTAGTGACCCTAGAAACTCTTGTAAGAACCACCAAGAGTCAGACTTGCAACTTTAGCTCTAAACTGAAGACAACATGTTTTGCCCTCTTATGATTTCAGCTTTGTTTGTTTCATTTTCTAAATAATTCTTAATTTAACGTTCTGACTTGAAAATAAAGACATTCAAGGAGTGCAAGTATAACTTAGCAAAGAAGAAAATCTACTTGCATTTAGTTCGGCATTAAATTGTCTTCTTGCATTTCCTTTTTCTTCTGTTTTCAAAGCCTTTACTTTCCTAAAACTGTCAGTCAACTGAAAATAGATCAGATTCAGTAGGATGAGCTGTGATCATGTTTTTATGCAGATAAAATACATTAATACATTAAATTACTTACACTTTACAAAACACAGAAATAACATGATTTATAGGAAACGTGTCTTGAATTTCTCTTGGTAGTTTGATCCTCCATGACTGACTTGACTAAAGTCCTCCTCTGTGCTTTGTTTTTATTTCTCTTTGTTCTTGTTATTTTTAGTTATATGAATAATCGTCTGTATTGCTGTGTCTAAGTGGAACAACTATTTCAATAAGGTTCTACCTAACCTAACCTAAAAAGTCGTTTCTCATGTCAACATACTGAATAATAATGCAATCTTCATGAGGAAGTACAATATGTGTTTGTAACCCAGCTGTTTATTTTGTGTTTTATGTTTCAATGATTTTCACTGGAATAATTTAACCCAGCTGTTGTTTTTGTATTTTACGTTTCATGTTTCCGTGGACGCTCGGCTCGTCCTGTGCAAGAGGCACACTTTGAGAGGCAGACCCAGCACCGGGGGTGCCGTCAGAGTCCCCCCTGCCTGGGGAGTACGGCGGCACCACTAATAACCTCAGACTCTCCCGCTTTGCTCCCCGAACCAAGGGGAGGACTCGCAGAAGACGGAAGGCAAACAGTAGCCGGCCGGCCAACTCAAGTGGGCAAAAGCGTCCACGCCTCAACACCCCCACTCGACCTTATCTCCTACTGCCTTTTACAGGGAAAAACAATTCAAATGCAGTATTTGCATACATCGTCTAAAACCTTCCCCGATCTTGTGCCGAACATGTGTGCAAATGTTTTCAACTTGAGCTTAGTGGGTGGTTTTGTCAAAATATCCTCACATTTTGATTGTCATTTTTCTTGAAACATAGTCCCTGTTCAGCTGTACCTTTCAGATACCCCAGTACATGTTTCTCTGTACACCATTGTTCCTCTGAGGGTTCAGAAAAGTTCTCTGAAAGCTTGCTGACCACAAAACTGATATCTGGTCTCGTGCATGTGGCACAGCTTCTCAATTTTTCTGGATTCACTCATCTTATCTGCATCTTCTGAATAATCAAGTTTAGTCTCACTTGGGTTTCTCTTGGTTTGCAATTTTGCATTTTAAATCTTTCTAGTATTTTGTTGACATGTCTTTTCTGTGACATTTTTACTTCATCTTTTGTTTGTTCAAAATCAATTACAAGAAAATGTTTTAACCTCCCCAAATCTTTCATTTTAAACCTTTCTGTGAGTGTTCACTTGACTTTATCCAGTACCTTTCCATTGTTTGCAGTCAGGATCAAATCATTAACCCACAATATTATGATGGCTTTTTCCTCAGCGTTCTATTTTACGTACAAACTATGATCAGCAGGATTCTGCTTGGAATCATGTTCCTTCAAATATGCGTTTAACAAAGTGTTCCAATTTCTCCCAGACTGCTTGAGTCCATACAGAGAATTTTTTTAACCTGCATACAGGTTTTTCACCCGTTTCAGATTTCTTCTCAAAACCTTCTGGTTGCTCCATGTAAAGTTCACAGTCAATAGGTGCATGCAGGTATGCAGTTTTAACAGCCATCTGCTTTGTTTTGTTTGTTTTCGTTTTCTAAAAAAATCGAATTTAAATTTCGTTCTGACTTGAAAGTCAAGACGTTCAAGGAGTGCAAGTATAACTTATCAAAGAAGAAAATCTACTTACATTTTCTTTGGTATTAAATTGTCTTTTTTGAATTTTCTTCTTCTGTTTTCAAAGCCTTGTTTTCTTTCCTAAAACTGTCAGTCAACTGAAAATAGATCAAATTCAGTAGGATGACCTGTGATCATGTCTTTATACAGATAAAATACATTAATACTTTACAGAACAAAGAAGTCACATGATTTATAGGAAACGTATCTTCCTTTGGTAATTTGATCCCCCATGACTGACTTGACTGAACTCCTCCTCCTCCTCCTCTGTGCTATAAAGTCGGTGCTCACATAAACAGACCAAAAAAATAAATAGACAATATCTATTATCTATAATATATAAATATATAAATAGCTGAATAGATCAACTTTATAGTAAGTCTTCAATTAATTATTTTCTCTACCAATACAGTAAAATGTATTTTCTGTGGATAGTTTTCTTCTCTGCGGGTGCTCGTGTGGCAGCAGGTAAACAACTGACACTTATTCACTTATTGTATTTATTTTACTGAAAAATGTGAGTAACAGGAATAGAAAACCAATCTGAAATACTGAGTTGTTTTTCACTTCCTGCTAAAACGGATAAAACCGGAGTCCGTTACCGTCGCTCCAACACGACGTCACCTCCGGGTCTTAATACTTTGCTTTATGGAGAGAAAAGGATCAATTCAGAGTGTACGGTCGTTTATTCACCGCTTCAAAACAAACAAACATAGAAACTTTTACGATCGATCGGACTCGCTCTTTGCCGGCAGCTGTACAGGTCAATAGCTCCGGGAAAGACGGTCTTGGGTTATGGGTCGTCTCTACATTTAAGGGAAAGTTTCCTGTCCAGGGGGTCGCCTTTTCCGGGGCAGTGGTTCTTTTATGTTAACTTCTGTTTCGAGTCACCTGGAGAGTAACTTCCTTCCTTGCCTGTTGTGTGGGCAAGTTCCTTTGTCTTCCAGCCCCCCTCTTTTGGGTGTGTTCCGTGTTGCCCTTTTGTTTCACGCCCACAGGTGTGAACAGAGCAGACAGACAGTCCTTCATTAAATCGCTGAATAATCTCTAGTCTGTTTCAAGCTACCCTTGACACAGTGTATATCAGTATGCAAGTGAAATGTTGGTTGTGAATGTGTATTTAAACGTTTAAGCTCTTAGATGAGGCTAGTATTTTATACTCTATATTTTGATCATCTTTTTAGCATTAATTTAACTTATGGCGTATACGTATAGTGTACAATAATTTCCAATCTAACACTGCTCCACGACATGACGAACGGCAGATTGGATGTTTGCATGTTAATAACTCGGGAACACTAAGGTGTTGAATTACAAATATCACCTCTTTCTAGTCAGAGTTATGTGCTGTATTTACTACGAGCATAATATTCCGTCGTATTGTCCTGATAAAATACACAGATCTCTATGCAGGCGGCAAGTGACGCAGCGTTTAAGGGACCGTCCTACAATAAACGAATAGTGAAAAAGGGTTCTTTTTTTGTGTCTTTGTATCTCCTTAACCTTAGGTCATATGGTCACAATATTTATATGACTATTGAAGGACCTCACCACCCTCTTCATACCAATAGAGAAGGTCACTAGATGATAATGATATAAAGATACTTTGTTGATCCCCGGAGGAGAAATTATTTTCTCTATTACTAAGTATAGAGACTAAGAACTTGTCCTCTGTCCTTGAAAAAGTCGGTGCTCACATCAACATACCATATTTGAATAATCTTCATGAGGAAGTATGTCTTGAGCCACACCTTTAATGTTAACACAGGTCTTTGTTTGTCTCAGTTGTTACTGCGTCACAAACCTGCCACGTAAAGTTAACAGCAATGACAGTACTTCAACAGTTGGAGTCGTGAAAAAACAACAAGTCTCTTCTGCTTCATCATCACATTTGTTGTTGGTTTGTCTGGTCTGTGATGGACTGGTTTGGTAACTGGTATTTATTTAAAACTCACACTTCACTTGAGTCCTTACATCAACCAGAAATCCTGATTTCATAAACAATGACAATGAAGAGGTTTCACAACAAAGAACTCACATCATTAATAGAAAATGGAACCTTGAATTCTTTTGGTAATTTGATCCTCCATGACTGACTTGACTGAACTCCTCCTCTGTGCTTGAAAAGTCGATGCTCAAGTCAACAGACCACATTTGAATAACCTTCATGAGGAAGTACAATATGTCAGCGGATTATTTTCCCTGCCATGTCAGGAAAATTACTTTTCTGTTGATTGTTGTCTTCTCTGGGGGTGTTAGTGTGACAGTGTGGTACTGAAAATAAAATAAAATAACTAGAAAAAAATGTGATGGTCGAAAACCAATAAGAAATACTGAGTTTTTTTATACTTCCTGTGCCACGACTTGACGAGTCAAGAGCTCTCCACGATCAATCAAATAAATACACCTGATAGCTGGAAACAACAACTTAAAGAGTTGAAATAGTTTGAACATGAAAGCAGGTAGATTTACAAGAAACCAGAGATGAGGTGCAAGAGAATAGCAAGGTGCAGTTTTTTTTGGCCCTCGAACTAAACGCTCTGGTTTAACCAGATAAGTAATAGACAAAGAAATGTAGGCGCAGCAATGAAGGACATTTTATCAAATGTTTTCTAGCATTTCAGTTGACAGATTCATCAGGTTCTTCTGGATATGCAATTCTTCTATTTCAGAAGGTTGTTTTTGACGGGAGACGGGTGGATTTGGATTGAGTTTTGAGTTTGTTGAAAATGTCACAGTATTAAAATAATTGTGTTGACTTTAAAGGGTCTAAATAATCCAGTGAAGAGATAAACGTTAATGGCCAAATAAAAAAAAAATGTCAAGACTTAAATTATATACCTCCAAGAAACACACTTAACCAAGACCAAACATGATAAACTTTGAAAATTCCACTCTAATGCATACTTCAGCTCATTCAAAGCTGCTCGAAGAAGAGATGGCAATCTTTACTCGGTAAAGATAAGAAAACTGACTGCGTGACAAAAAAAGGAAGAGTAATGCTGGTCAAAGGGTTGAAAATGAGAAGGTTACACTGGTGAATATATATAAAATATATATAGATAGAGAGAGAGAGGTTTTTTTTAATATACATTGACCTCTGAACGGGATAGTACAAACAAAAGGACACAGAAATAGGAATGAGTTAAAGAGAAAATGCTCATTTTGTGAATTACACAAAGTCAGAGAAACAAACTTATATGATCATGGGACCTTGGCAAAGCAGAGATCTATTGCAGATACTCCTTCAATTCTAACAAAATGGCAGATGCCAAGTGGCTTGTGAACACACCAATGGATGCCCCCTGGTGGTGGTTGATCTCCTACTTTGACTATCGTTATTTATTTTAAAGTTAAAAATACTAATTAATCAGGAAACAAGGAGGGGGAGAACACAGCCAGAGTTACTTCTCACCTCATGTGTGACTCCAACTTAAGAGTTTTACACACAAACATACACACACACTCATGGAAGTGAAATCCAGGTAACGACATTAACTAATACAGTATCAACACTTCAAAGTGATGTTCCGGAAAATCAATGAATATTTTCTCTGTAACAATTTAAAAAACCTTCTTGTCAATGAGATGTTTAGATGGAAATATTAACTTAGTCTTGTTGTTTCTGCAGAATTTCACTCTCTCTCCTATCATGAAGTCATGTCAGCTGACCAAAGGTTCGTGGATGGATTTGGGCACCATGTTCACTTTGTCCACTATAACGGCAATGGACCAGAACCCAGAGAAGACTGGATGAGACGAGTCTTAGACGAACATCGAGAGAAACATTTGAACACGTGGACTGATGATCAGCTGGTCCAGAAGATGATCTTAGAGAAGAAAACACAAGGATTAAACATAAGTCAAGGTAGGTAGAGAGAGACACGCACACCTGCACACAAACACACCTGCACACACACACAAGGAGGTGAAAGTTAATTTCAGCTTGTGTCTCTCAGGTGTTCACTTGATCCAGAGGATATCTAGATGTCTGTGGGATGATGAGACTGAAGAGGTCAGAGGTTATCATTTGTTTGCCTACAATGGAGAAGATGTCATTAAGTTCTACCCTAAGGGGAAACAGTGGTTTACTCGACATTCAGAAGATGAAGACATCGCACGTAATCTGAACTCAAGAGTTGATCTGAACCAACAAATCCACGACCATTTGACTCAGGAATGTCCAGAGCGGCTGAAGATGTATTTGGACTACGGGGAGAAGCGTCTGCTGAGAAAAGGTAGAGGACGTGTTGGTGTGTGTGAGTGACAGAACATGTGTGTGTGTGTAGAAGCTCTCAGAGGACTGTGGTGTCACTGACAGTCATGAACTCCATCAGCTGATCTAAACACTGATCTTTGTCTTCTCCAGATCCTCCACAAATGTTTCTCCTCCAGAAGAACTCGTCCTCTCCCATCGTCTGCCTCGCCACAGGGTTCTTTCCTAAACATACTCACTTGTTTTGGAGGAAAGATGGAAAGACCATCACTGGTGATGATGACATGTGGATAAAAGAAACTCTCCCAAACCCTGACGGGACTTTCCAGAAAAAGGCTGAACTTCTGCGTCCACCTGGTCAGCCTGAAGACTGGAGCAGGTACGAGTGTGTGTTCAGAGGCTACGGTCAGGATGAAGTGATCCGCAGACTGGATGAAGGACTCGACAAGAACCGTGAGTCTTTTTTCTTCTTCTTCTTCACTTCTTTCCCTCTTTCCATGAGTGTCCAGATCCACGTTCCTCCAGAAGAGACGAGTCTGAGTTCTCTGTTGTCATGAACTCCTCCAGATTCTGAAGTTGAGACGAAATTTAACACTCTTGATAGAAAAGTAACAGATGGAGGTGAAATCAGAAACAAAGATGACGAGTCTTTCATTGTGATTCTAGAAGGTGTTGGTGTGTGTCTGGACACTAATTCTGCTTCCATTACACTCGGAATTTATCAAATTAAACTCAGATTATGATTAGAAAAAGTTCAACACACTTTCATCAGGAGGTTTTTAACATGTTTCAATATTGAGATAAATTGTAAAAGTTCAAAGAAACTATGTTTCAAGGTGTGAGTGTCTTGATGTTGTCATTATGTTCAGTTGGTCGATGTGTTTGCTGATTTCATTATTGAACTCAAGGTCAAATCATTGAAACTCAACTGATGAAGCTTCACTGAGCTGTTCTTACTGTGGTTCTGATGTTGTGTTTTTCTCATCCCTTTATCTCAGAGACGACTGGCTCTGAACCCACCACCATCATCATCATCATCATCAGCATCAGCATCATCATCATCATTAGTGTCTCAATATATCGTTTCAGAAAACGCACAAAGAGCCAGAATGCTGAGAAAAATTCAAAAGTTCTTAATGAAAAAACATTAACAGTAGATCTGATGCCACCAGAATATTGAATTGTTGAATTTAGCAAATCAATTGTTGAAAATTTGAATGTCTTTACTGCATTTACATTTTTGACATTTGATTTGATTAATTCAACCATTAAAGGCCTAGTTCACCCAAAATGTCTTCTCCTTGTGCTGCTACCTTGTCGTGGTGGAGAAGCTTGAGTGCCTCGAAGGTCCTGTGGGCTATACTGGCGGGGGCTCTTTTAAGCCCCCGGAGGTTCAACCCTGCCAGGCACAGGTCACAGGTGAGGGGTCAGACGAAAGGCAGTACATTGTTCTCCTGGTTGGGCTCGGGTTAGACAACCCAGCACTACTTACCTACATGCCAGGAGGCATAAAGTTCAAGTAAATCACCCAAAATTTAAACTTCACTCATTTCGACTAAGGGTTTGGACCATTTTCAGAGTAATTCATTCCTTTTTAGAGTTATAGTCAAACATGTCAAATACCTCCATACTGCTCGTGTGTAATGTCCATCTCTGTGTTTGATGGAGTTTACTGACTCCCTCAAGAATCATCTCAAGACATATTTATCTGTGCAGGCTTTTTGACCCTGGTCTGGGACAGTCTTTACACATCTTTACTTTACTTGCCTGTATTGAAGCCTTGATGAGAAGAATTGTTTTGGAAAATAATTAAACAAGTCTATACTATTAACTATAAAACTATTAACTACTCTGAAGGTACTCCAGGTAATATCGCCAGTAATTCCAGTGTAGAATAGATGTTTTTGGAAGAAGATGGATTTATAGTTTTACCTATAACTGGAAAAAGAAACCGATGACTCTGAAAATAATCCCAACCTTTAGTCAACATGAGTAGAAAATTTGCATTTTGGGTGAACTAACTTTTAAATATTCTGATGGCACCGATCCATGGTTTTATATATATATATATATATATATATATATATATATATATATATATAAATCAAAATCAAGAGCTTTTTCTTCATAAGACAACAACATGAGTTTTTAATGTGTATACATTATAGTGAGTTCATAACTTAATTTAATAAGTTACCTGTTATTTGTATTGTTGTTTACATACTGTATAGGTGTACTGTTGAGATTTCATCAAAGTGATTTCTTATCTTGTAAGTTTATTCACTTATGTTATGGCTGGAAAACTGGAAGATGGATAAATAAGTTCTTGTACTAATAAAATTAAGGTAACGATTTGCATGGACAGTTCTGAGTAGAATCAAAATTAATTAAGTTAGAATAACTAAATGGAGTAATTTCAACACAATTAAAATGAAGTTGGTTCAACTTAAACAAGCTTGGAGAGGAAAAGGTAAATCATGCTGCTTGTACTAAAGTAATTGAGTTAGCCTAACTAGAGAAGTCTTGGCTCAATACTAGCTAAGTTTAAATAACCTAAAAATATAACTTAAATATCCATGCAAATTGTTACATATCAATATTTCACTTTGAGCCAGTGCCAGAGATTATTATTATTATTCATTATCTTCATCAATATAGATCTTGTAAATAAAATATTTACTCAAAGAATTGTGTTCTTGTGTTTTTTGTTTGTTTGGTGTTTCTTTTAGTGCACCACTGTTTTCAAATGGTGTTAGTAGAAATGTGTTTTATATAAATGCATTAAAGTTAAACTTTGTGGATTTAAGTGTGTCTGAAATAGATCTTGCACCTCTACTGTACTTATCATAGATTTTTTTTAAAATAAAGATATGAAAAAATTTGTTTGACAAAAACTATGACTAACTATACTTTAAATAACTTGAACTAAAAGCGTGATCTGAAATATGTTGAATAAGAAATGCCATAATGAAGGTGGAATTGAATAAGCAAATAAAGATACAATACAAGTTGAAGTGTGAGGGGAAAACAAAACCTGCAGAGGGCGAACATGTGCAAAAGTCTCTGGTGGAACCAACATTCTGGCTTGTGTTGCTGGTGGGACATAATTCACCTGAACACCCACTAGAAAGGCATGGTATAGATGTCAGTCTCTCTCACCTGCTCCTGACAACAGGACATGACCTCAGCTCCTGATCACCACGAAGATACAACTGGTAGAAAAAACTACTTTTAATGAGAATTATGTTTGCTCCTGAGTGTTAATAGTTGATTTAGATACTTTGGTTTAAGCTAATTTAAGCTTGCAGTATGTAAGTAAGTAATTTTTATTTGTATAGCGCTTTTCCAGACCAGGGTCACAAAGAGCTTAAACAATCAAAACAATACTCAATAAAATATAGTTTACACTTAAAACCGAGTGTTTAAGCGCTTACTTAAATAGTTCTTAAAGCTTTGTTTAAAAAGCAAGTAAAATTAACATTTTATTTAAGGAAACTTTTGACATTTATTGAAATGTATTAAAACTAATGCATGTTTTTGTTTTAAAGGTTATCAACCTGTTCTTTACTGACTATTATATTCTGAACTGGAGTCCTCAACATAAATCATCAAGAAAATAAAAACCAAAGAACGAGAATCGAGTTGTCCTTTGCATCCTTCAACAAGTGGTCAAGCTGTTTTTCAAGTTTGGGCTGAGTTGTGGTCCGAACAAACGCAGAACTTGACATGCATGGACGCCGCATCGACTGCTGCCGCCCACTAGAGCGGTGCGTATACAGGGCGGCCATCTTGGTACAGTGCCACTCACTCCTACAGTGAAATAGTCACGTCTAAAGAGAATGAAAAGCAAGTGAACTTCACGCTCCAAGTGTCATAAATCATCAATATTTACGGTATATTGTTTTCATATTTTATTATTCTGTTAGCTTCTCCGTGTTCACATCATGTTTAACTTGTACCGCTTATATCTACTTGATGTGGCTATTCTTAAGCTAGTGCTACGAAGAAACAACGCAAATGTGACATTAAAACTGGTATCACTTTACAGGTTTTAGTGTTGTGGTTCGGAGCTACACTCTAAAAAAAAAAGTGCAGCTGAAAGATAATGTCCTGACACCTGTGAGGGGAAACTACTTCATCTTTCTTTTAAACCAGGGCTGGATTATACATTTTTGTGCAGTGCAGAGCTGCTAGAATTAAAGGCCTTTATCAAAAATACCCCCCCCCCCCTCTTCTGATGTTACAAATATTGTAAATATTACAAAAACTTTCCATTCTCTTTATTGTAAGGAAGCAGTGGGGGGGCGTATCAACGGAATACTGTGTATCTTTGTACTGTGGAAGACTTTCCTTTACAAGATTAATTTCTAACCTAGAAGTTTGTCTTGATATAAATAGATTTCAACATACAGTGGCTTACAAATGTATTCATACACCTTGATTTTTTCCACATTGGACGCCACAAACATAAATATATCTTATTAGAATTTAATGTGAAAGTGTCACACAATTGTGAAGTACAAAGAAAATTATACATGATTTATCCGGAAATGGAAAGAGTATGGCACGACTGCAAACCTACCAAGACACGTCCACCTAAACTTACAGGCCGAACAAGGAGAGCACTTCTCTTCAGTAGGGGGCAGGGAAGTTGGTCAGAGTTGATAGGAGATGGATGGTGCCGTACAGGGCAATCTTGAAAGAAAACCTGTTGGAGTCTGCAAAAGACTAGAGACTGGGCGGAGGTTCACCTTCCAGCAGGACAACGACCCTAAACATAAAGCCAGGGCTACAATAAAATGGTTTAAAACATATTCATGTGTTAGAATGGCTCAGTCAAAGTCCAGACCTATATCACATCGAGAATCTGTGGCAAGATCTGAAAAGCGCCGTTCACAAGTGTTCTGATGCTAATCTGACTGATTTTGAGCTGATTTTTAAAGAAGAATGGCCAATAATCTCAGTCTATAGATGTGCACAGCTGGTAGAGACATACCCTGAATGACTTGCAGCTGTATTTGTAGCAAAAGACAGTTCCACAAAGTATTGACTCACTTTTCACTTTTTTTTAAAAACTTTTAATTTTTTTTTAAGTCATGTATAATTTTCTTTGTACTTCACAATTGTGTGACACTTTGTGTTGGTCTTTCACATTAAACTCCAATAAGATATATATGTTTGTGGCGTGTAATGTTGAAAAGTTCAAGGGGCATGAATACTGTTGCAAGCCACTGTAATTGTAATGTCTGATTTTTGAGACTTCGTCAGGATTGAAATGTGTGCAGTGTGAAGTGTTGCAGAATTCTATACAACAGTGGGAAGTACAAGATAATTCTATGCTATACATTGTTTGCATTTAAAAAAAAAAAGTTAAATATATATCAAGTTTGTCTACATTTTACTCACAGAACCATGAAGTGGAAAAAAGCATTTTAAGGTGAAGCTTTTCTCCCGATTACGGTGACATTTAAGACTGAAAAGTGTTTGCATTAGTTCAACAATTGTAATTATAAATAATTATTTATTGTGGTATATGAAAAATATGTGAGATCATTCAATTATTAATATATATATGAATATTTTCTTCCTCTTGTTCTTGCTGTGGGACTTTATCGTCAGGATGTCCTTCTTTAATCACCTGTACTTTATTTATCCATGAACATCATTGGTTCCATCATTAGCTCTACCTCTTATTTATTGTCATTATTTGCAAAGAGAGGAATTCTAGTTCACCTTGCCACACTTCTGATGGTAAAACAGGTTTGGTTTGTTAGTTGAGTTCCTTCTGTTTCAGCAGAACATTTATTGTTTGTATTCTGTTTTATTTCTCTTTGTTCTTGTTCTTATGTTTTTTTTGAATAATCGTCTGTATTGCTGTGTCTAATTAGAAAAACAATTCAATAACGTTCTACCTAACCTAACCTAAAAAGTCGGTTCTCACGTCAACATACCCAATGAAGAATAATACAATAATCTTCATGAGTAAGTACATTATGTCTTTGTAACCCAGCTGTTTATTTTATGTTTCATGTTGTGATTATTTTCACTGGAAAAGTTTAACCCAGTTATTTTTGTATTTTATGTTTCATTCGTTTTTAATTGTCATACCATAATATGACACTGTCGCTTTAGGACGACCACTGTTTGTACTTGTGTTCCACCAAAGAGACTGAGAAACCCCTGAGTTGTACAGTGCCACTCGCTCCTACAGTGAAATAGTTACGTCGAAAGAGAATGAAAAGCAAGTGAACTTCATCAAATGTGTCATAAATCATCAATATTTACAGTACATATTTTATTTATTGTATGTATTGTTTAACTTGTACGGCTTATATGTACTTGATGTGGCTATTCTTAAGCTAGTGCTACGAAGAAACGTCGCAAATGTGACGTTAGACATTAGTCTAGTCTATTTTTGTCATATTTTCACCTTGCCTCGATGGTAAAACAGGTTTGGTTGGTTGATATCCTTCTGTATTTATTTTCTGCTCTTGATCCTCCATGATTTTTTTGACTGAACTCTTCCTCCTCCTCCTCCTCTGTGCTTTAAAAGTCGGTGCTACCATCATTAGACCACATTTGAATAACCTTCATGAGGAAGTACAATATGTCTTCAGCGGATAATTTTCCCTGCTATGGAAGGAAGATTATTTTTCTGTTGATAGTTTTCTTCTCTGCGGGTGCTCGTGTGACAGCAGGTAAACAACTGACTTTCATTCTCATGATCTTACTTTTACTAAAATCCTGCATCATCAAGAGGGACTCAGCTTTCAAATATTTCACTCATCAAGTATTTTACTGAAAATGTAATTGAGACTAGAAAACTTTTAACAGAAATACTGAGTTGTTTTTGACTTCCTGTTCCACGACATGACGAGTCAAGAGCTCGCCACGGTCAATCAAATAAATACACCTCCTGATAGCTGGAAACGACCACTTAAAGTGAAATAGTTTGAATATGAAAGCAGGTAGATTAACTAGAAATCAGAGACAAGGTTAAAAGATGGAAACATTTCTAGATAAAGATACCGACACACAAACAATCTGCAACTAAAGACGACACGCTGCTCACCTGCTATACCTCCAAGAAACACACGTAACCAAGACCAAACATAATAAACTTTGAAAATGGGCTACTCTAATGCGTACTATAATCTTTACTCGGTAAAGTTTGAATGGGAAAAACAACGACGTGACAAAGAAGGAAGATAAGTGCTGGTCAAAGGGTGGAAGATGAGAAGGTTACACTGGTGAATATATATGATATATATATATAGAGAGAGATCGAGAGAAAGAGAGTTTTTTCCATACGTTGACCTCTGAAATGGAGGAAATACTAATTTGTGGAGGGAACATAAACATTGTGATGAATGCTGCACTGGATAGAACGAAGAAAATAAGGAAACGGTAGTAGGAATGACTTTAAGAGAAAATGCTTGATTTATGAATTACACAAAGTCAGAGAAACAAACTTACAGGATCATGGGCACTTGGCAAAGCAGAGATCTATCGCCTTCAATTCTAACAAAATTGTGGATGCCATGTGGCTTCTGAACACACCAATGGATGCCCCATGGTGGTAGTTGACCTACTTTGACTATCAAGGAAGGGGAGATCGTTTGTGTTTAGATGGAAATATTAACTTATTCTTGTTGTTTCTGCAGAATTTCACAATCTCTCCTATCATGAAGTCATGTCAGCTGACCAAAGGTTCGTGGATGGATATGTGGACGATGTTCACTTTGTCCACTATAACGACAATGGACCAGAACCCAGAGAAGACTGGATGAGACCAGTCTTAGAGGAACATCGAGAGAAACATTTGAACACATGGGCTGATGATCTGCTGGTCCAGAAGATGATCTTAGAGAAGAAAACACAAGGATTAAACATAAGTCAAGGTAGGTACACACACACACACACACGCACACACACACACACAAGGAGGTGAAAGTTAATTTCAGCTTGTTTCTCTCAGGTTTTCACTTGATCCAGAGGATATCTAGATGTGAGTGGAATAATAAGACTGGAGAGGTCAGAGGTTATCATTTGTTTGCCTACAATGGAAAAGACTTCATTAAGTTCTACATTGAGGACAAACAGTGGTTTACTCGACATTCAGAAGATGAAGACATCGCACGTGATCTGAACTCAAGAGATGATCTGAACCAACAAATCCACGACTATTTGACTCAGGAATGTCCAGAGCGGCTGAAGATGTATTTGGACTACGGGGAGAAGCGTCTGCTGAGAAAAGGTAGAGGACGTGTTGGTGTGTGTGAGTGACAGAACATGTGTGTGTGTGTAGAAGCTCTCAGAGGACTGTGGTGTCACTGACAGTCATGAACTCCATCAGCTGATCTAAACACTGATCTTTGTCTTCTCCAGATCCTCCACAAATGTTTCTCCTCCAGAAGAACTCGTTCTCTCCCATCGTCTGCCTCGCCACAGGGTTCTTTACTAAACAAACTTACTTGTTTTGGAGGAAAGATGGAAAGAAAATCACTGGTGATGATGACATGTGGATAAAAAAAACTCTCCTAAACCATGACGGGACTTTCCAGAAAAAGGCTGAACTTCTGCGTCCACCTGGTCAGTCTGAAGACTGGAGCAGGTACGAGTGTGTGTTCAGAGGCTACAGTCAGGATGAAGTGATCCGCAGACTGGATGAAGGACTCGACAACAACCGTGAGTCTTTTTTTCTTCTTCTTCACTTCTTTCCCTCTTTCCATGAGTGTCCAGATCCATGTTCCCCCAGAAGAGATGAGTCTGAGGTCTCTGTCATGAACTCAGACTCATCTCTTCTTCATGAACAGATTCTGAAGTTGAGACGACATTTAACACTCTTGATAGAAAAGTAACAGATGGAGGTGAAATCAGAAACAAAGATGACGAGTCTTTCATTGTGATCCTAGAAGGTGTTGGTGTGTGTCTGGACACTAATTCTGCTTCCATTACATTCTGAATTGATCAAAATTAAATTGTAATCATGATTAGAGAAAGTTCAACACACTTTCATCGGGAGGTTTTTCACATGTTTCAATATTGAAATCAATTGTAAAAGTTCAAAGAAACAATGTTTCATGGTGTGAGTGTCTTGATGTTATCATTATGTTCAGTTGGTTGATGTGTTTGCTGATTTCATTATTGAACTCAAAGTCAAACACTCTCTCACTGTCATGCACACAAATGACCCTCAAAATAATGCTGACACTACAAATGATCTGACTACAGTATTAGAACCTTTTATGAAAACTTGGAAATATTTCTTGCATTTTGTTTTA
Source organism: Callionymus lyra (assembly GCF_982586985.1). NCBI lineage: Eukaryota > Metazoa > Chordata > Actinopteri > Syngnathiformes > Callionymidae > Callionymus > Callionymus lyra. The sequence continues at coordinate 14,764,725 of NC_141826.1, forward strand.
ATTGACACTCAACTGATGAAGCTTCACTGAGCTGTTCTTACTGTGGTTCTGATGTTGTGTTTTTCTCATCCCTTTATCCCAGAGACGACTGGCTCTGAACCCACCACCATCATCATTATAGTCATCATCATCATCATCATCATCATCATCATCATCATCATCATCATCTGTGTCTCAATATATCGTTTCAGAAAACGCACAAAGAGCCAGAATGCTGAGAAAAATTCAAAAGTTCTTAATGAAAAAACATTAACAGTAGATCTGATGCCACCAGAATATGAAATGGTTGAATATATCAAATTAATGTTGAAAATTTGAATGTCTTCACTGCATTTAAAGTTTTTGACATTTGAATTGTTAAATTCAACCATTAAAGGTCTAGTTCACCCAAAATTTCTTCTCCTTTACTTGCCTGTATTGAAGACTTGATGAGAAGTATTGTTCCAGAAAATAATTCACCAAGCATTATGAAAGCATGTAGATGTTTTTAGCTTCTTTTTGGAGGAAGTTCATCCCTGGTCACTCAGTTGCATTTCATTCAAATGGATTTATATTTTTACGTTTCAACCTCCCAACCTCAGTCAACATGAGGGTGAGTAGAAAATATGAATTTTGGTTGAACTAACCCTTTAAATATTCTGATGGCACTGATCCATAGAGTTATAAGTATAGCTCAAAATATTTTTCTTCATAAGACAACAACATGAGTTTTAATGTGTATACATTATAGTGAGTTCATAACTTAATTTAATAAGTTACCTGTTATTTGTTTTATTGTTTACATACTGTATAAGTGTACTGTTGAGATTTCATCAAAGTACTGTACTTTTAAACAGTTTTCTGTTGTTTTTTTTACGTTCTTAGTTTATTAAGTTATGTTATGGCCACCTTTTTGTGTACTATTGAATTTTCATACATTAAAGTTAAATTAATGTGTTGATTGAAGTGTGACTTAAATAGATCTTGCACCTCTACTGTACTTTATTGATCCCTCTGGAGTATGTGTACGTTTGCACAAAACTATTTTTAATGAAGATATTAAAACATTTGCTTTTTCTGGAAATTAAATCTCATTGACAATAACCAAACCCGCTCTGCAGTGATTGGTCAAACACTGAGGCTTGTCATGCAGCGTCATCAATCCAGGAAGTCTTCATCTCCAAGGGAGAAGCAAAGCCAATTATTATAATTTATTCTCTTAACCTCTTGTTCTGGGAGATTTCAGAAGAAGGAGAACTTTATAAAGTAATAACTTCAAAACGTGGTCATGATGAGAGACTTGGAAGAGAAGCTTTAAACATTTGTAACATGTAAGTCAGTAGATTTGGGTTTTCGCTCAATTTACCCTTAAAAACATTGTTGAAAAACGCTTGGATTACTGTAGTAAAGTGGTTGTGCTACGTTTTGTCAATAGATGGCAGTACAAGCTAGTAGTTTTACTTTCTTGCAACATCAGCGTGAGACTCTCGCAATGACTGTTCACCATTTTGACCACTAGGTAGAGCCAGAGTTCCACAAACATATCTAAGAATTCACTGACGGCATCAAATCATGGGACTGTTATTTATCGCCTTTTTATTATAATTTTTTTTAACCAATATCCAAGGTATAAGTCAACTTACCTTGACATATACTGTATGTATTTAGGTTACTTAAAAAAACGGATATAATGCTTGCATTTCAAAATAAAGGTAGACAGGAACTTTGTAAGGTATGACTTGTGTCAAATAAATGACAAAAGCTATGACTAACTATACTTTAAATAACTTGAACTAAAAGCGTGATCTGAAATATGTTGAATAAGAAATGCCATAATGAAGGTGGAATTGAATAAGCAAATAAAGATACAATACAAGTTGAAGTGTGAGGGGAAAACAAAACCTGCAGAGGGCGAACATGTGCAAAAGTCTCTGTTGGAACCAACATTCTGGCTTGTGTTGCCGGTGGGACATAATTCACCTGAACACCCACTAGAAAGGCATGGTATAGATGTCAGTCTCTCTCACCTGCTCCTGACAACAGGACGTGACCTCATCTCCTGATCACCACGAAGATGCAACTGGTAGAAAAAACTACTTTTAATGAGAATTATGTTTGCTCCTGAGTGTTAATAGTTGATCTAGATACTTTGGTTTAACCTAATTTAAGCTTGTAGTAAGTAAGTATTTTTTTTATTTATATAGCGCTTTTCCAGACCAGGGTCACAAAGTATATAGTTTACACTTGTTTTAACACTTACTTTAATAGTTCTGAAAGCTTTGTTTGAAAAGCAAATTAAATTAACATTTTATTAAAGTAAACTTTTGACTAATGCATGTTTTTGTTTTAAAGGTTATCAACCTGTTCTATACTGACTATTATATTCTGAACTGGAGTCCTCAACATAAATCATCAAGAAAATAAAAACCAAAGAACGAGAGTCGAGTTGTCCTTTGCATCCTTCAACAAGTTGTCAAGCTGTTTTTCAAGTATGGGCTGAGTTGTGGTCCGAAAAAACGCAGAACTTGACATACATGGACGCCGCATCGACTGCTGCTGCCCACTAGAGCGGTGTGTATACAGGGCGGCCATCTTGGTACAGTGCCACTCACTCCTACAGTGAAATAGTCACGTCGAAAGAGAATGAAAAGCAAGTGAACTTCACGCTCCAAGTGTCATAAATCATAAATATTTACGGTATATTGTTTTCATATTTTATTATTCTGTTAGCTTCTCCGTGTTCACGTCATGTTTAACTTATACCGCTTATATGTACTTGATGTGGCTATTCTTAAGCTAGTGCTAAGAAGAAACGACGCAAATGTGACGTTAGACATTAAAACTGGTATCACTTTACAGGTTAGGGGTTGTGGTTCGGAGCTACACACTTAAGTGCAGCTGAAAGATAATGTCCTGACACCTGTGAGAGGAAACTACTTCATCTTTCTTTTAAACCAGGGCTGGATTATACATTTGTGTGCAGTGCAGAGCTGCTAGAATTAAATGCCTTTATCAAAAATACCCCCCCCCCTCTTCTGATGTTACAAATATTGTAAATATTACAAAAACTTTCCATTCTCTTTATTGTAAGGAAGCAGTGGGGGGCGTATCAACGGATTACTGTGTATCTTTGTACTGTGGAAGACTTTCCTTTACAAGATTAATCCTAACCAAGATTAATTCTAACCTAGAAGTTTGTCTTTATATAAATAGATTTCAACATACAGTGGCTTACAAATGTATTCATACACCTTGATTTTTTCCACACTGGACGCCAAAAACATAAATATATCTTATTAGAATTTAATGTGAAAGATCAACAAAATGTCACACAATTGTGAAGTACAAAGAAAATTATACATGATTTATCCGGAAATGGAAAGAGTATGGCACGACTGCAAACCTACCAAGACACGTCCACCTAAACTTACAGGCCGAACAAGGAGAGCCCTTCTCTTCATCAGGGGGCAGGGAAGTTGGTCAGAGTTGATGGGAAGATGGATGGTGCTGTACAGGGCAATCTTGAAAGAAAACCTGTTGGAGTCTGCAAAAGACTAGAGACTGGGGCGGACCTTCCAGCAGTAAAAAGACCCTAAATCAGAATCAGAATCAGAAATCCTTTATTTGTCCCGCGAGGGGAAATTCGGTTTAAACAACAGCAGGAGCAATATACCACAAATAAAACACCCAGAAATAAAATAATAAAATGAAAAAATTTAAATAGAATATAATAGAAATCTGCACCATATTATATATACACAACATATTTACAAAAATAACAAGAAGAAAGGTGCTGTTAAATATTTATCTGGCTGTGTTCTTGTTGTGGAGTTTGATGGCAGCAGGGAGGAAGGACCTGCAGTACCTCTCCCTCACACACCTAAACATAAAGCCAGGGCTACAATGGAATGGTTTAAAACAAAACATTCATGTGTTAGAATGGCTCAGAGCTCAAAGTCCAGACCTAAATCACATCAAGAATCTGTGGCAAGATCTGAAAAGCGCCGTTCACAAATGCTCTGATGCTAATCTGACTGAGTTTTGGCAGTTTTTCAAAGAAGAATGGGCAAAAATCTCAGTATATTGTAGTAGTTTTATATTTCTTATAAAAAGGTTTGTATTCAGAACATCTGGAAAAAGTTCTGGTAGATTAAACTTTAAAATTGCATCTAGGTAAAATTTACCTGAAGTTGGAGCACCACCACTTTTATTTTATATTACAAGGGAAACTATTCAATTTACGTGGACAATAATTAATTAATTGGCCTTATTAATTAACTATGAAACACTAGTTTTAATTAATTTAAAATTATTATACACTATAGATATACGCCATACTTAAATGAATGCTAAAAGATAATCAAAATATAAAGTATAAATTACTAGCTTCATCTAAAAGCTTAAACGTTTGAATACAAATTCACAATCAACATTTCATTTAGACTGATTTACACTCTTTTCAAGGCAAGCTTGAAACAGAATTAGAGAAATGACACCGGATTATCTAAACATCTGTCCGTCTGCCTTTTTAAACCTGGGGTCGTGAAACAAAGAGCGAAGAGGGACACACCCAGGAGGGGGGGAGTTGTAGACAAAGGCACCCACCTTTATCCTTTCGTCGAGTTCAACGATGTCTGAAGCCGTATGAGTTGAATGAGTTGTAGATTGGTTCCGCTTGTAAGGCAAACAAAAAGGTAGCTTGTTGTTGTGGTGTGGTTTTCCGTTACGACTCTCGGGACATATAGAAACCATAGATTGAATAAAATTGGCTTGGGCATTCTTTCGAGTGGCAAACTTATCTCTATTGGCACGTTGTAGAGGCATCTATCTTCACCTCTTTAGAGACGCTTAACCACCGAGAGTACGAATGGAATGTTTTCTTTAAAAAAAAATGCTTTTCTTGGTTAAATAATCAAGTTTCCTGGTATGGTTACGCTGCCTAGTGAGTACTTATATTATGATAAAAAATAAAAACAAACTTTCTTGATTAATGCAACGTTAACGCTAATGTTTGTTTTTCAAGTTTTGTGGGAAGAAATTTATAAATAAGCTTTCTTGAATTTCTATTGGCTAAAAAATAGAGTTTTTTTCTTGTAAGATTTATGCTGCAAGTTTATTTTAAAAAAGGTAAAAACGGCTTACTTGGTCTCAAATTATATGTAAAAGTGTTTTTTACGGTCAACTACCGAGAACTTCTATTGGTTGAAAAGGGCGTTTTTTGCTTGTGAATTTCATATTACAAGTTTTTTATAAAGATTTTTGGTCATTATAATATAAGAATTCAAGCGTGTTTTGTGAAAAAAGCATTTCTTGCGAGGATTGATGCAGCAAGTTTTTTAACAGGTTGAAATACTCTTATTGTTTCTTATGTTTACGTTGGTTGCATAGTGAGTACCTATTTTTCAAGTTTTGTGTAAAGAAATTCTTCAGTTTCTTTTGGGTTAAAAATTTGTTTTTTCTTTTAAATCCTACGAGTTTTTGTTAAAAGGGTAAAAAACAGCTTTCTATAGCTAAACGTAGTTTTCTGCTCAATTGTCTTAGAAACTTCTATTGGGTTAAGAGGCATTTTTGCTTTTGATTTTCATATCATAAGTTTTTTACTAAAGTTTGGGATTAAAATAAAGGTATTCAATCATGACAGTTCTCTTATAGAGAGGGAGACGAACAGTTTGTGTAGAAATAAATAAGGAAAAAATAAATGTATTTATCTGAACTGCGGGTGAAATGGCAGTCTAGTGGGATCGGAAAAATGTTGTAAAAAAAACTGGTATCAATGGGCTAAAAAGCAGAGAAAAGTTGGAAATCTGCCTGATTGTGGCATGCCTATAACTGAAGAAGATATTCTTGGTGAAACTGTGAAAAATATTAATCTAGAACTTGAAGTCATTAGAAGGAGAAAAACAAGCATGTTCTTTCTGCAAAAATAAAAGTTGTATGTTTTTCTTGTATTTAATGAATATGTCTAGTTCACCTTTGCAGGATATAGTTGAAGGAGACAAAGGAAGCCTAAAGAATGGCCTAACAAAGGTCATGAAGGATCCAGGTTTAAATTTGCAATCAGGTGGAGATACCTGGAATGGGACACAGCAGGTGGTGGCACCAACACCAGTGCAGAATAGTTCCACCACCATAAAAAGAAAACCTTGTAAAATAACATCTTAGGACTCTCACAGGGTTCCACAAGAAGGACTATAGCAGAGACGGCGTAGTCAAACAGGGGGAGTTGGATCAAGGTGATCTATGATTAGACAACAGTAGCCCAAAGGACAGGTAGCATAAAAAGATGTTATGTGTCCTCTAAGGGAGGTTGATGTATGAATGGAATGCGAAATTAATGAACAGTGAACAGTATTGATGAAAGTGATGTTCCTAATTTGGGGATTCTTGTTATTATGTCCTAATGGCCCGGGTAAATCAAAGCGAAAAAGAAAAGAAAAATGAAAAGAGAAGCAAACAAAAACTAAGAATGAACCTAAAACGTAAACTACACTAACACAAATAATTAACTCATTTAGATTAAAACTAGCAACGGGTGGCTCACTTGAGCCCAAATTTTGAGTCAATCAATGGTTCAAAACGATTGAGCAAGTCTTTCCCAATGAGTAGGGCATGTTGTCGTGCAGTGACACATAGACTTGATGGATCAATGTCATTGGTCAGATGGTCAAGTGTAGCAGAGCGATGGATTTCAACTGGGTGCCCACACTGGAGAATGCCCACACATCTAAGTCACATTTCTGTAGCCGAATGGTCTTGCCTTGAGACTGGGTGGCTTGTTTTAACTTCTAATCTAATGTTTTTGCTGATATAGTGGTAATATCAGCAGCTGTATCAACAAGAGCTTCGTATTCGATGGTGTCTTCAAGCTTCATGGCTAGGTAGAACTCCCGAGCAATTCCCTTTTCAGTTAGTTCACCCAGCAGTTGTTGGATAGGCTGGGGATCGTGTTCGAGCCATGGGGTTGTGCTTGGCGGGGCTCAAAGTTTACCATCAGGATCGCAGTATCTGGGACAATGGCAGGGTCTGGAGCAGTTATAGCTGGAGTTCGTAGCTTGTCTTTAGCTTTAACTCGGCCTAGTCAGGAGGAGGGTTTATCAAATTTCTGCATTCTCTGCCAGGCTTAAAATTGTTTAACCGTCTCCTCAGGATCCTCCTTTGGCCCTTGCCTTCGGACTTCTTTTTGTTTTTGCCATCACTGGGAGGAGACTCAGAGCGTTTTGAATGGCCAGTTTCTTTCTTGAACTCTCTCGAGTTATCAGGCCTTCTCCAATTTCTTCCTTGAGGGGAAGTTCTTCCCGGTTCCTTCCGTGCCGAGGATATGAGTGCCGAGGATATGAGTTTCCTTGTGGCCGTATGTTCTTGGTTAAGAACGCTTTGTCTGCTCTGTGGGAATCATAGTCGTGGTTGTTCTGGTGCCCTTTAAAAACTGCTCTGGTTGAGGGAGGTAAAACGGATAAAACCGGAGTCCGTTTCCGTCGCTCCAACACGACGTCACCTCCGGGTCTTAATACTTTGCTTTATGGAGAAAAAAGGATCAATTCAGAGTGTACGGTCGTTTATTCACCGCTTCAAAACAAACAAACATAGAAACTTTTACGATCGATCGGACTCGCTCTTTGCCGGCAGCTGTACAGGTCAATAGCTCCGGGAAAGACGGTCTTGGGTTATGGGTTGTCTCTACATTTAAGGGAAAGTTTCCTGTCCAGGGGGTCGCCTATTCCGGGGCAGTGGTTCTTTTATGTTAACTCCTGTTTCGAGTCACCTGGAGAGTAACTTCCTTCCTTGCCTGTTGTGTGGGCAAGTTCCTTTGTCTTCCAGCCCCCCTCTTTTGGGTGTGTTCCGTGTTGCCCTTTTGTTTCACGTCCACAGGTGTGAACAGAGCAGACAGACAGTCCTTCATTAAATCGCTGAATAATCTCTAGTCTGTTTCAAGCTACCCTTGACACAGTGTATATCAGTATGCAAGTGAAATGTTGGTTGTGAATGTGTATTTAAACGTTTAAGCTCTTAGATGAGGCTAGTATTTTATACTCTATATTTTGATCATCTTTTTAGCATTAATTTAACTTATGGCGTATACGTATAGTGTAGAATAATTTCCAATCTAACAGAGGAGACTTAGGCGGTTCCCCTTCCAACTCCATGGGTGAGTTGAGCATCATGGGGTAGCAGGGAGACAACTTCTGGGACGTTGGCATGTTTCTGGCATATGTTTAGCATATCCCTTGGCTGCTAAGTCTCGTAGCTGGAAGCTATTCATGGTACGAAGTCATGCCATCATGCCTAAGTGGTGACTGGTACCAGGATGAAGGTTTGTGCAGAAACATGGCTTTGAAGTTGGGATCTTCCTCCATTTTTAATTCATTCTTGTCTCCAAAGAAAGCCTGCCGCAGTCGGTGATAATATTGTGATGGGTGTTCGTTCCTACCCTGCTTTACTGAAATGGCAGATAGTAACCCCAGTGAAGCTCCTGGGTTTGCATACTCCAATAACAGTACCTTTGACAGGTGACTAAATCACTTCGCACAGACAGAGGTTGTCTTTTAATAAAGTTGCTTACCTCTCTTGTTGAGGTAAGTTTGAATATGTAGACTCTGTCTTGGGTATTTGCTGTAGGGTACCTTTGCAGGTAATATTCTATGTCCCTGAGATAGGATCTGACCTCGCTGCCATCTCCTGGTTTCAGTTCAGATGTGTTTGAGGTTACTTTTATTTGAATTAGTTTATTACACTATGAGGATAGATAAAAAAAAGGAAACAAATAAAATAAAATAGATAATATTGATTAAACTAATACCACTTTTAAGATTATTAAATCGAATGGCCTTAACTAAGTTAACAAAAAATGACAATAACTAAGTAAATCAAGAAAAGGATTTTGAATACTTTGATTTGATTTGAAGTTTTATTTAATTGAATCACTTTCAATTTGACTATGTTTATTTTTAAACAATTTAAATTGGATTAAGTTTACTTTGACCAAACCACTTTTATTCAATGTAAATTCACTTCAATAAAGTTAAACTTAATTGGATTAAGTTTAATTTAGTTATGAACTTCTTTTAATTTAGAATAATTAAATTAATTTTCCTAAACTTGTTTAAAGCTGATCTATTTTAAGTAAACAAACTGTTATTTATTTATTTTGATAAACTAAGTTTGGTGTGCTTAGTTTTAGTACAACCAAGTTAGATTTATTTTTACCTTATGATATTCCGTTATACTAGTTAATGCACTATGGGTTTTAGTACATTCAAGTTTAGTTGTGTAGCCTTACCAAATTAACTTTTCTTCAATGATACTTTTTGTTGCTTCAACAAAGTAGACTCTAATCTATCAAAGACAAATCAAAATTAATTCCATCAAATCAATTTTACTCTTTTTTATCCTTTTACGATTTATTAAATTTAACTAAACAGCCTCAACCAATCTACTTTCATTAAAGCTTTATAGTTTTAAAAAAAAATGCCCTTAAGGTAAATTAATTAATTAACTTTAAACTATATGTGGTTCAATTTCTCTATCAAACCCAACTATCATCAATGGATTTTAAGAATGTTTAACTTACTTTAAGTTTTATTATTCAATTGTTTATTTCAGTTGAAATGTCTTTATCTTATTTTAACCTTGTTTATGATGAACCAATATTCAATACTAGAAGTTATAGTTATATAAATTCAAGATCTAAGCAGGAAACTTTTAATATGGGGAGACAGATTTAGCTTGCAAGTTGGCTATGCTAATAGCTAATATAATAGTTTGTTATTATGTCTCAACTATCGAGCTGTAATACACACAAGATCGCACAGATCACAAATCATAAAACACCACCAAGCGGCAGCTTTGGAAAACAGCAGCGACACCATGACACCTGTAGTACCGCTAGTGTCCTCTAGACGGTCACAGTTCAAGAACACACCCCAAGAGGTCACTGTCTGGTCTTGACAGTTTGTGTGGTTATTCAACCAGACTCGTGGATTAATTATCAACCAATAATCCCTTCCGGATTATTAAAAAGACAGGGAATCTGGCTAACTAAGTTTGATCCGTGCAACAATTAGGTTATTAACCCTGGACAAGCACAATCATAAACTTATTTTTACATCAACAACCTTTTTCAAGATCATTAGATGCTGACCGTTCCTGACCTAAAAGACTTTCCCTCAGCAAAGTGAGCATTCCAGGCTTTCAGCGCTGTTCACTCGAGGTGTCTACAACCAGGAAGCCGACACTGTGATTCATCGGAACGTTCGGTGGACCGAACGCAATCGCTTGGCCCCCTCATCGAAAGAACTTTGATTCCCTCGTTCCTGACTGTTTCATCCTCATCGTCATGTCCTTCATCCCCATCCTCACCTCCAACTCCATTGGCATCAACTCACTTGCCACCTTCATCTGGTCTCCAGCTGCTGCCTAAACCTCCATTCACCATCTACCGTCAAGTAAGAATCAGATCACTTCATCTTTAACAAATCGATTTGTGTCTGGGTTGTTTAATATGCGGATAGTCCATTAAGATTTCGTACACGATTCTTTTCCCTTTTTCGTTTTATTGTGGGTTACGAAACTTACCATAACATACTCATTTTTGTCATTCATCATTCATTCCTTTTTAAATACATTTATAAAACGTCAGGTCGTTGTTCGCGTCTCTATTTTGGTCTAATTAACGTTCAATTTAAGAGCCTCTTACTCAGTAAAGAACAGATAATCACGACAACAGTAGTAACTTCAGTTAAATGAGATTTATTAAAACAAGCTTTTCATAGTTTATTAATAAGGCCAACAAATTCATTATTATCCACGTAAATTGAATAGTTTCTCTTGTATTACAAAATCAAAGTGGTGGTCCTCCAACTTCAAGTAAATTTCACATAGAGGCAATTTTAAAGTTAAATCTACCAGAACCTAGATGTTCTGAATATAAACCTTTTTATAAGGAATATAAAACTACTACAATATATATGTGTAAGCTGGTAGAGGCCTTCCCCCGAAAAACTAGCTGTATTTCCAGCAAAAGACGGTTCCACAAAGTATTGACTAACTTTTCAGTTTTTTATTCGTGAATTTCTTTTAAAATCATGTATAATTTTCTTTGTACTTCACGATTGTGTGACACTTTGTGTTGGTCTTTCACATTCAATTCTAAAAAGATATATTTATTTTTGTGGCGTATACTGTGACAAAATGTGGAGAAGTTTAAGGGGTATGAATACTGTTGCAAGCCACTGTAATTGTAATGTCTGAAATATAAATAATAAATAAATATATATCAAGTTTGTCTAAATTTTACTCACAGAATCAAGTAGTGGAAAAAAAAAAATTCTCCCGATTACGGTTATATTTAAGACTTAAAAGTGTTTGCATTAATTCAACAATTGTAATTATAAATAATTATTTATTGTGGTATATGAAAAATACGTGAGATCATTCAATTATTAATATGTTACTTCATATTTTCTTCCTCCTCTTGTTCTTGCTGTAGGACTTAATCGTCAGGATGTCCTTTTTTAATCACCTGTACTTTATTTATCCATGAACATCATTGGTTCCATCATGAGCTTTACCTCTAAGTTATTATTTTTATCTCCCAAGATAAGTTACAGGAATTCTATTTTGGTCTGACATATTTTCACCTCGCCACACCTCTGATGGTAAAACAGGTCTGAGTACTTTGTTCAATTATCACAATGAAGACTCTAATTGTCTTACAATTCTGAGAGTGTTGGGGAGAACTTTTCTATGTCTACAATAATTCTTAATTTAACTTTAACTAAAACTGTCAGTCAACTGAAAATTGATCAGATTCAGTAGGATGAGCTGTGATCATGTCTTTATAAAAATGGAAGATTGACGAAATGATTTATAGGAAATGGGTCTTGAATTAATTTGTTAATTTGATCCTCCATGACTAACTTGACTGAACTCCTCCTCTGTGCTTTAAAAGTCGGTGCTCCCATCATTAGACCACATTTAAATAACCTTCATGAGGAAGTACAGTATGTCTTCAGCGGATCATTTTCCCTGCTATGGAAGGAAGATTATTTTTCTGTTGATAGTTTTCTTCTCTGCAGGTGCTTGTGTGGCAGCAGGTAAACAACTGACTTTTATTCTGATGATCTTACTTTTCCCAAAATCCTGCATCATCAAGAGGGACTCAGCTTTCAAATATTTCACTAATCAAGTATTTTACTGAAAATGTAATTGAGACTAAAAAACTTTTAACAGAAATACTGAGTTGTTTTTGACTTCCTGTTCCACGACATGACGAGTCAAGAGCTCTCCACGGTCAATCAAATAAACACACCTCCTGATAGCTGGAAACAACAACTTAAAGTGAAATAGTTTGAATATGAAAGCAGGTAGATTAACTAGAAACCAGAGATGAGGTTAAAAGATGGAAACATTTCTAGACAAAGATACCGAAACACGGACAACGAAGCATCTGCAATGAAAGACGACACGCTGCTCACCTGCTATACCTCCAAGAAACACACTTAACCAAGACCAAACATAATAAACTTTGAAAATTGGCCACTCTAATGCATACTATAATCTTTACTTGGTAAAGGTTGAATGGGAAAAACAGCGACGTGACAAAGAAGGAAGATAAGTGCTGGTCAAAGGGTGGAAGATGAGAAGGTTACACTGGTGAATATATGTGATGTATATATATATATATATATATATAAAGAGAGAGCGAGAGAAAGATCGTTTTTACATTGACCTCTGAAATGGAGGAAATACTAATTTGTGGAGGGGACATAAACATTGTGATGAATGCTGAACAGGATAGTACAAACAAAAGAAGGAAACAGTAGTAGGAATGACTTTAAGAGAAAATGCTCAATTTGTGAAATACACAAAGTCAGAGAAACAAACTTACAGAATCATGGGCACTTGGCAAAACAGAGATCGAGCGCTGACGGGCCTTGAATTCTAACAAAATGGCGTCGGCCACATGGCCGTTGTGGAAAGTTCCAGAAACTATCTCTCTCAGAGATTCTTTGTACAACTCATCTCTTCACTTTACTTATGTAGATCTCAGAGACTTGCTAGCACCATTTAAAGATTTGTTGTGTTTCTCTCAGTGTGTTCTGTTTATATTTTGTTATTATCTGTTTAGCAAGTGACTATTTAAAATGTATTCTTAATTATAGATGATTGATGACAGTATAATTGTCATTTCCCTACACTCGCCAGCAATAAAACTAATTGAAAATTGAACAAAAAGAAAAGTATGCTTACAAACAACCTCTAATACGATCATTAACTAAACACGCTGAATATCATCCGTTTAGTGCCACACAACAGAATACATTCGTAAGAAAACAACAGGGCCGCAACAGAAATAGTTCAATCGAATTTAAAAGGTTGTATTTTGTGAACATTTCTCTCAAATAAATAAATATATGTTGTTTGAGTAAAGACTGCAACGAGAATCATGAACACATGAAAGCAAATAAGTCAACCATCAAGGTGGTGAGTAGAAAGAGAGCCAGTTGAGATGGTTTAATGGTTGTATAACCAGTGGCGGGCCGTCACGGCCAGCAAGGCCTTCTCTGCTGGCCTAAACATAATCAGAAAATAAATGTAATTGTAAATGATTTCAATTTTTTTACTTTTTATTGTTTATTGTTTATTTTTGTCGCTGAAGCGCACAGTGTGTGTGTGTGTGGATGTTGGTTGCGGGGACCCTTTTGTCTGGCCTGTTGTGTGTCGATCTTTGATATATTCGCGACTCTCAACGTGACGTAGCTGCTGATTAAATTCTAGCTGTTGTTGTTCCTCCGTGTTGTTGTTGTTGTTGTGTTACTAAGTTTCGATGCAGAGCGTGTGTCGTGGCCATGGAAATGACAGCAACTGTAGTAGGAGTGATATTTTGATATAATGTACTGATGTTGTGTTCATTTGATGATGATCTAAACGTCTTATTGACCTATAAAAGTTCACGCTCCCTGTGGTGTATAAATAACCTTAAAGTAGTTTTTGAGAGGTGGATTCATTCAAACGTGCGCCACTGAAGGCCTATGTGTGAAATGCACGACCCGCCACTGTTTATAACTCATGTGATGGCAGTGAGATCAGAAAGTCAAGTGGCTCCAACTTAAGAGTTTTACACACAAACATACACACACTCATGGAAGTGAAATCAAGGTAACGACATTAACTGATACAGTATCAACACTTCAAAGTGATGGTCTGGAAAATCAATGAATATTTTCAACATCTCTGTAACAATTTAAAGAACCTTCTTGTCAGTGAAGATGTTTAGATGGAAATATTAACTTAGTCTTGTTGTTTCTGCAGATTTTCACAATCTCTCCTATCATGAAGTCATGTCAGCTGACCAAAGGGTCGTAGATGGATATGTGGACCATGTTCACTCTGTCCACTATAACAACAAGGGACCAGAACCCAGAGAAGACTGGATGACACGAGTCTTAGAAGAACATCCAGAGAAACATTTGAACACATGGACTGATGATCTGCTGGTCCAGAATCTGATCTTAAGGAAGAAAACACGAGGATTAAACATAAGTCAAGGTAGGTACACACACACGCACGCACGCTCGCACACACACACACACACACACACACACACACGGAGGTGAAAGTTAATTGTAGTTTGTGTCTCTCAGGTGTTCACTTGTTCCAGAGGAGATCTAAATGTCTGTGGAATGATGAAACTGAAGAGGTCAGAGGTTATCATTTGTTTGCTAAAATGGAGGAGACGTCATTAAGTTCTACATTGAGGGGAAACAGTGGTTTACTCGACATTCAGAAGATGAAGACATCGCACGTGATCTCAACTCAAGAGTTGATCTGAACCAACAAATCCACGACTATTTTACTCAGGAATGTCCAGAGCGGCTGAAGATGTATTTGGACTACGGGGAGAAGCGTCTGCTGAGAAAAGGTAGAGTGTTGTGTGTGTGAGTGACAGAACATGTGTGTGTGTGTGTGTGTGTGGGTGTGTGTGTAGAAGCTCTCAGAGGACTGTGGTGTCACTGACAGTCATGAACTCCATCAGCTGATCTAAACACTGATCTTTGTCTTCTCCAGATCCTCCACAAATGTTTCTCCTCCAGAGGAACTCGTCCTCTCCCATCGTCTGCCTCGCCACAGGGTTCTTTCCTAAACAAACTTACTTGTTTTGGAGGAAAGATGGAAAGAAAATCACTGGTGATGATGACGTGTGGATAAAAAAAACTCTCCCAAACCATGACGGGACTTTCCAGAAAAGGGCTGAACTTCTGCGTCCACCTGGTCAGTCTGAAGACTGGAGCAGGTACGAGTGTGTTTTCAAGAACTACGGTCAGGATGAAGTGATCCGCAGACTGGATGAAGGACTCTACAACAAACGTGAGTCTTTTTTTCTTCTTCTTCTTCACTTCTTTCCCTCTTTCCATGAGTGTCCAGATCCACGTTCCTCCAGAAGAGACGAGTCTCAGGTCTCTGTTGTCATGAACTCCTCCAGATTCTGAAATCTTCTGAAGTTGAGACGACATTTAACACTCTTGATAGAAAAGTAACAGATGGAGGTGAAATCAGAAACAAAGATGACGAGTCTTTCATTGTGATTCTAGAAGGTGTTGGTGTGTGTCTGGACACTAATTCTGCTTCCATTACACTCGGAATTGATCAAATTAAACTTAAATTATGATTAAAAAAAGTTTCATGATGTGAGTGTCTTGATGTTGTCATTATGTTCAGTTGGTCGATGTGTTTGCTGATTTCATTATTGAACTCAAGGTGAAACACTCTCACTGTCATGCACGCAAATGAATATAGTATTAGAACCTGTTCATTTTAACTTTTATGAAAACTTGGAAATATTTCTTGCATTTTGTTTTTATTGAAACTCAACTGATGAAGCTTCACTGAGCTGTTCTTACTGTGGTTCTGATGTTGTGTTTTTCTCATCCCTTCATCCTAGAGACGACCGGCTCTGAACCCATCATCATCATCATCCTCATCATCATCATCATCAGCATCATCATCATCATCTGTGTCTCAATATATCTTTTCAGAAAACGCACAAAGAGCCAGAATGCTGAGAAAAATTTCAAAGTTCTTAATGAAAAAACATTATATGTAGATCTGATGCCACCAGAATATTAAATGGATGAATTTATCAAATCGTATTTTGAAATTTTGATATTTGTTTTATATATATATCTAAATAAAGATATGAAACTTTTTTTTTTGTATAGATATTAAATCTCATTGAAGATAATCAAACCCACTCTGCTGTGATTTGTCAAACATCCCCACCTCCAAGGGAGAAGCAAAGCCCATTATTATGTCGTAATTTATTCTCTTAACCTCTTGTTCTGGGAGATTTCAGAAGAAGGAGAACTTTATAAAGTAATAACTTCAAAACATGGTCATCATGAGAGACTTACTGCATCTTGGAAGAGGAGCTTTTAACATTTGAGTAAATCGGTAGATTAGGGTTTTCACAAAATTTTCCCTCAAAAATATTTTTTTTACAAACGCTTGATTTACTGTATTTAAGCTATACAAGCTCTCGCGATGACTGTTCACCCTTTTGACCACTAGAGAGGGCCAGAGTTTCACAAAAGTGTCTATTAATTGACTGACGCCACCAAATCATGGGACTGTTATTTATCGTTTTTCTTTTTTTTTAAGCAAGATCTAAGGTCTAAATCAATATAACTTGAAATATATGTATTAAGGTTACATAAAAAAAATGATATAATGCTTGCATTTCAAAATAAAGGTAGACAGGAACTTTGTAAAGTTTGACGTGTGTCAAATAAATGACAAAAACTATGACCAACTAAAACTTGAACTAAAAGCGTAATCTGAAATATGTTAAATAAGAAATGCCATAATGCGGGCGGAATTAAATAAGCAAATAAAGATAATATACAAGTTGAAGTGTGAGGGAAAAACACCCAAGTGCTTTCAATACCATCAGGTCAGACATCCTGAGGGAAGACTGTACTGTGCAGTGTAGGGGTCCCCCAGGGAACAGTGTTGGCACTGTTCCTCTTTTCACTGTACACTGCAGACTTCCAAAACCTGTCTCCCACCAGTCACCTGCAAAAGTTCTCGGACGACTCCGCCATCGTCGGCCTCATTAAGGACGGGGATGACGGGTCGTACCGCGGACTTGTCCAGGACTTTGTTGACTGGTGCCTGGAAAACCACCTCCAGATCAACTCCAGCAAAACTAAGGAGTTGATTGTGGATTTCCGGCAGTGTCCCTCCAGCTCCCCCTCACCACTGAACATCCAGGGACAGGACATTGAGATTGTCACGTCTTACAGGTTCCTGGGTGTTCACCTCAACAACCGCCTGGACTGGGTGGATAACACTGCTGCTCTTTATAAAAAAGGGCGGAGTAGACTCTACCTGCTCCGGAGGTTGAGGTCCTTTGGTGTCCGGGGGCCACTCCTGAAGTCATTCTATGACTCAGTAGTGGCCTCTGCCATCTTCAACGGTGTGGTCTGCTGGGGGAGCAGCATGACAGCAAAAGGTTAGGGCTAAACTGGACAGCCTTATTAAGAAGGCCGGTTACGTCCTAGGGCGCCCCCTGGATCCTGTGGAGGAAGTGTCTGGGAGGAGGATACAGAGCAAGCTGGCCTCCATGAGGAAGAACTTATCTCACCCTCTCCAGCACACACTGAGGGCATTGAGGAGCTCCATCAGTGATAGGATGCTTCATCCCCGGTGTGTGAGGGAGAGGTACCGCAGGTCCTTCCTCCCTGCTGCCATCAGACTCCAAAACAAGAACACACCAAGATAGTTATTTAACTGCACCTTTCTTGTTATTTTTGTAAATATGATTATGTATATAATATAGTGCAGATTTATTTTCTATTAGATTTAGATTTTTTCATTTCTTTTTAATATTTTATTTCTGGTTTTTTTTTTGGCATATTGCTGTTGTTAAACCGAATTTCCCCTCGCGGGACAATAAAATGATTCTGATTCAAAAGCAAGATTTTCATTGTTTAAGTTATCTGTGTTTTATAAAGATAAAAAATCCGTTGTCTTCTGTCATTTTGTTTAACGAAAATCCATCTATTTTTCAGCAACTTTAAACTTTAAAAGTTTTTTTTTTACAATTCCGTTCCAGCCTCCTACTACACAACACATGAAAACACCGAAATGACATCACAAAATTAATCGAAAACATTTAGACATTTACCCCAAACGGAAATGTGCGGCATTATTCTACAATGGAAGAAACCTTCAAGTCAGGTCTGGGACATTATTGTTGAAATAACGAGAGACTGAAGCGACAAGTAGCGGAATATTTAGAACGAAAGAGAATGAAAAGCAAGTAAACTTCATCTAATGTCACACTCCGAGTGTCATAAATCATCAATATTTACGGTGAATTGTTTCATATGTTATTATTATGTTAGCTTCTCTTCAAAATACACAGGGTTGTATTCTGCTATGATTGAGGATGAAGAAGAAACATTTACTTAATATTTATTAAGACATTTGCGATTATAACACTGACATTTCAAAGAAAGCCAAGGAAGAAAACTTCCACACAACCACACTGGGTTTTATTGTTGTTAAATGTATATGTTTTCATTTAACAATACCTTTTCCCTGTTTTCAGGGTTGAACTGCATCTCTTTCAGAAGTTATTGAAAACCTGACTCTCCAGATTGACCGTCAACATGTCAGCAGATTAAAAGTTTGTCTCTCGGAAATCTGGGATGGAGCTGTTCTCAAAAGAAGAAGATTTTGACATCCTGAGGAAATAATTCCTCTCAATACTCATGAGAAGGCTGAACAAAAGACTCATATTTGATGGACCTGCAGAGTCACTTTTGATTCCAATTCAAGCTCCAACACAACCAAAATAAAAAGATGGCAAAGAGGATGAAGTCAAAAACACTGCATGTTTGCAGTTGTCAGCAATTTAGTAGATGGTTGAGCAACTTTGGCTCATTTCTATTTTTATATGTATATAAAAAAGAGAATCAAGAGCATCTGAGTTTATTTTGTTTACATGATATTGTTTTGTAACAGATTAGAGAAAGTAATTTACAAACAAGTTGGACTGAATTGGTCAGTTATTTTCTCATGATGGCAATGTTTAAGATTAACATCTAAATGTTTCATCAAATAGCAGAGGAGGTTTTAAAGAACAACCACGTATTTAAGTGCGATGTACTTCTAACTCTAAAGCACAATTCCATCACAGAGGACTTGTCAGACTTCTACCACCTATTTCCTTATTCCAGCTCAGCCTGACCTGGCTCCTTTGGCATAAATGTTAAGTAGACTTCAAAAATTCCCATTCAACAAAATGATAAAAGTGTTGTTTCACTGTTCAGAATTATCGACTCATCATCAACATTTTTGGTTGAGGCACTGTCAGAGTTCTCCAATTCACATGTGGTGCTTTATGTTCACTCGATCTCATGGCACCACTTCTCTTCTCACACATTGCTTGGTAGTAATTAGTGAAATCATTTCATTTCTTTCTCACCAAGTAGAACCTCTGAATTGCCAAAGGTGGAGGCTCGATTCCATCCTCACAGCACAAGCTCTGGTCCTCAAGTCTCTCTATGAGGACCACACCCGTATCCTTCACAATTTCAACAGCGTCACAACTCACCTTGTATTTTTCTGCTCACAATCTCCCATTTTCTTATCTCCCATAAGATCACAGCCTTCAAACAAAGCACTTAGTTTACCTCTGTTTTAACAGCTCTTCTCTCTACACCTACTTTCTTCACTTTTCTTACTTTCCAATGACACGCTTTAAACAAAGTCTTAAGTTTTCAACTATTTTAACAGCCTTCCTTTTGTTCCTAACTCCTCCTAATTATTAACTTGACAAACACACAACATTAATACACTAACTTAACACAATATGCACATAAAGAAATGTTAAACCTACTCAAACCAAACTTATTGTTAAAGAAATAACAAAGAAACAACTTCAGACCTCCACTGGTTTCTTGCCAAACCACACAAAATCAAACACCAATATGTAAACATACAAAGTTAGATTTTTCTTCTCTCTTCGCTTGATACACACACACAGTTATTAATTGTTTTTGCTCTCCTCACACACACAGTATTCTTAGTCGTATTTTGTCTGTTTAAAGTCGTAGGTTCACTTCTCTGCTTTTTCTAAGTTTGAAACTTAGAAAAAGGCTTCTTATAACTTTTAAGTTTGTTTGTTTATTTGTTTATATTTTAATTTTAATTTAACTCTAAGGGCAACGACTCAGGAAGTTTCATAAAATTGTATTTGGTACTTTCAAAATAAAGTCCCTTTACATATACCCATATTCATATGAATGTATGCTGTTTTCAAATGTGTGTAGATAAATACCCCTAGTTTGACATGGCTGAAATGTATCTAGTCTGAAGTAGACTACCTGAAGAATAGACTCAGGAAGTTTCATTAAATTCTATAGTGTACTTTCAAAATAAAGGCCCTTTGAAATTGTTCATATGAATCTCCATGTCAGCTATTTTTAAATGTTTGTATAGAAAATGCTCCTATGTATGTATGTCTATTGTGTACTTTCAAAAACATTTTTTTAGTTGGGGCGGATATTGAACAATAGTAGAGGATTTTAAAAATCACCAGAACTAATTTAATTGCGTTCTAATTTTAATTCATAGTTCATTATCAATTGTAGTAAACACGCCATTAAAAGTACACAATAGAATCTCATAACATCTCTTAAGTCTATTCTTCAGGTAGTCTACTTCAGTCTAGATACATTCCAGCCATGCCACATTAGGGATATTTTCTATACAAACATTTAAAAATAGCACACATGGATATTACCATGATATTTTTCAAAGGGCCTTTATCTTGAAAGTACACGATATAATCTCATGAAATCTCCAATGAGTCCATTCTTCAGGTGGTCTGCTTCACTCTATAAAAATTTCAGCCATGCCAAACTAGGGATATTTTAAATGTAAGCCTATAAGATAAAATCACAATAGGAGGGTTGGAAAGACCATTTTCAAAGTGCTTCATTAAAAAATATTTTTATTATATTAATAAATAGATTTTAAATGAGGGTTTCATTCATTGAAAAGTCTGAGTTTCTTTATGAAACATTAATAATAATTCGCATTCGTTCGAAAAGACTGCTGGACGCCAATACCGTAATAAGCATCGATTTGTGCACTACAGATTTCTTCTATCCCGACTGGGTGCTGGCTTGACCACGGTGCCAAGCCCTCTGATGGCAAAACAGGTTTGGTTTGTTTTGAGTCCCTTTTGCTTGAGCATTACCATTTTGTCACTGCTCTGTGATGGACGTGTGTGGTATCTACCCAGCCTGTGTTAAATCCCTTTTAAGTTGTGTCACAGATTTCAGGACTCAGGGAGTCAATTGGAACCATTAGTGACCCTGGAAACTCTTGTAAGAACCACTGACAGTCAGACTCGCAACTTTAGCTCTAAAATGAAGAATAAATGTTTCGCCTTTAATCCCTCTTATGATTTCAGCTTTGTTTTGTTTGTTTCATTTTCTAAATAATTCTGTGTGAGCTGTGATCATGTCTTTATGAAAATGGCAGATTGATGAAATGATTTATAGGAAATGGATCTTGAATTCATTTGGTAATTTGATCCTCCATGACTGACTTGACTGGACTCCTCCTCCTCTGTGCTTTAAAAGTCGGTGCTGAACTCATCAGACCCCTTTTCAATAACCTTCATGAGGAAGTACAGTATGTCTTCAGCGGATCATTTTCCGTGCCATGGAAGGAAGATTATTTTTCTGTTGATAGTTTACTTCTCTGCAGGTGCTCGTGTGGCAGCAGGTAAACAACTAACTTTCATTCTCATGATCTTACTCTTAATAAAATCTTGCATCATGAAGAGGGACTCGGCTTCCAAATATTTCACTAATCAAGTATTTTACTGATGAGGGGATTTTGTGTTCCGGTGAACCGACCCCTCCCCAGTCTCGTACGTGGTGGTGGAAAATGAAGGACAGACACATGGATGAGTAAAAATGCTCGTTTAGTGAATTATGCAGAAGTCAGAGACAAACTTATGTGAACACGGGCGCTAGCAAGCAGAGAGATCTATCGCAGACGTCTTCCAATACCAGAACGCGAAGTTCTCACAAAATGGTGGATCTTTTATAGTAGAATATGCAGGTTAACGGCTCTAGTCAATTGTACATGTAGGATTGGTCAGTAACTCTAAACACTTGATTCTAAGATGGCCGATGGCGCACATGGTCGTCGTGGAATTTGCCATTAGTGACCCTGGAAACTCTTGTAAGAACCACCAAGAGTCAGACTAGCAACTTTAGCTTTAAAATAAAGACTAAATGTTTTGTCTTTAATCCCTCTTATGATTTCAGCTTTGTTTTGTTTGTTTCATTTTCTAAATAATTCTTAATTTAACTTTCGTTGAAATTTCAAAGTCAAGACAATCAAGGAGTACAAGTATAACTTAGCAAAGAAGAAAATATACTCAAATTTTGTTTAGCATTAAATTGTCTGTTTTGCATTTTCTTCTTCTGTTTTCAAAGCCTTGTTTTCTTTCCTAAAACTGTCAGTCAACTGAAAATAGATCAGATTCAGTAGGATGAGCTGTGATCATGTCTTTATGAAAATGGCAGATAAAAAACATTAATACATTAAATGACTTTCACTTTACACAACAAAGAAATTCATATTCATAGGAAACTTTATCTTGAATTTGTTTGGTAATTTGATCCTCCATGGCTGACTTGACTGAACTCCTCATCTGTGCTTGAAAGAGTCGATGCTCACAACAGACCACATTTGAATAACCTTCACAAGGAAGTACAATATTTCAGCGGATCATTTTCCCTGCTATGGCAAGAAAATGACTTTTCTGTTGATTGTTGTCTTCTCTGGGGGTGCTCGTGTGACAGTGTGGTACTGAAAATGCAATTGAGTAACTAGAAAACTTTTTATCAGAAATACTGAGTTGTTTTTGACTTCCTGTGCCACGACATGACGAGTCAAGAGCTCTCCACGGTCCATCAAATAAATACACCTAATGATAGCTGGAAACAACAACTTAAAGTGAAAATAAAATAAAATAAAAATAAAATAAAAAAATAAAAAATGGATAAACTTTATAGTAATTCTTCAATTAATTATTTTCCCTACCAATACAGGAAAATTATTTTTCTGTTATATATAGTTTTCTTCTCTGCGGGTGCTCGTGTTGCAGCAGGTAAACCACTGACTTTTATTCTCATGATTTTATTTTTAATAGAAATCTTGTATCATGAAGAGGGACTCAGATTTTATATATTTCACTAATCAAGCATTTTACTGAAAATGTCGATGTTGGCAGATTGGATCTTTGCGCGTTAATAACTCGGGAACACTAAGGTTTTGAATTACAAATCCAAATTACAAATGGTGGACGGGTGTGGTAACTACTATTTATTTAAAACTCACACTTCACTTGAGTCCTTACATCAACCAGAAATCCTGATTTCATAAACAATGACAATGAAGAGGTTACACAACAAAGAAGTCACATCATTAATAGGAAATGGATCTTGAATTCGTTTGGTAATTTGATCCTTCATGACTGACTTGACTGAACTCCTCCTCCTCTCTGCTTGAAAAGTCGATGCTCACGTCAACAGACCACATTTGAATAACCTTCATGAGGAAGTACAATATGTCAGCGGATTATTTTCCCTGCCATGTCAGGAAAATTACTTTTCTGTGGAATTTTGTCTTCTCTGGGGGTGTTAGTGTGACAGTGTGGTACTGAAAATAAAATTAAATAGCTAGAAAAAAATGTTGATGGTCAAAAACCAATAAGTTCTAATACAAATCCTACTACTTTTTTTCTTCTTCTCTTTCTTTTTTTTTCTTATTTGTCTTCTTCTTTATTTTCTTCTTTTTTTTGTTCTTTGTAACATTTTTAAGTTTAATTCAACTTTTTCACATCAGTCTTTCTCCTTCATGCCATCATTTCTACTATTTTTATATATTGATTTGAAAACTTCAACGTCAAATACTTTCTAGCATTTCAGTCGACAGATTCTTCTGGATATGCAATTCTTCTACTTCAGAATGTTGTTTTGAGGGGAGACGGCTTTGGATTGAGTTTTGAGTTTTTTGAAAATGTCACACAGTATTAAAATAATTTTGTTGACTTTAAAGGGTCTAAATAATCAAGTGAAGAGATAAAACCTAATGGCCAAGAAATCATATACCTCCAAGAAACACACTTAACCAAGACCAAACATAATAAACTTTGAAATTGGCTACTCTAATGCATACTTCAGCTCATTCAAAGCTGCTCGAAGAAGAGATGGCAATCTTTACTCGGTAAAGTTTGAATGATAAAAACAACTAAATGATGAAGAAGGAAGATTAGTGCTGGTCAAAGTGGCTTGTGAACACACCAATGGATGCCCCCTGGTGGTGGTTGATCTCCTACTTTGAGTATCGTTTTTTATTTTAAAGTTAAAAATACTAATTAATCAGGAAACAAGGAGGTAGAGAACACAGCCAGAGTTACTTCTCACCTCATGTGCCAGAGTGACTCCAACTTAAGAGTTTTACACACAAACATACTCACACACTCATGGAAGTGAAATCAAGGTAAAGACATTAACTGATACAGTATCAAGACTCCACAGTGAGTATCCGGAAAATCATTTAATATTTTCAACATCTCTGTAACAATTTAAAGAACCTTCTTGTCAGTGAAGATGTTTAGATGGAAATATTAACTTAGTCTTGTTGTTCCTGCAGAATTTCACTCTCTCTCCTATCATGAAGTCATGTCAGCTGACCAAAGGTTCGTGGATGGATATGTGCACCATGTTCACTTTGTCCACTATAACAGTAGTGGACCAGAACCCAGAGAAGACTGGATGAAACGAGTCTTAGAAGAACATCCAGAGAAAACATTGAACACATGTGCTGATGATCTGCTGGTCCAGAATCTGATCTTAGAGAAGAAAACACGAGGATTAAACATAAGTCAAGGTAGGTACACACACACACACGCATGCACGCACACGCACACACACACACCTGCACACACACACAAGGAGGTGAAAGTTAATTTCAGCTTGTGTCTCTCAGGTGTTCACTTGATCCAGAGGATATCTAGATGTCTGTGGGATGATGAGACTGAAGAGGTCAGAGGTTATCATTTGTTTGCCTACAATGGAGAAGACTTCATTAAGTTCTACATTGAGGGGAAACAGTGGTTTACTCGACATTCAGAAGATGAAGACATCAAACGTTATCTGAACTCAAGAGATGATCTTAACCAACAAATCCACGACTATTTTACTCAGGAATGTCCAGAGCGGCTGAAGATGTATTTGGACTACGGGGAGAAGCGTCTGCTGAGAAAAGGTAGAGGACGTGTTGGTGTGTGTGAGTGACAGAGTGTGTGTGTGTGTGTGTGTGTGTGTGTGTGTGTGTGTGTGTGTGTGTGTGTGTGTGTGTGTGTGTGTGTGTGTGTGTGTGTCGGGGTGTGTGTGTGTGTGTGTGTGTGTGTGTGTGTGTGTGTGTGTGTGTGTGTGTGTGTGTAGAAGCTCTCAGAGGACTGTGGTGTCACTGACAGTCATGAACTCCATCAGCTGATCTAAACACTGATCTTTGTCTTCTCCAGATCCTCCACAAATGTTTCTCCTCCAGAGGAACTCGTCCTCTCCCATCGTCTGCCTCGCCACAGAGTTCTTTCCTAAACAAACTGACTTGTTTTGGAGGAAAGATGGAAAGATAATCACTGGTGATGATGACATGTGGATAAAAAAAACTCTCCCAAACCATGACGGGACTTTGCAGAAAAAGGCTGAACTTCTGCGTCCACCTGGTCAGTCTGAAGACTGGAGCAGGTACGAGTGTGTGTTCAAGAACTACGGTCAGGATGAAGTGATCCGCAGACTGGATGAAGGACTCGACAAAAACCGTGAGTCTTTTTTTCTTCTTCTTCTTCACTTCTTTCCTTCTTTCCATGAGTGTCCAGATCCACGTTCCCCCAGAAGAGACGAGTCTGAGGTCTCTGTTGTCATGAACTCCTCCAGATTCTGAAGTTGAGACGACATTTAACACTCTTGATAGAAAAGTAACAGATGGAGGTGAAATCAGAAACAAAGATGACGAGTCTTTCATTGTGATTCTAGAAGGTGTTGGTGTGTGTCTGGACACTAATTCTGCTTCCATTACACTCGGAATTGATCAAATTAAACTTAAATTATGATTACAAAAAGTTCAACACACTTTCATCAGGAGGTTTTTCACACGTTTCAATATTTAAAAAAATTATAAAAATGCAAAGAAACAACGTTTTTATGGTGTGAGTGTCTTGATTTTTATGTTTATTCATTATGTTCAGTTGGTCGATGTGTTTGCTGATTTCATTATTGAACTCAAAGTCAAACACTCTCCCACTGTCATGCACACAAATGACCCTCAAAATAATGCTGACACTACAAATTATGTGACTACAGTATTAGAACCTGTTCATTTTAACTTTTATGAAAACTTTTATTTTTTGCATTTTGTTTTTATTGAAACTCAACTGATGAAGCTTCACTGAGCTGTTCTTACTGTGGTTCTGATGTTGTGTTTTTCTCATCCCTTCATCCCAGAGACGACTGGCTCTGAACCCACCACCATCATCATCATCAGCATCAGCATCATCATCATCTTCATCTGTGTCTTAATATATCTTTTCAGAAAATGCAGAGTCAGAAGAAAAATCTGATGCCATCAGAATATTGAATTGTTGAATTTATCAAATCAAATATTGTAAATTTGAATGTCTTTACTGCATTTAAATTTTTGACATTTGATTTGATAAATTCAACCATTAAAGGCCTAGTTAACCCAAAATGTCTTCTCTACCTTGTCGTGGTGGAGAAGCTTGAGTGCCTCGAAGATCCTGTGGTTTATACTGGCGGGGGTTCTGTTAAGCCCCTGAAGGTTCAACCATACCAGGCACAGGTCACAGGTGAGGGGTCAGACGAAAGACAGTACATTGTTCTCCAGGTCGGGGTAGACAACCCAGCACTACTTACCTACATGCCAGGAGGCATAAAGTTCAGTAACTAAGTAAATCACCAAAAATTCAAACTTCACTCATTTCGACTATGGGTTTGGACCATTTTCAGAGTAATCCATTCCTTTTTAGAGTTATAGTCAAACATGTCAAATACCTCCATACTGCTCGTGTGTAATGTCCATCTCTGTGTTTGATGGAGTTTACTGACTCCTTCAAGAATCATCTCAAGACATATTTATCTGCTCAGGCTTTTTGACAGTCTTTACACATCTTTACTTTACTTGCATGTATAAAAGCCTTGATGAAGATTAAACAAGTCTATACTATTAACTATAAAACTATAAACTACTGCAAAGGTACTGCATGCAATATAGCCAGTGATTCAGTGTAGACAATAGACTGTGCGCCCTGGAAGCGATTTTTACAGAAACATAGATGTTTTTAGCGTATTTTTGGAGGAAGTTCTTCCCTGGTCACTCAGTTGATTCATTCAAATGGATTTATATTTTTACCTATAACTGGAAAAAGAAACGGATGACTCTGAAAATAATCCCAACCTTTTGTCAACATGAGTAGAAAATCTGCATTTTGGGTGAACTAACCCTATAAAGTTTTTAATGTGAATACATTATAGTGAGTTCACAACTTAATTTAATAAGTTACCTGTTATTTATATTGTTGTTTACATACTGTATAAGTGTACTGTTGAGATTTCATCAAAGTTCTGTACTTTTAGCGGTTTCAGGACCTTTTTGTTTGGTATTTAAATTTCAATATACATGCTGTGTTTGAATATACATCATAAAACTGGAAGATGGATAAATAAGTTCTTGTACTAATAAAATTAAGGTAACAATTTGCATGGACAGTTCTGAGTAGAATCAAAATTAATTAAGTTAGAATAACTAAATGGAGTAATTTCAACACAATTAAAATGATTGTACTTTCTGGCGTTGTTGGCAGGATCTGGCAATCGGGCAAATGTACCTTTTATAGTTTCATTAAGTATCTGTTGTGTGTCAGAACCACAGGAATAGTTGGTTGTGTTGTTTACAAGTCAGCTTGGTTGTTTCTGTGTTGGCTTATGGTGAATAAGGTTGTTTTTTTTTGAGGCAGGTCCGGTAGCTGACAGCCCCTTCTGGCTGCCCTTGGTAACTATGGCGGAAGAGCTCCAGGACTTGCGGGAGCAGGTGGAGCACCTGCAAGCTGAGAACAATCGGTTCCGTCGAGAGCGTGATGCCAGAGAAGCGGGCCCAAGTTTCAGAGGACGCACCGAGAGCGCTGCTGTTTCGGAGAGAGTGGTGTACCTCCCACGAGAGCGACGATGCCCTGTTTTCAGGGGCAGTCATGGCATCGGGATTGAAGAGTGGATTGAGGAAGTGGAACTCAGAATGAAGACCAGACACTTGGGACCAAGTGACCAGGCTTGGTTTATTTATGATCATTTGGAGGGCGAGGCTCGGGACGAGATCAAGTACAGACCACGTGCTGAAGGGGAGAATCCGGAACGGGTCTTGAGATCCTGAAAGACTTGTATGGGTGTGCAAAGTCCTATATTGTGCAACAGCAGGAATTTTTCAACAGGAAACAGCTGGAGGGTGAATCTCTGCTAGAGTTTTCCCATTCATGGAACTGCCTGATGAAAAAGATAGTTGCCTGCTCTCCAATGAGCGTCCCTAATGCTGCACTCTTACTTCGCGATCATTTTGTAGAGCTTGTAACCAGTTCTGATTTGTGCAGAGAATTGAAGAGACTTGTTCGTAACCACCCTGAACTGACTCTGCTGGACATCAGAGCTGAGGCTATACGATGGGAACGCGAGGGAGGATCAGAGGGTAGTTGGCCCACAATGTATGCTTTTTGTGCCCCTCAAACTGTGACTAGACATACTGATGTTAACCCTGTAATTGTTGACTCTGCTTCTGAACAGCTTGTAAAAAGCAACAGAAACAGCTTGACCAGATTACCCAGACATTGGCTGCGATGGAAAGGCCTCCAGTCCCTCATTCTAGGCACTCTCGTGTGATTTGTAGACGGTGTCAACGGCCTGGTCACTATGCTAGCCACTGTGAAAATGAGCGTGTCCTTCCCAATACTGTCTCTACGTTTACTGCCTCCAGGGTACGCTATCGGCCAGGGCGCACCAACACGAATGCAGACGCCTTATCTAGGAAGCCCTCAGGTATGAGGGCTTCCTAGATAAGGCGTCCAGAACCTAGGGAAGATGATGCCAGGAATCAAAGTACCCACCATTGTCCATGGGGCGGCTAGAGAATATCTCCATGTGGGGTTGCAAGCAGCCCTTCCGTCCCGGTCACCGGACGACATCCAGGCACTTCAGGCAGCCGATCCAATAATTGGAGCCTTCCGCCACTTCTGGCTGGATCGAAGGTTGCCCAGCCGAGCAGAAAAGGAGCAACTGAGCCCCCAGGTACGTGGGCTGTTACAGCAGTGGGACTGTATAGTGATGAAAGATGACCTGCTGTATCACCAACTTAAGCGTCCAGATGGTGGGGAAAATATTCTCCAGCTCCTTCTGCCTGAGTGTCTTAAAGAAGAGGTTCTCCAGCAGCTACACCAAAATCATGGACATCAGGGTATCGAGCGAACATCAGAGCTGGTGAGGCAGTGTTGCTACTGGCCCCGTATGGGCAAAGAAATCCGAGATTGGTGCCAACAGTGTGAGCGTTGTTCTTTAGCCAAGTCTACCCAGCCCAGGATCCGAGCCCCCATGGGTCACCTCTTAGCGGATCGGCCAAATCAGATTCTTGCCATTGACTTCACTCTTTTAGAGCGCGCAGAGGATGGTAGAGAGCTGGTGATGGTAATGACTGATGTGTTTTCAAAGTTCACCCAGGCTATACCCACCCGGGACCAGAAGGCCTCCACAGTAGCAGAAGTGCTTGTTAAGGAATGGTTTTTCCGCTATGGTGTTCCGGCACGTATCCATTCAGACCAGGGGTGGAACTTTGAAAGTACCCTGGTTAGGCAGCTGTGCAACTTGTATGGTGTACAGAAGACCTGCACCACCCCATCCTCAGGGCAATGGACAATGTGAGAGGTTCAATCGAACAATGCACAACCTGCTGCGCACGCTTCCCCCTGACCAGAAGTGGTCTTGGCCTAGCCACCTTCCCCAGTTGACTTTCAGCTACAATACAACCCCACACCAGTCGACGGGTGAATCGCCACACCTGCTCATGTTTGGACAAGAACCCCATTTGCCTGTAGATTCTCTCCTTGGTCATCTCCCGACACCAACGGCAGGCCGTGTGGATGAATGGGTAGCAGAGCACCGACGTCGCCTTGGTGTAGCCCATGAATCTGCCAGGGAATGGCAGGAAAGGTCAACAAAGAGGAGGAAGGAAAGACATGACCAGAGGAAGTTGTGCAGATCCTTGGAAGTCGGTCAGCGGGTTTATCTAAGGGACCATGGAGGCCCTGGACGTCGTAAGATCCAGGATATGTGGAAATCTACTAATTATAAAGTTGTTAAAGCTCCAGAGCAGGGTGGAGTGGTATACTCCATAGCTCCAGTGCAGGATATCACCCAGACCAGAGCTGTTCACCGAACATCATTAAAACATGCATTGAATCTGCCATCCCAGTTTCCCGGGGATAATCAGTCACCATCCGAGGAGAACCTGTCAGAGGATGATGAAGGTCCATGGGTGTTTGTAAGTGGGCCTGATCAAGGTCCCTCCAATTCTTTGAGGTTTCGTTCCATGCCCAGAAGACAATCCATGACATCCCCCAGGGAAAGAGTTCCTCCTTGCCTTCTTCCCAGGCTAGAAAACCAACCTGCCAGCAGGAGTCCAGCCCCTCTCAGGAAGTCTTCACGGGTCCATGCAGGGCAGCACTCTAACATCCATCACCTCCCAAGGACCATCAGGGTAGAGACTACTCCTCAGGTGTTGGGCTCAAGTAGTATTGCTGCAGCCAATTTTTAGATCCTGGTCATAGTACTTAGCTCATCGGTGGGGCACCGATGAAACGAGGGGGGGGGGAGGATTGTAACCGGATGGTTATTTTTGGTTTGTTATGAAAATGATTTACAATGAGCCATTGCATTATCTTTACGATTATTATTATTATTCATTATGTTAATCCATATAGATCTTGTTGAAAAATATTCACTCAAAGAATTGTGGTCTTGTGTTTGGTTTGTTTGGTGTTTCTTTTAGTGCACCACTGTTTTCAAATGGTGTTAGTAGAAATGTGTTTTATATAAATGCATTAACGTTAAGCTAATGTGTAGATTTAAGTGTGTCTTAAATATATCTTGCACCTCTACTGTACTTATCGTAGATAAGCTTTATTTTTTTAACTATTTTTTAAAATAAAGACATGAAAACATTTGTTTTTTTCTGGAGAAATTTACCATCACCACACACACTCTGCTGTGATTGGTCAAAAACCGACGCTTGGATTACTGTAGTAAAGTGGTTGTTCTATATTTTGTCAATAGATGGAAGTACAAGCTAGTAGTTGTACTTACTTGCAACTTCAGTGAGACTCTCGCGATGACTGTTCACCCTTTTGACCACTAGATAGAGCCAGAGTTCCACAAACGTCTAAGAATTTAATTTAAAGACTGTTTTTTCTATCGTAGTTAATTTATTTTTTACCTACAGTATATCCAAGGCCTAAGTCAATATACCCTGAAATATATGTATTTAGGTTACATAAAACGTATACAATGCTTGCATTTCAAAATAAAGGTAGAAAAGAAAGTTCTAAGGTATGACTTGTGTCAAATAAAGATTTTTAAACTTCAACTAACTGTCAATTGTTTTTAAAAGTGAAAATTTTTTATAAAAGAATTCTTTTACACACAATTGTGGTAGCAACTAGCAAAACGTGCTAACATGCTAACGTGTATAAAGTTTATTGAAGTTAAAGGCTTGGTGAGTTTATTTACTTTTTGTACAAAAGTTGATGAAAAAATATTTGTTAAGATTGTATTACATACTGTATATGATTTCCCTACAAAAAACTAATAAAAAGCATGGAACATTTACACACGGTTTCCCATAATCTTGGTACGTTTTCTGCACATAGTAGTTAATAAACCATCCTTAAACCTATCTGTAGGTTATCAAATTCAAACCAAAAAAAAAAGAAAACATAAGCATTTGAAGGTTTTAGCTCAGATAAAATTGACTTTATTAAATTTCTATGAAATACACCAAAAAAACGTGGCTCTAAGCGACTCTCAAAATCCCATCCCTGGTCAGAGACTCTGAGATTGAAGCCGCCACACCCCGAGGCCGGTCATTTCCTCTCCGACCCACTCACTCTCCGGCGGTACTCGGGCCGGCCAGTTCCTGTTTGGATTCCCCCAGAATTCTGCCAAAAGAAAAAGGGCGTTTTTAGTTCGGAGGGTTGGTGTCGCCACGCTGGTGCCACATTCTTTCCTCGTCCTCCGTCCAGAAGCAGACCTTCACTTTATGACTCATGTAGTTTCACTCAGAAAGCAATTGTGAGCGATTATCTTGCAAAGAACTATAATCTGGGTTCGTTTATGAGAATTCTTAGGAAGGAAAAATACAAGCTTGGAAAACTTGGATGGAAGATAAGATGAATAATGTTAGCTTGTCCGTTAATTAAACTAGATTTAACACAGACACAAACAAAAAACAATAACATATTGATATTCAACCATTAATCTCTTTTTGAAAATACAACGTATGAAAAAAAATTGTTTAGCATTAGTAGTCAAACAGTATTTCTTATCCATATATATTTTTTCCATCACAATTATGCTTCATTTGCCCTGCTATAACTTTTGTCATTTTAATTAAATAAAGTTGAATCAAGAGCTTATATAATTTACAGGTGACATTACATCAATGATTGTTTTTAAGTTTGAATTAGTTCACTTCTTATCCTTTGTTTGCTTTCGTTTGCTATCATAGCTGTTAGCTGCTACATGCTAACCAGCGTTTTGACATATTAGTTTAATATTGATGATATTTTAATTCAATAAATCTTTAGCCAATATTTGCAAAAACATAAAAAAAAAACCTTAACGGAAAAAAGCCAATTGTTGCAAACACAAACTGTCAATATTGTTAAAAGGAAACTTGCATTTATTTTTTGTTGTAGTTAGTAATTTACTTCAAAACCATTTTTTTCCACTGTGTAGTAATTTCCTCTGCCTCACAACATTTATCCAGAAAAAGCTGAGTCATCTGCTCCTCATGTGACACAGCAAGTTTTTTATGATGAGGGTTCTAAAAACATCCAAGGTTTCCATAACTTCTGCATATTGGCAGCAGAATCAGTTGCCTTGGAAACAAGAAAACAACAAACAAACAACATTTATGCTGCACTCAACATAATATATTTTAACTTGTTACATTTAAAAAAAAAAAAAGGTTATATAATCATGTTATAACTTTCATGTTTTCACAAGATAACCTTATATTATCAAGTTATTACTTTTGTTTCACAAGATCACATGATATTGTCACGCGATAATTTTTCCGTTTCCCTAGAAAACTTAATATGATGGTAATAACAACCATGTTATTACTTTTTTAACAGGATGATGTGATATTATCAAGTTATTCATTCATGTTTTAAGAAATTACAGTATATTATCATGTTTTTACTTTTATGATTTAAGATAATATGTTACTATCACATTATTTCTTTTATAAGATAATATGGTATTATCATGTTATTACCTCATGTTTTACAAGATGTGGTATTATTATCAAATTATAACCACCTTTTTTAAGAGATAATCGGGGACTGTCACATTTGTACTTCATGTTTTATAAGATAATGTGCTGTTATCAATTTATAGCCTCATGTTTTAGGAGATAATGTGGTATTATTACATTATTAATCATGTTTTACGATATAATGTGGTATTTTCTCATTATCACTTCATGTTTTACGAGATAATGTGGTATTATCACGTTATTACTTCATGTTATACGAGATAACAAGGTATTGTCACGATATTACTTTGTTTTAAGAGATAATGTGGTATTATCACATTTTTACTTCATGTTATACGAGATAATGTGGTATTATCATGTTATTACTTCATGTTTTAAAAGATTATGTGGTATTATCACGTTATTACTTCATGTTATACGAGATAACAAGGTATTGTCCCGATATTATTTTGTTTTACGAGATAATGTGGTATTATCACATTTTTACTTTATGTTATACGAGATAATGTGGTATTGTCATGTATTTACTTCATGTTTTACAAGATAACGTGGTATTATCACGTTATTACTTCATGTTTTACGAGATAAGGTGGTATTATCATGTTATTACTTTGTTTTACGAGATAACGTGCTATTATCACATTATAATTTAATATTTTACAAGACAACAAGTTATTACCACAATATAACTTTGTTTTACGAGATAACGTGGTATTATCACATTTCCCATGAGCACTCGCTAAACGTCGTGTTGCCAGACTTCCGTTGAAGAATGAAGGATGGATACGGATGAGGTAATGAATCAGATTGTGGATAATGAAATATGATATGCGTTATGACGGCTTTCTTAATAAAATAACTTTAACTTTGTTTTTGTACTGTAATCCTCCGCCCCCACAGTGCGATATGTAGCATGTTCACACCATCCCCAAGAACTTTTACAGAGAAAATAAAAATCACACAAAACACCTCAAGTCATGGTACATGTTTTCAACAAGTTTTCTGAAAATATTCTAGTAAAAATATATTTATGTACCCAAACTACCCAGAGCTGCTTTAATTACACATTGTAAGCATAGCAGTTAGCGGCTACATGCTAACATAATACAACAGAGAGCCAACATAATTACCAGGTGTCAATTTTTACAAGTGTCTCCATGTGTCACCCTTGCAACAGTTGTGTAGCGAACAAGTCAGATTCTAAATATAGAGAGACATATGTCGTGCACAAGCTCAATTGTGGACCAAAACTCCAAATGCAGATTTCATTCCATTTCAGCCAAGATGTAAGGCTGAGACAAACAGGCTGAAAATTCCAACATTCCTCACCTTCTCTTCATCTCTTCGACTCATCTTTCTGGGGTCACAACTGTTCCTGGTGCAGGACTTTGAAGCAGCGCCGGAGACGTGTGGGATGATTTAACATCAGAAGCATTTGCTGCCCTGGTTGCAAATCATCATGAGACTTCCAAGGCTGGGAACCCCGTGGAGGACGAATGGGATCTGAGGAGTCGTAAAGTCAGACCAAGAATCATACGGAGAAAATTCCTTTTATTGCTCATCGTGAGAAAAAAAACTTTTTTCTTTTTCCAGGGTCGGTGATGATTTTATTATTTTGATATTATATTTTCAGATTTCTTTATGCTTGTAATTCATTTTTGAGAGGATAACACATGAAACCATAACCTTTTTCCTCTCTGAGAACTCAACT
Organism: Callionymus lyra; assembly: GCF_982586985.1. Lineage (NCBI taxonomy): Eukaryota > Metazoa > Chordata > Actinopteri > Syngnathiformes > Callionymidae > Callionymus > Callionymus lyra. The sequence goes on from NC_141826.1 coordinate 14,800,123, forward strand.
CTATGTTCTCATCACATCTGCAATATCTGTCCCGACATGTCCTCCCTGTCAACACATCTGTTGTCAGTGAAACCTGAGAACAAATAAACCCGAATGAAAGCAGCAAGATTTGACTTGATTCTATCAGAACCGTGTTGACATTCTTTCAGATCCTCAGACTTATCTTGCGACGGAGACGGAGGCTCTGTTGTGTCTACACAGCCGCAGGAGGAAACAATCCGTAACCGTCGTTTTCGATAAACGATGTTTTTGTTTAAACAAAGTTCTGCCGGCGAGGATGTTTCCTCAGAGATGTTCAATTACAGAGGTTTAATTATGGTTCAAACGAGGCGTGTGATTGCAGAAAATGTCCTCGCTGAGAAAAAAAAAGAAGGAAGCTTGTTTTCATTCTCTCCTCTTGTGTCCCAGTTCCCCGGGAACAATTTGTCTGCCATTCCTCTTTGGTCAAAGGGCGACTGTGATTCTGATTGATTAAAGAAAACAAAGTAAGTCTGTGAGACTTAATTACAGAGTGAATCGCTCGGACTGATGCCCGGGTTTAACAGCTAAATAAACTAGAAGATAGTAAAGGAATCTATTCTCGGTAGAATCAAACTACAGCATTTTTTCATGGAGCAGTCTTCAGCAATACGATTTTTGGTCCCATACAGATTTTGTTTTACTCATTTTTGTTGACAGGGTTTTGTTTTTTTTTCACTAAAATTGACTGAAAAAGAAGTGTCTTGACTAAACACTAACTCAGAGAAATGTTGTGTTCTTTCCAAATAAAACGCTTTTCAGTTAATAATAATTAATACAACGGAAATTATGTAAAATGATTATTTGTCTTTTTGTTGGACCCTGTATTAAATGGATTGAGGACCAGAACCAGGTCCCGGGGAAAGTCCCTGCAACAGAAACGCAGAGTGCAACATCTTCACCACAAAACGGGTGTGAATCACTCAGACTATTTACCAGGTTTAACTGCCTCAATATTCAGAGCAACACTAATCTTTGGGTAACATAACCCTCAGAACTTATTTTAAAACCTTAAAAAACGACTGTCAGGGTTGACAGATTATTATCAATAGACAGACTTCATTCTGTAAAAACAATATTCAAACAGTTCTACCAACTTCAAAGTCACAAATTTGCATGACAATTTTTATTTTTTTTTTAAATCACTTATTACATGAAACTGGGATGAAGTCACTACTTAAGTAGGAAATAAATGTTAGAGGCAGTGATGTCACAGCAGGAAGGAATGTGATCCGATGTGACGAGAATAAAGAACTTCTCTGTGTGGAGTCCAAACAGCCGACGGTGCAAATTCACATCAACTCCTCTATCGACTCAAAGACTCTCTTCATCGTCCTCTTCGTTCAGAATCAGTCATGGAAATCTAATTTAACATGCTTTAAAAATAAGTCAGTTCAGGTTTTCAAGTGACCTAGTTTTAAATTCAACTCTCTGAGACAAGGAAAAGTAGGAAACTGATCTTTATTGCAACGTAGACAAACACGCATTGTATCAGAGCAGTAAAGTGAAATGTATTTTTAAATATTTTCAGATTAAGGGTTCAAGGTTGAACAATTATTGTATTTATTTTTTAAACAAAAACATTTCAAGTCAAAAATTTGTAATGAAACTGATGACTTATTCATAATTCCACATTGTTTTGCAAGTACATTCAAGCAAAGTTATCATTATTAACTTTTATGTATATTTTGATTTTATTTATTCAGTGAAAAATGATTTTGCCGCCTCAAAATATTGAAACGTTGTCATACATAAATATGATCTTCTGGAATATGAAGGTGTTCCCAGGTCGATGGTCATCTCACTCTCCAGTCTTTGGTCTGCCCCTGGACGGCCGGGAGATATCGTAACGAGATGCTCGTGGAGGAGGAGAGGTTCTACTCTGAGTCTCTGCTGGATGACTGAGCTTCTGAGGGTCAAACCACCATCGCAGAAAGCCCTTTGTTAGACAATCTTCATCGTTCGGACGCTAAAAAAGATGGTAAGAAATCATAACAAGGCCTTGTCTTTTGGCTCAGCTCTGTCCACAACATTTTCAAGGTCTCAGAATCAGAGGAGCTGATCCTCTTTACGGTTGGAAATCACATTATCTGGTGAAACAATGCTACAAAACAAAACCCCTTTCCACTCTGGCCAAAAGTTTATAAAAGTTTATCTATAATGTATTAATCCAATTATTCATAAACGCTTTTTCATTGAGGTTATTTTTTTCTCTTCTTGTCTTTCTGCTACTTCACACAACATAGTGTCACTACAATCAGAGTCGCCTGCATGAGTGGAAACTAAAAATTGTCTGTGTCAAATAGCTGCCAGAGCTCTTTTGACGGCTTGGACCGCGAACTTTGACCCGTGGGAAACTGTCGACTGCGTTCTAATTTCACTGAGCGATGGTTCAGAGCCGGGGGGGTCCCGGTCGCTTTCGTGTCATGGATGTAAAACTGGTCAAAGTCAACTCCCATCTGCTCACAGGAGAGTCCTGCCCGAGGGTCTTTGCTACACAAACACAGCAGGACCAGGACCCTCATGACGCTCGAGCGCGGGTGACGAGGGGTTAAAACAACACAAGCCCCCACATGGAAATGTCTGGCTAAGCCCCCCGGAACGATGCGCTGGCATCATGTTTACGAGAGGGACCACCTCATTCTGGCTCCGGTTTCAGAGACTATTTCTGTGCGGCTGTGTTGTCCGCTCTATTTTACGATGGATTGTCACAGATATTCTCTGACTGACTCTACGGTTGATTTATTGTTGAAGAGAATAAAGGTATCAGACTTAATACTCTTGGGCCAAATATGGCCGGCCTTTTATGGGACCCACGATATTACTTATTTAAAGTGCTAAAAAAACTAGATTACTTCCAAAAATAACTTCAGTTATTAGAGTTTTGCCATTCAAAAAATCCCTCAGTCAAAGAGAGGCCGTTGATAAATTTAAGAAAATAATCTTAGAGTTGTATTCCTTCATTTTAAAAGTGTTAAGTTCAGTGTTCGGCGTAAACACAACGCTCAGTTGCTCATTGACACCGCTCTGATTCCATGAGCGTTGATGTAAGTGAGCAGGACCTGGGCTCGCCTCTCGATCACGTCGATCAGCTTCTCGATTCCTTTCCGGCCACCTTGACTCTCCCAGTAGGTCTGGTCCAGGAAGAGAGACTGAAGCAGCTTCTCTCTCAGCTTCCTGCTCCTCAGCACCGACACCGCCTCCTCCGGGACTCTGAGCAGAAGAAGGTAAGAGTTGAGAAGGTTGTAGGTCACCAGGAAAAATCAAACCTTATGTTTGTTGTATAGTTTTATAGATGTTGTAATGCTACTCTCCACCAGAGGAAGCCCCTATGTTGACTACTACCTTTTATCCCACAAAGGGACGAAAAGAACACAATTGAAAGTGTGTTTCGGACAGAATAAAAAACAAACAAACAGAGAGACCACAAATCTATCTGAGTTCTCTGTGTACTCATAATTATGGATGTCCAGATCCGATAATGCAGCGGGTAGTGTCAGGAAGGGCATTCGACGTAAAATCTGTGCCAAAACCACATATGCGAATCACTACCATGACTTCCATACGGATCTGTCGAGTCCCGGGTTAACAACGACCGCCATTGGTGCCGACAATCCACACGGCAACAATGGAAATTGGGCTAATGTGGGTCGAAGTCGAAGGTGTGATGTAAAATGTTATTAGTGGCTATGCCCCACAGGTGGGATGTGAATTAGAGGAGAGGGGAGTGAGGAAGGTGAAGTGTTGCAGAATATCCCCAGAGGTGAGAGAGTGGTAATGGGTGCACAATTCAATGGACATGTTGGTGCAGGAAATAGAGGTGATGAAGAAGTGATGGGCAGGTTTGGTATCCAGGACAGGGACACAGAGGTGGTAGACTTTGCAAAAAGGATGGAAATGTCTATTTTCAAGAAGATGCATAGGATGGTGCTCTGCAGGATGAATCTGGCCACAAGGAAGACGAAGAGGACAAAGGCAGAACAAAGGACATAGTGGTGGAAGCTGAAAAGAGAGGACTGTTCTGTGGTTTTCAGAGAGGAGTTGAGAAAGAATCTGGGTGGTCAGGGAGAGCTCCCAAATGACTGGACAGCAACAGCTAATATGATTAGGGAGACAGGTAGGAGAGTACTTGGTGTGTCGTCTGGAAGGAAAGTAGATAAGAAGACTTGGTGGTGGAATGGGGAAGGATTAATAAAGAGAAAGAGGTTAGCTAAGAAAAAGTGGGACACTGAGAAGACTGAAGAGAGCAGACAGGGGTACAGGGAGATGCAACACAGTGTAAAGTTAGAGGTGGCAAAGGCAAAACAAATGCAAAACAGAGAGATAGAGATGCGAAGGATGTGCAGCAGGTTCGGGTGATTAAGGATGGAGAGGGACGTGTGTTGACAGGTGACACGGAAGTAATAGGAAGATGGAAAGAGTACTTTGAAGAGCTAATGAATGAGGTGACTACTGTGAACCGTGAAGTAGCAGAGATTAGTAAAGGTGAAGTGAGGAAGAAAATTTGCTTTAAGAATGTTGGTAGAGAATTTCAGAGAAGGTCAGAGGGAGCTGCATTGTGCCTTTGTAGATCTGGAAAAAGCTTATGACAGGGTTGCCGAGAGAGAAACTATGGTACTGTATGAGGAAGTCTGGAGTAGCAGATAAGTATGTGGAGGTGGGACCACATCAGGGCTCGGCTCTGAGTCCCTTCTTGTTGGTGGTGATTGACGGACTGACAGATGAGGTTAGACAGGAATCTCCATGGACTATGATGTTTGCAGATGACATTGTAATCTGTGGTGAGAGCAGAACCAGGTGGAGGAAAAGCTGGAGGAGGTGGAGAGGTTAGACGAAGCAAACAGATGTGTTTGAATGAGAGGAACCCAAGTGGAACCATGAGGCTACAGGGAGTAGAGATGAAGAAGGTACAGGATTTTCAATATTTCGGGTCAACAGTCTAGAGCAGTGGAGAGTGTGGAAAAGAGGTGAAGAAACGTGTTCAAGCTGGGTGGAATGGGTGGAGAAAAGTGTCAGGAGTAATGTGTGATAAAGTATCCGCCAGAAAGAAAGGAAAGATATACAAGACAGTGGTGAGACCAGCCATGACCTATGGTCTAGACAGTGGCACTGAGGAAAATGCAGGAAGCAGAGCTGGAGGTAGCAGAGATGAAGATGTTGAGGTTCTCTTTGGGAGTGACGAAGATGGATCAGGAATGAGTCAATCAGATGAATAGCACATGTTAGATGTTTTGAAGATAAGGTCAGAGAGAATGAGATGGTTTGGTCATGTATAGAGGAGGGATAGTGAGTCTACTGATAGAAGGATGCTGGGGTTGGAACTGCCAGGCAGGAGGTCTAGAGGAAGACCAATGAGAAGGTTTTTGGACCTAGTGAAAGACGACATGAAGTTGGTTGGTGTGAAAGAGGGGGATACAGAGAACAGGCTTCGATGGAGGTTGATTGTGGTGACCCCTGAAGGGAGCAGCCGAAAGGAAAAGAAGGAGAAGAAGAAGATCCGATACTCTGTCTGTAATCTGTATCAGCTGCAGATACTGATATTTTTGGAAGAACTGATGAGATTTGGATTTAGTCACATGATCACATCGATACAGTTGTTTTTTTCATGTGTTAGAAGCATCATAAAAAATGTAAGTAATACTTTTTTAAATCTTTAAAGTTGTACGGCCATGTTGCATTGATTCACATCTTTAATTAAAGCATATGTAAAAAAAAAAAGAAAAAAGGTGCTGGATCGGTATCATTGGGACTGATCACTCAAAATAAATCGGATCATAACATCCCTGCTTAAAATTACCAGATCACAGTGGGAAAATAATTTTGTTATTGACCTGAATTCTAACGCAAAGAAAACAACATGTAAAAGACAAAGAAGATAAAATCCTGGACCCAAATCTATACGAGGACACCATGATCCAAACTCACTCCTTAATCCCCTCCAGGAGCCGGAAGTCCAGGTTGTCTTCGTTGCGGTCAAAGTAGCCCAAGCTTTGGGTGAAGACCAGGCGTCTAGGGTCGTCACGCTTGTGGATGATGTTTCCCAGTGGTATCTGGTCCTGGTTCTTACATCCGACCTCAAGGTCCACACAGGAGTCCTCTCGTCGGGGCCTGAACCCACAGCAGCCCCGATCCAGTCGGTTATGGATCTGGAAAGAAAAAGTGCATCATGTGCAGATGCCAGGTTGAGACGGCGCCACCCTCCCTTAAATTCTTCTGAGGCTTCACATACTTCCCTACCGTGGGGAATACCCAGCCCGCCTTCAGCCAATCCAGCTGTTTTAAGCCGACCCCCCTCGAACTTTCTTTACACTTGGCTCTTATTTTTTGCATGTTCTTGAAGTTCACATTTTCTTTATCTTGGTGACCTAATTGCAATGACTTCAATTCTATAAAACACCTCAATAAAAATTGGACATCACTTTTGTTGGCTGCACCTAAACCAACGAATTCACATGTGAAGCCAATGCTTATGTTCTATGAAGGACAAAACCACTTGTTACCATATTTTTAAGTCACATTTAGTAAGTAAGTAAGTAAGTAAGTAAGTAATATTTATTTATATAGCGCTTTTCGAGACCAGGGTCACAAAGCGCTTTAACAATCAAAACAACACTCAAAACAGTACATACTTCAAAGATCAAGTCAACACCGAGAACAACACAGGAGTTTCGAGAAATTCAAGGAAAAGCCTGAACAAATAGAAACGTCTTAAGATGTTTCTTAAAGGAGTCAGTAGACTCCATCAAGCGCAAAGAGAGAGGAAGATTGTTCGAAAGCTTAGGAGCAACAGCCTGAAAAGATTTCTCTCCTCTGGTCCTGAGCCGTGTGCGTGGAACCATAAGTAGATTCTGATCCACAGACCTCAGAGCCCGAGCTGGGGTGTAAGGCTGGATCAGATCAGTGATGTAAGGAGGAGCCTGACCATGAATAGCTCTGAAAGTAAGAACCAGAATTTTAAAGTTGATCCTGAAAGAAACTGGAAGCCAGTGAAGAGTTTTAAGGATCGGAGAAATGTGAGTTCTTCTACTTGAGCGGGTCAGAATTCTCGCTGCAGAGTTCTGAATCAACTGCAGGTGAGACAGCTCCTTCTTGTTAAGACATGAAAACAAACTGTTACAATAGTCCAGACGAGAAGAAACAAACGCATGGATTACAAGCTCCAGATCATGTTGTGACAACATTTTCCTAAGTTTAGAGATTTTTCTCAGTTGAAGGAAACAGTTTCTGGTCAGTTTTCTGCAGTGTTGAACAAGAGACATGTCTTTATCAAATACAACACCCAGGTTTCTCAGGCTCAGTTTGATGGACTGACCTAAGTCACCCAAGTACTGACTCAACCCTGGAATCTTATCATCAGGAGCAATCACCAGAGTTTCAGTTTTGTCCACATTAAGCTGTAAAGTGTTTTCACTCAGCCATTGTTTGATTTCTAGCAAACAATTGACTGTTCAGCCTTTGGGGCTCAGTTGGGTCAAAAGAGCAGTAGAGCTGGATGTCATCAGCAAAAATGTGATAAGAAACATCTGGAAATCTCTGAATGATTTTACCAAGGGGAATCAAGTACAGCAAAAACAATAAAGGACCCAGAACAGAACCTTGAGGGACTCCACACAACAGATCTGCCGATTCAGACCTCATTTGATTGGCAGATACACTAAAACTGCGCCCAGAAAGGTAAGATGAGAACCATTCTAACACAGACCCAGACAGTCCCAATTCATCCCTTAGTCTTCTAAGCAGGATCTGGTGATCAACTGTGTCAAAGGCTGACGACAGATCCAAGAGAACCAGAACAGTGAATTTACCAGAGTCAGCCGACATCATGATGTCACTGGACACTTTCAATAAAGCTGTCTCCGTAGAGTGATGTTTACGGAAGCCAGACTGAAACTTCTCATGGATGTCGCTCTGATCCAGGAACAAAGACAGCTGCTCGGACACCACCTTCTCCAAGATCTTGGACAAGAAAGGGAGCTTAGAAATAGGCCTGAAATTACTGAGGTCAGTTGGGTCTAAGCCTGGTTTTTTGAGCAGAGGCTCCACAATGGCATGTTTAAATGCATTGGGAAAAAACCCTGTGGAAAGGGAGAGGTTTACCATATTGGTAACCCAGGGGCCAATTACATCAAATACTTTGATAAAAAGCCTACAAGGAAGGACGTCATCTGAGCAAGAGGAGGGTTTCATCTTGTTCACTAGTGCTGAAATATCACCCAAAGATACAGCAGTGAAGGAAAGTAGGTCTATATGTAGTGGGTCTCAAGAAAGAGGTTAGTTTAAATGGTGGGTCATCGATTAAATGTATTATATTATATATTATGTGGAGGTATTGGAAAAAAAAGATTTGGACGTCTTTTTAGAGGAATTATCAGGTTGTCAAGGTTGGTTCTTCTTGTTGAGGAATTTCTTGTTACGTGTATGTCACAGTAAAATATGATTTGTCAACTTAAATATAAAGTTCAGAATTATAAAATAAAGCACTGGCTACTAAAGCTCTCTGACCTGAGCTACGATTCACATTCTCCTCTGCACTTCTGCCGATCAGGAGTTGATTGGATTCTCCGGAAATGCGTCGTCTTGCGCACAACAATGATCCTGTGATCCCGTCCAGGAAATCAAACATCTTTCCAGTCAGAGTCAAACAAAAAAAAAAGAAAAAACTCTCGGAGGATATTTAGGCTCTTTTAAAGTAACTCCAGATGACGGCTTGTTTTGCTGATCTCAGATGAAAGACCTTTTGTAAAAACTTATCTCGGAAGTATGTCCGGAATTTTTTGCGGAGGATTCAGCCACACACGAGTTGCACTTTCATTGAACGTCCATCGTGATTCCTCTGACTTTGACTCACTTCTTGAGTTGCTTCTCACCTGCAGCATGAAATCAAACAGCGCCATCTTGCTCCACTCGTGGTGGTGGACGGTGGAACATCCGGATTCTTCCCTCGGAACAGTGTTTTTAAGCCAACACCTCTGCTTTAGGGACCTCTGGTACTCCCCCCATGTGACCCCGACAGTGGACCTGCCTGCTGCAGGGTCATTGGAGTGGAGAGACTCTTCCCACGCCACCACCGGACAGGGACGGCCATCTAGAGAGAGAGAGAGAATTGGTTGGTTTAGCAGTTGTTCTCAAGCTCGGAGGATAGATGTTAATAATAAAAGGGGAGTATGCTTGAAGCGTGTACTATAATATATGGCTAGAGGGCCAAGGGTTGAACTGGAACTTCCAAGAGGTTGAAATATTTAAAGTGGAAAATATATTAAGTCTGACTTTGGAAAAGCACACGATGAATAATACATCTATTGATCACCACTTTTATTTTATTTTTCATTTGTTTTATTGCTTTATATATTATTAAACTGCAGAATCCAATATGTATGTTAGTAGTGATGGGTTGATAACACCTCATGAACCAGCTGATGCTGTATATCAATACGGTTTGACTGGCCACTAGATGGCACTCTCAGTGAAAATGATGCCATATTTAATATCGCCCCCTGAGCAATACCAGAGGCGCATTCGAATGTCTGTTTATAGACAGTGTGTGACAAAAATATAGGACCACCCAATTTTAGGAGTTGAAAATCATGACTGTATGTTTTTTGTTCTTAGATTTTACGCCTACTTGCATTTGCTCTTTAATAAGGTCTGATGTTAATGTATTATTTGTTAATTCATGATTTTTTTTATTTCTTATAAAGGCTTATTTGGTTTTGTGTGGATTTCCGTAAAACTATTTACTGTTACCAACTGATCATGGCTCTCTATTAAATAAAAGTTACGTGGCCCTCACAGAAAAAAAAAGGTTTGGGGACCCCTCGTCTTTACGAAAATAAACTTGATTTATTCTTATTATTTTTACAGCGTATATATTGTTTATTGTTCTATTTTTAGTATTTTTTAAGATATACATCCACATCTATTTATCTATCACTTAGTTATATTTTTCAAGATTGTGGTTTTAGAGCTTTTTTATTCAATAAATATTCATGTGAGGTGAATAGTTTTCGTCGGATATGTGGTTATTAGCAAAAACATTGAAAACCTAAAAACGTGAATTATTTTTGTTATTAAATGAATTCATAGTAATTATTTGTTTTTCGAATGAAATATATATATTTTTTATATTTTTTCATGTAGGTTTCTTGGTGGTGGGTATGAGGGGCAGATGGGCCCCACGCACCGTGGAATCTTCAGCTCCGCCTATGTACCATTCATTGCAAAGTTCAGTGAGTTTTATTACAATCGTATCTTTTTTATTATAGGAAATGAAAGCGTGTTTTATTTGCTCACATCTACTCACCGTATAAAAAGTTGAACTTGCGACTCACGGCGGGTAAAGTCCGGTTTATCCCGAGTACTCGGTCCAGATGGAAAGCGAACACTTCACTCGCGTCCACTGGACTCCTGACGAGTCCGCACTGTCCACCGCAGATCCCGGTCCGGTCCGTTGCGGGACTCCCATCCCTGGTCTCGCCTTCGAAGACCAGAAACGACCGCGACTCCCCTTCAGAAACCTCCTTGACGCGCACCACTTTGGACTCCGCCAAGAAGCGCAAAGCCCGGACGTCCTGCGGGCTCAACCAAGGTGGTGGTTTGCGGCTGTAAATCCGGATCACAGAGGAGTCTCGGTGTGACCCGGAACCATTGACCAACGCCGACCCATAATCCACAATCCTCCAGGAGGGAAACGTCCGCGTGATATTCTCAACCCCGCGCGTAAAAGGCGCGTCTCCGGGTGCGTTTCTTCTGGCCTTGCGTCGGAGTTTGGGTCTGACCGACGCCCGAATATTCGCAGGCTTGAGCCGCTTGGATCTCAGGGTGATGTACACCACGTTGGATCGGGTCGGAATCGGAGCCGGAGAGTCCGACAACCCCCGCGGGTTCGACTCCGCATGATCCAGACCGCGCAAGCGTCGGAACTTCTCCTTGTAGGCGCGTCGGTTCTGAGAGAAGTCCACTTGGGACACCACGAAGAAGAGGTACACGACGCAGACGGACGCGACGATGAGACTCCGTCCGAACAGAGGACGTCTCCGGAACCCACCGATCAGTCTGGACAGCGGGAAGCAGGCCCAGCGAAGTTTCCCCATTAGACTCTAAAGTTGGGTCGTCATGGTCGATGCAGGCGACCCGCAGAGAGAACTTCCATGAGTCATTTTGGAAAAATGGGAATTGGCTTCTATATAGAGAGGGAAGTGCGCATGTGGAAGGATGAGGCTGGACAACCACTCAGCCTCTGCCCTCCCTCCCCCTTATAAAGTCACACTCATAAAAACTACAGAAAAAAAATGATATTGACGAGAAGTCAACAAAAGTTTTTACATTAAAAATGCCATTATAAGAGAAAAATAATGCACTATACACTATATATATTGACCCAAAAATATTGAAGTGAGTAAAAAGTTATGACATTTTTTATAGTTTAGGTTTGGATTCAACAAATGTTTATCTTTTTCAGAAATTATAAGGTAAGGTAAGGTAAGGTAGAACTTTGTTGATCCCTCAGGAGGTCTCCTTTGGGAAATTGTTGTAAAATTGTTGAGCAAATATGTAAAGTTTTTTTTAAGTTGGAGAATAATTATAATAATTATTAATTATTTGACTTTTTCAAAATCGTTTTCATTCCAAAAATACTGTTATGAGAGAATATAGTTAATATTTAAGTGAGTAAAAAAATTGTATGGATTTTAACATGAAGCAAATGTTTATATTTTTCAGAAATGATTAACAACTTTTTGGAATTGGGAAAGAATTATCATTATAAGGAATTATTGGGCTTTTTCCCATCAAAAATACTATTATAAGAGAAAATAGTTTATTTCATGGTGGTGTAAGTGAGTGAAAAATACGGGTTTTGGAGTCTTTCAGAGTACATTTTATATTATTTAAACTTAGTTCGTGATGTATTTGACAATTATATATTTTTGAAGGATTGATTAAATATACATTTATTTTAATCCAAAGGTAAAACTACAAACATGAGTCAGTATCAATAGTTAGACTGTTTCATTTTTAAATGCTTGATGATTCATTTTATGTCAAGGACCTTTGACACTGTTCTGACTGTGACTGTGTGTGAAACCATAATGCAAAAATAAAATCGTAAAAGCAATCTAAAAAAAATACATTCATTTATTATTTTGTCTATTTTTAAGTGTTCAGGTTTACAGCGCACTCTGCTGGTCAGAGCTGGCAACTGCCTTTATCAACAGGAAAAAGCGGGATATTTTAAACGACGGAGGAACAACGGAAGGAAGGAAGAAAGAAAGAGGGCAGCAGCACATGAGCAACAAAAATAGACTCATTGTTGCGGATTCAACATGAGATCTGACACTGACAAATTTACATTCCATTGACCTTTTTTTTTTTTTAACACATTCAAATCTGGGTTGTTTTTGGGGTGTTTCCAATCAGATAATTGGCAGCACCTGCTGGTCCTTGCCATCCTGCTGTGCTGCAACACAGTGGAGTCCAACAACCAACTCAGTCAGTCGGTTTTATCATGGCACATCTTAAATATCTGGTTTTATTTCTAACAACCCGGTGGTGGGTGAGCAGCTGCAGCACCGAAATAACACGAGGTACTGAAACTCCCGCCGGAGACGACTTTTCACTCACTCTCACCTTTTCAGGTGTTGGCGATGCGAACTCCACAGACCAGCGGGACGCCGTGGAGTTTGACTTCAGCTCCACCAACATGACCCACTTCACTTATGGGATCACAGCTAATGTTGTGGCCGTGCTGCTGTACGGGAGCAACTTTGTACCCGTGAAGAAAATCGAGACAGGAGATGGTGAGTCAGCAAATGTTCCCTTAAAATCATCTTCCAATCGTATCTTTTGTAACTTGGATTTTGCCAAAGACATCTTGTATTCCTATTTATAAAACGGAGATTTAATACATTTTTCCTTCACTTTGATTTCTATTAACTTCCCCTGCTGGGTTGTGTTCTTCCTAGGGACTCTTTCCTTCCTTTTAACACATAATATCAGAAAGTAATGTTAGACTTCAACCAAATTTGTTTAAAATGAAAATTTCTCTGAATTGGAATATTGTTCTCCAACATGACATTTATTGAATGCATGTTTTCTGTTTATCTGAAATACACAAATGATCATAAAAGGGATTGTGAAATACTAAACTTTGACATTTTATTAATTTATTTTAAAATTAAAAAATGGGATAAGGATGAATTAATTACCATTATTTTCATAGAAATATATACTTTTTTTCTAAATACTTATTGGGGGGGGGCGTTAAATAACCCTTTATAATGGAAGGCCAGATGGTATCTTAAAATTGACGTGAGTTTGCATTGCAATAGTTTTCATAAGCCAAAGATTTTGATGCAGAGTGCGCCATCTATTGGGAGCTGAAAATAAGGGTATTTCTTACTGAAGCATCCTTTTGTTTTTTTTTTAAGTATTAAATTGACATCATTTAATTAATATCGCATCCATTTCACTCAAAATGTAATGTAAATTAAGTTAATTTAAGGGTTTTTCATGTAGTCTTTCAGTTTTAATTTGACATTCACAAACAAATCTTCTGCCTCAGGAATGTTCTTCCAGTGGGTGACCTGTACGGCCATCTGGCTCGTGGCCATGATCGGAGACTTGATGCTTCAGTCGCCGAAGTTCCATCCATTTGCGATGTTGGGCGGCGTGATCTGGGCTACAGGTGATGACACCATACACTAAAAAAAATGGATTAATGAAGGGAATATATAGAGGAATATCAGTGCCACTTGTACTATTATACCAACATTTTCTATTGAATAAAAGTCTACAAATAGAAACATAGGTTTATTTATTTTTCAAATTATTAGAGTAAGAATATTTTGTATGTGTTAAAAAAAGACCACTGATATACTTCCATATAGAAAATCAGAAATTCTAGAAATTCTGTACTTTTATATTAACTAGTATTTGTTGGCCGTCACTGGTCACACAGCCCAATGCAAACGGCTACATCAGTACAATATTCAATATTTATGTATTTTAAATATATCATAGTAACGTAAATATTCTCAAAATTGTTCATGACACAAACTTATTTTCAGGAAATGCCGCAGCCGTTCCAATCATCAAGGCCATCGGTCTTGGACTTGGTACTTTACTGTGGGGGTCCTCCAGCCTCCTGACCGGCTGGGCCAGCTCCAGGTGAGAAGGTGGACCCATCTGGTCCAGACTTCCGGTCTGGTAACCTTCTCACTGCTCAGGTTCGGCTGGTTCGGAATCCCGGCTCAGGACGTTTCCAAGCCCGTCCTGAACTACTGTGGAGCCGGACTCTGTCTCCTCAGGTGAGCCGGTCCATCGTGATTGAACGGTTCCGTTTGTGGACTATAACCTCGTGTTCGTTTCAGCGGTTTGATCTTTGTCTTCGTCAAGACTGATGTGGAGCCTCATCCGGAGCAAGAAACCATCCCGCTGCTCATTGACCGGGTGAGATCTTCAGTCTTGGCAGCCATTTTTGAAACGCTACCTTGTGTTTGTGTCTTTAGAGGGCCAACTCCAGCAACTACGTGCCCAGTTCATCCGAGTTCTGGATCGACGTCATCGGATCCAAGACCAGGCGCTTCCTGTGAGTGTTGTATCCTAGTCCATTAGCAGCCTAGCTTGGCTAGCCAGAAAAGAGCAGCCGCCATTTTACTTCATTATTTCACATTAACTTATAAATTAAATCTTGAAAACCCTCACATAACTTATACTAACAATGAGATTGGTGACTATTTTTAAAAGTATATTTGACTAAAATCGGTCTAAAGTGCCGCTGTTAGCACATTGACAGTTGGCTAGCTTAACATTGCGTGCTACAATGAGGAAGTTTATCAAATTTTGATGTTTCAATTTAAGAGAATGATAAAAGCAACATTTGTAAGAAATTAAATAGAAGTTGGCTAACCTAGCATAGCATGCTACATTGAGAAAATTTACAGTTTTGATATTTCAATTAAAAGAGAATTATAAAACAATAGTTTATAGCGGTAACATCACAGTTGGCTAACTAAGCTTAGCATGCTACATTGAGGAAATGTACAGTTGTGATATGTCAATAAAAACGGAATTATAAAACAATAATAAATGGTGGTAAAAATCACAGTTGGCTAGCTTAGCATGCTTCATTGAGGGCGTAAATACAGTTGGTGTTAATTAAGAGAGAATCATAAACAATATAGAGTAAACAAAGGCGGGCAAGTTGTTTAGCATGCTTCAATGCGGGGTGTGTACATACTTTGCCAAAACCAAAAATGGAATCAAATGCAAAATGTTCAGTAGTATCGGTAACAAATAAAGAAGTCTCTATTGCTCCTACTTACTTTTCACTTATACTTTGGAAAAATGCGACTTTCCTTTAAGGCCAGGTTTTACCTATTTTATTTATTTCTTACATTGACTTGATTTTGATGAACTTGATCATCCATGAAAATTTCACATTGACAAAAAGGGTAGTTAACGGTTAATGTTTGGTATGTCTAGCATATCAATGTAATTCCTTTTATCTTAAATTTTAGTTATTTTATTCATCTTTTGTAAAGTAAACTACTTGATCAGCTATCCTGACCTGATCTGGGGGTCATAACATTTTGTGTCGACGGGTGTCATTTCGTTAACTAGCTCCCAAGTCTTGTGACTTCAGGGGCTGCTTCCTCGCCGTGCTGTCGGGTCTGCTGTACGGCTCGGCCTTCGCGCCCGTCCTCTACATCAAGAGCCACTCCTCGTGCCACGACAGCATGTACCACGGCGCCAGCATCTACGGTTCGTTGTGATGCCGCTGCCGCCGCGACCGGTTCCTCTAATGCCCTCCGTGCTCGCTCTCCTCTCAGACCTGGACTACGTGTATGCGCAGTGTTCCGGTATCTTCCTGGCCAGCACCGTTTACTTTGCCATCTACTGCGCTGCCATGAACAACCGGCCAAGAGTTTACTCCAGAGCCGTCCTGCCTGGTGAGAGCCGATCTTTATATATTTAAAAAGTATCTTTCTATTATCGGCTGTCAATTTAAACCCTTATTACTAGGGGTTGGTTATTGGCAAGAATCTGGTGATGAACGTATCGCGATACAGTGGCAACAATAAGATGTATTGCGATACTGTAGGAACAAGGATATATTTGTAGTGTTTTTCCGAGTACTTGACCCTGTTGAATTTACAGACTCTTGCATGACTCTTGGGAAAGTCGTAACTGCTTGACACAAATTGTCCAAACATCAGCTTTAAAAGTCGCTGGAGTCGACTGTATCCTCTTGTCCTCAGTCATTGCCTTGATCTTGCGGGATTTCATTGTTCCTTTTCCTTGATTTTCTAAGACTCTTGACCTTTTAAGTATTTATTTTATTGGGTATTTTTTGATTGTTTAAGCGCTTTGTGACCCCGATCTTGTAAAGCGCTCTATAAATACTAATTACTTACTTATTTACTGTAGCTGCACAGGAGGCGAAGACTGCTGCCATCTAGCGGACGGATGTTTAATTGCAGAGAAAAACCTAAAACTAAAAAAACGCATGAATAAATAAACAAATCGAATTATTTTATACACACTGTATTAAAATGTAAACCTTAAACTAAGATTAAAAAAAATAATTTAATTGGTACAGTTCATTATCTGTATAGTATTGTGAAAAATTAAATTGGAATATTTTCTTACACAACTACTTCCTACTTGAATATAAAATGTACTTTGTCGCTTCCTAGGAATGTTGTCCGGACTTATGTGGGCTTTAGCAACTTACTGCTGGTTCCTGGCCAACACCTACCTGAGTCCTGTCGTCACCTTCCCCATCATCACTGCCGTGAGTACTCTAGTGACGCCAAAAACATGTGACATGTTTCAAATCTTTAAGTAATCGACTATTACTCATTACATTACAACTATTTAAGTAATGAAGGATTCCCTTCAGGGCTATGGTCTGGTGGCTGCTCTGTGGGGGTCCCTGGTGTTCCGAGAAATTAAGGTAATGTATCTTTTTAACAAGACGGAAGCTTAAGGAAAAGTTTCAAACTCAAGACGCAGGGGCTAAATTTAGCGGTCAGTTTTTTAATATAAGTTTTGTTCTCATCCTCAGGGTTTGGTCAACTGCATTATCTTCTCTGTGGCTTCATGTGTGGTTCTGTGTGGGTCTCTGTTGACGGCCGTGTCCAAATTATGAAATTTGTGTTTAATTGCTGCTCAAAAAGTTACTGAAGCGATATGTTTTTGAAGGTGTGTGTTATTTAAATGGTTGTTTTCTGGTGTGTATTGCAGTTTTTACCAAAACTGCACAACACTGCAATACGTCTTAAGGTCACAGTTCAAAAGCACAAAGTTGAGCTACGTAAAGTCACGTTTTCCTTGCACTGAAGTGTTTATTGTTTAAAGAAAATATTGATTGTGTTAAATTTTGAATTAAATGTGTTGTTAAAATAATTGTTGTTGCTGTTTTTTCTGGATGGAAAAGGACTATAGTAATGTTATGTCAGTCTGTGTATCTATATACATGCACGCAACTTAAGGTCGTAGTATTTTCAGAGTACTTGACTCGGTCAGAAACTGCTTTAAACCAAAATTTGTCCAAACATCGCTGCAGTCGACTGTATCCTATTGTCCTCAGTCTTAGCAGCTATAGGAACAATTAAATCCTGCGAGATCCTGGCAGAGGAGGCAATGACCGCTGCCATCTAGCGGCTGGATTTGTAATTGCAGAAACAAAACGTTGATATCGTAAATGAATAAATCTGATTATTTTATACACACTTTATTGAAACGTGAATATTATATTATTACATTATATATATATATATATATATATATATATATATATATATATATATAACAGTAAATCCTAGAGAAATGGGGACAAAAGTTCCACTTGAGTTTGGATAAAAATTTAATTAAAAAAAAAATGTGAACATGTGTCCAGGATTTGCTATTCAAAAGGAAAGAAACAAGATACAGTTGGTGGTAAACTATAAATGGATGCTTTTTGCCAAATATTAGCTCTCAAATCTGCAATGTATGTTCCTTAGGGGCCCAAAAACATACAGGGACTGTCCAAAAGAAAATGTACAAAGGAATACAAATGAATAAAAATATATACTTGAATGAGTACACAATTGTACAACATCAACTGTATTACACACTTTTATACGATTTAAAAAAAAAAAAAAAAGGTTTTGATTTTGTTAATTTAAATATAAATCACAAATTAATGATACAAAAGCAGTTTTTTAAAGAATTGTAAAAAAAAAAGAAAAAAAAAAAGGAAAAAATAAAGGGGGAAAAACAAGTCCCTAATCAAGAACTTTAAGTTAAAAATAAAAATGGTAAAATGTCGTTGTATATGATCAGTTTCAAAATCGACTAAAGCCGCATGTGGCCCCTGGGCCGTACTGATCTAGCTTGAATGTAGAGCTTCAAAAAATTAAAGATTTAAGAAAATAAAAAGTGAGAAATGTTGGCTCTTAAAATGAGACTCCATGAAGCGTCAGCAGTAATTTCAGGTCTTCAATGAATAGAAAATGAAATGAGAATATTTATTTATTTTTTATTAAACTGTACAGTGAAAGGACATTTTCTGACTTAAAAGGACTGGAAGTTTTTTTTAATGCCAATACAAACTATAGTTATTTAAAACTATTATAAAAACGTTTTAACATCTAAGAATACTGTAGCAAATGAGTGCACTTTCAACAACAATCTCTAACTTGATTGGAACAAACTGCAACACTATACACTCAGTCGTGAGAAGGTTCAGTTCTAACATGTCAACATCTACTTATTTGGCATTGGTTATTAAGGCAACAGTGTAAAGATAAACTTAATGTTAACATGACGTGTATTGACTTGTGTTTGTGCATAATTTACTCCATCACATCTATGATTAACTTTTTGTTCTTGGTTCATTATTTAAATACTGTGCAGAAGAGAAGTAACACATTGATTACTCCTGCTGGTCCCTAAATCTCAGGGAGAGTTTTTAAAAAACAATTTAAAAATTCAGCTTTTCATTGTGGGTCGAGCTTGACGAGAGGGAAAGGATGACCTTCAAGCAGCCCAGCGCTTCTCCTTTGCTGCCCAGGACCCCTTGAGCTCTGTAGTTGCCGTTGGTGAGCCAGTAAGGCAAATCCAGATACGGCACGTAGAAGTCCGACTTCGGGAGCGAGTAGGAACCCTGAGGAGCGACAATGAAGGGAAAACGTATTAACAGAACAATCGGGTTGAATCTTGGTCTCCCACTTCACGGCAGCGATTTGTAGACGGTGGTTGCGTTCATTTCCGTAAAGGCTAAAGGGCTGAGTCGACTTTAAGAAGTTTTAAAGGAAGATAAAGCAGGAAGTTGAGTCTCCTGCAGCGGGTTTCAGGTGTCGGTTTTTTTTTCCAAGAAATTGTACTTGCACTATTCAAACACTGGGGGAGCCAAAAACAAATAAGAAATCTTATGCAGTTGTGCGTCTATATTATTTTTGAGTTTCCTATTAATCGCAGAGTCTAAAACATTGACTGTTTTCAGTGTCATATCGAACACTTGGCATGAGAATTTTTTTGCATAAATAAGGCTAATTTTAAGGAGCAACAGCAGTACTTGTTAGTTTGAAACCATGTTAGCTGTAACATCATTTTCTCTCAGTTTACAGTCATGTTTGCATGTCCCTCACTCCCATATCAGTCCTGGAAGAGGGAGGGGAGCGAGGTCACATGTTAATGACTGACTGGTCATTGCTGACAACATGGTGCAACAACATCATTATTTTCCTTCAAATTTGATTAAGTGAAAACAACAAAATAAAAATTCCAATTTATCAAGCACTCCGTGTTCAGACACAGTCGATCGGGTTGATTGACGGGCGACTCACGGGTTTGAAGGGGCAGCGGCAGGGAAGCCCGTAGCTGTGCAGCGGTTCTGGGCAGTCCTGGCCCGGCGGAATGATCTGGTTCAGGATGTCGCAGCCGTCGCGGTAGTGGCAACTGCCAAGCTCGTCCAGGCAGGGAATCTTCACCCAGAAACCTGCCACCTCCTTCTCCAGAGTGATGTTCACCTGAGCAACGAGGGACATAAAGGATCCCAAATTATGCTTAATTAAAGCCATTTTAAATTGATAGAGTGGTATGGCAGTACATAAGTGCCATCAGAATATTGAACAGTTGAATTTAAAATTTCAAATATTGAAAGGTTGAATTTGTTGTTTTAATCTCAATTATTCAATATTAAAAAATGGTAAGCCTTTACAATCTAGCATAACAGTGTATCAGTGAAGAACCTTGAGTCATTTTCTTTTAACAAATGACCATAAATAACGAAAACATGACTCAACAGTTTTTACACACTTGATCAATTCATTGCAAACAGTGCTATCTTGAAAAAAAAACATCAGCTGACAAAGAAGCTTTGGACTTGTGAATGCTCCTCACTGTGTTTGTAGAAGTTGAATGAACTAATCAAGAGATTAGCATTTAAATCTTAAGATGGGCTTCGAAACCCACGACATTTTTTGATTTACAAAAAGGTAATTTATATTAAATGATGAATTACATTTGATGGGTATTATTACACTTTCTTCAGAGTTGCACTGGTTAAATGTCACGTGGAAGAAACCCAGAAAGAAAGTGGGTTCTTTCATGAATGAAACTCTCACGTAAATAAAGCTGGAATTAAAGAGGCTGTAGACAAAAGTGAAACAAACAAAATAACTGTTATGATTGTTGTATTTGCCCTCTAACTTTTCTCTAAACAAATTCAAATTCAAATATTAAATGTTAATGTTAGAAACGCACATGTTTACAAGGGAGTTAAGTAGAAGATGACTAACAAATGGTAATAATAGGTTCTCATATTCACCTTAGTATATATCTTCCCAAATGGCAACGACTGTTTGATTAAAAACAACCACCTTTTTACTTTAGTTTATAATATTTTTATTGACAAAAGTAGACTCACCGATAGAGGAGCGGTGAGCTCCACGGTTGTGGATCCAGACGCTGAGGCCGTCAGGTCCCCCGGGATGGAGATCGGATCGGGGTACACAGTGAGGGACGTCAACATAGCGGGTGCATCCGGCTTGCCACAATTCTTCCAGTCAAAACTCTGAAACTATCAACAGGACACGAAAGTTTTTGTTTTTTTCAATTTCATTGCAGAACCAAAATACTTAACAGAAAAGATGATGTGAGAATAAGGATATGAAACCTCATAGTTAGAATACATCACAGGTGACTGCGATAAGTAGGATGGGAAAAATAGTTTCATGTGTCGATCGGAAAGAAAACAAAAACTTAAATTCAAAAAAATTTGGAAGAATAAAAGGTATTTATTGAGAAGAAGATGTCGCATGAATGCTCTTTCCCAGATGCAACCCTAATAGACTCAGGGACTCATTCATTCCTCGTGCTATTAGGCTTTTAAATTCTGAGTCTAGTAAGAATAAATATAGTTACAGATCAAAACACATTTTCATCTTTAATAAGACTCAAAACCGGCCTCTTCTAATATAATTGAATTCAGACTCCCTAGACACACGCAAAAGCATTTGACGTGCATTTTTAAACTTTAATTTACTTGATTTATATTCGCTTACTGAATCAAGAGGGAGTTTAAACTATAAAAATAAATAAAAAATAAAATATATTGTTGGATTCATAGTAATAATTGAAATACAAAAGAAAATTGAAATGATCAGAATCCAACATTATTTCACATATTCTTGGAAAAAGGGATGGATATATATATTTTACATTTCTCACAAGTTCTTCACACATATTTGTACTTTAACGTAAACTTGGCAAAACATTACGTTAGAAAAAGTGCAAGTTTAAAGTTAATCTAGAGACGAAAGCATAATTCGTAAAGTATACATTCGATTTTGAAAACAAAACCAGTGCTGGGTCTGCAATAATTGAACCAGTACAACATGTTGGTTTCCTACCTTCACGTTATTAAATCGCTTCAGTTTTAAAGAACTTGCAACAACGACAAGGCTCAACATCGCCAGCAGGAGCCGAGAGTCCATCTTCTCTTGTGGATCTGCGGCACAAGTTGAATAACAAATGTTCAAAAAAAAGAAAAAGGAACTACACCGACTACTTCCGTGTTTACAGAGCCCCGCCTGTCACGTGACGTGGTTTGTGACGTCACATATTTTGATCCAATATACAAGGTACAAAAAAAACAACAAGCTGTGAAACATTGTAAATCATACTCGTGTAATTGATGAACAACGGATTGTTTTAAAGCCGATTGTTCAATTAAAGACAGGCTTTAAATATAGATATATAATTAAATTAAATAGACGTTTATTATTAAGATATATTAATATATCTATATATCTATATATACAGATATATAGATGTATTATGTTCAGTGTTGGTGATTGTTTTTCGAAATATTTCAATATAAAAAATGCGATTGCACGATGTATTCTTTAAGAAATACGTTTTTTCACTGTATTATTATGTACTAATGACGAAATATTTTTATTTATCTTTACGGTATACATGCACATATTTTAGGAGACAACTAGGGACACTATTAAGGGACAAATACTTTTTTTTTTAAATACCCCAATTCCCTGTAGTTGCACCGTCTAAACGCTACGAGTCGCTGTTGGACATTCGTGCCACAAAAATCGTTTATTAAATTAATTAAAAATAACTTTACATAGCGAAAACATCTCGAATAACATAAATTGAACAGGGATTATTTTACTCTCTTTTTTTTAAATAAGTTAAACGGAATGTTTAATAAAAGTATGCCATTTAAAGTAACCTTAAGAAACGACACTTAAAAGCGACTAAAAATGTCCATATATAATAATTCGATTATTTGACTTTTTTCTCCATCTAATAACTGCAAAATACCATGTTTTTTTTGCAGCTGCGCACGCGCAAATGTTTGGGTCAGATGCCCGCAGCTTTGCTATGGAGGAAGGAAGATGAAGAGGAGGGGGAGGGCGGAATGGGAGGATGATGAGGAGGGGTCCAGATGATGCTGGGAAAGGAGGAGGAGGGTGAGGAAGGATCCACCGGCTCCGGCAGCAGCACCATCCCATGTGTTCCGGAGGAAAATAGATTAAAAAAAAAGGATGCGTTTGGATCCGATTGGAATAAAAAAAGAACACTGAAACAGTTTACAGTTTAATCTAGTATCTCTAGTTTTATTTCCTAACAATGCTCCCATGCTCATCATCGGCGCAGATGGAGGGATGCGAGGAGGAGAGGGACACTATCATTCATACAGAGGTAACCCTCCCAACCTAAAGAAAATCCCACTTCGTTTTGAGTTCTTTTTGATTTACTGTGTGAAAGCAGATTTTAAAAAAAATGACAAATCGCAGCGAGGTTGTGTTTCGCCGGCCGGCGTCATCTCTAGGAGGTTTTTTTTAGGTGAAGAACTGGACCCCTCCCTGAATTTTAATCCACCTTTCTATCGGGAAAAAAAGCGCAGTAAAGTACATTTTAAGCTGTTATGAGATTTATACGCGGTTAACATGAGGATTTAAATGAAGAAGCAAATACACGTGTCGTTATTAATGAGGCCATTTTGGTCACATACGTCAGTAAAATACATGAATTACTTATTATTATTATAATTGTTATTATTGTTATATCATTGGTTGACCTACATTTCTGCCTGTCAGTCAAAGCTGATAACTTACTTTATCCGAAACTTGAGTCTTGTATTTTAATTCACATCTCACCCTAACAAATTATAAACAAAACTAAATCTAAAATATATGTTACCCATTTCTGTGTAGGTGATTTGATCCACCGGAATTCCGATTGAAATACCAACCATAATAAGGGTCGTAATGTTAGTTCACAAAACGTTACTCGAACCATCTATTCTAAAAGAATAGAAATATCAAAACACACAGTTAGCAAATTTATCAATCACTCATTAATCACATGTTTAGATAGATAGATAGATAGATAGATAGATAGATAGATACATAGATACATAGATAGATACATAGATAGATACATAGATACATGGATACATGGATACATGGATACATGGATACATAGATACATGGATACATGGATACATAGATGGCATTTAAGCTATAAAGAGACCAAGTTGTCAGCAAAAAGTAGAAAAGTGTAGTACGTTCAAATAAAAATAAAAAATAAAAAATTGATATTCAAACATACACAAATGCTCATCCCCAGATGCAACACTAATAGACTCAGGGACTAATTAATTCCTGGTGCTATTAGGGTGTTTAATTCTGAGTTTGGGGGCAGGAGTGTAGTCAAAAGAAGATATTCCATGTTAATCTTTGTATCCTTTTGATTTTTTCTTTGATCTATGTTCTTTATCTTTAGATTGTGTCTATCTATCTATCTATCTATCTATCTATCTATCTATCTATCTATCTATCTATCTATCTATCTATCTATCTATCTATCTATCTATCTATCTATCTATCTATCTATCTATCTATCTATCTATCTATCTATCTATCTATCTATCTATTTATCTATCTATCTAGCCACCTACTTACTGGAAATGTGGAAATGTAAAGGATGTGGCATTTTCGGAAATAAAATGTCCATCGTTTGCAGTTGATCCTAAATAGACGGTTAAAAACAGTTTTTAGCTGTATAAAAAGTAACATTTATAAATGGTTTGTCCGGCTGTGTTCTCCAATACGAGTCCTCACGTGTGACAAAGGGCAGACTCACTCTTCTGGCCGGAGCACCAGTCAATTATTTGGACCGTTGCCTCGTGCCAGCTGCAGAGGTTTAACTGTCCACTCCCACTAAATTAGCATCGGGCCACACGGGACCCTCCGTATCCCAATTTCACAGTTCATTTTTTTTTTTTTTAGCTGATTGGTGCTCAATCTTTGACTGACACGTTAATCACGAGTTAACACCTGAGCCACTCCATGACCACAATCATACTATTAAAGTGTTACTTGAATTAATCGGATTCCTTAAGGATCGGTCAAGGGGTCTTTATGTGATTTCCTGGTGTTGGAATCTTCTGAGTGTGTTTCCATTTGTTTATTGCATTGTGGCTTAGTGTTAGCCGCATTCCCATAATGCATCGCTGGGAATTGAACCTCTCGCATTAACGGTGCGTGGCTTCCTGTGAGTGAACTTGCTGGCCTCGCTGTGTTCTCCTCAAGGGAAATGTGAGCTGACAGTGTAAGAAGCTGCAGGTAGTTTCAGAAGAAAGTGGGCCAAGTGCAGAAGGACGAAGAGTTTGACACTCAACGTACTTTTTGTCCTTCACTTTAAACGTGGATGGTTTTTATTGTGGCTGACAGTGACGTATAAGAGTGGACGACCTTCAGTTTGCCCCTGTAACAAATACCCTAAAGTCTTTTATTCTCTGTTTATGTTTGGATAGAAGGATTTTGTTACAGTTAGAGTTGAACCAAGCATATGGCCCGGGGTTCAGCCGGACAGTTATCAAAAAAGATTGATGTCCATGTTAATATTGTGACCTATAAAGCTGTCACTGTTTCAGAAAAGATAAAGAAAAAGGATTGTGAATGTCAACAATTAGAGTAAAACTGTTTAAGAATTTTGGATATCTGAGATCAATTAAACCTAAAAATATGAAAATAAGCAGTAGAATTCCTGTAAGGTAAATATACATTTTGTTTGGCCCTGCATTTTGGACAGCTTAAAGATTTCGTCCACTTGTGTGATTAAGTTTGACAACCCTGTTGGAGTTCCTTTGCTCACTGTTATTTAACCAAAAAAACATGATTATTGTTTTTGGGAGATTGAATTCAATAGAAAACTATTCACATACACGCTAACAAATGCTAGCTAGCTTGTATTGAACTGCCAAAAGGCGTAAAAACAGTGAAGCGGAGTGCTGTTCAAATGTGCTAATCAAATTTTTTACGACGTTCTTCATGTGTTAGGATCCTCAAGCAGGAAATCATCTAAAATTCTGTTGTGTCAGCAGACGTTCGTGGTCTTTCTGCGTCTATCTTTATTACTCAGGAGGTCGCTCTTTAAGAGCTCCACTCAGCATGCAGCAGTTTCAGCAGTATTGATCACTACTAAGTTGACCTCTGTTGTCCCGAATGGGACTTTGTTCTTACCTTATATTCTGTAGAACTGAGGTAAACAATACAACTCTGTGAGTCCAGGTTGCAAAACATGACGTAGAGCACTGCATCAGACTAAGGATACATTTTACAGAATGCTGAGCTATTTATTTACTCCTTATGTTCACATGCTAGCTTTTTGTTTGGTCTTTAGTTAAGAAAACTGTTGACTGTAGCTAAACATGAACACAGTGCTTTTGCTTTGCTTTTCAAGTATCACAACTTTATTGCAACTGTAAAAAAAAAACTAAATTAATTCAATCAAATTCTGCTGCTGAATCCCTTATGGGGGTTACGGGGTCTGGAGCCTATCCCAGTTATTTTGGGCAAGAGTGGGGGGACACCCTGAACAGGACACCCATCTGTCAGAGGTCACACACAGATGGACAACCATGCACACACACACACTTATATCTACAGACAATTTCCCCAAGTGACCAATCATCTTCTAAAGGATTTTGAACCCATACAACACAGGGAGAACATACACACTCCGTCACAAGTTGCCCCCAGCCAGGATGCAAACTACAACCTTCTTGCTGTCAGGCAATCGCACTAGCCACCGTGCGCCCACAAAGTGTCAAGCTTCAGAAACAGAGGTGGCCCCACCTGGTGGGAGGACTCTCAGTGACTTTAGTTCTAGAAAGCCTTGAAGCGTGGGTAATGTGACAGAGACTCCTCCCCTGTTGGTTACTTCGTTAGGGTTAGGGGTATGGTGTTTTAAGGAGGTACATGGGCATATCTATGACTCTGACCTATTGTATAATGAATGCGTATCATCACATTTGGTACCAAACAGTGGGTACTGACTGGAAGAACAGGATCGGGACTACAAGGGGCCGAAAATGAGTTCAGTCCGGTGGGTGGCTGGGTCCTCCCTTATGCTCCTCATCAACCGGCTCGTCTTAGTCCTGTTCAACTCCACTCGACTCTACCCGGTTTGTGTTGAAGCAGTTACTATTTTTAGTTTTAGTTTCAGTCTGGTTCAAAACGAACCTAGCAGGCACTCAAAGGGTGATGTTGACCAAAGACTGTTTCAGTTTGGTCGGTCTTAATAAATCTCTACGAACTGGACAGTTACATTTTCTAGCAAGGTACTTTATTGACCACACCTTAACTCACCCTCAGCCCAACAGCTGCCTTTCAAGTCCGGTGTTCCGTTTAAAGCGCCCCCTCTACGGAAACTTCCGACTTCCAACAGAAACAGAACTGGGGTTCTTTCAAAAACAACACGAGAAGGAGTATGATATGTTGCTCTGAAAAGTTGTTCTGTATCCCGTAGTTCATAGTCTGTAGTCCATAGTTCATAGTCTGTAGTCCATAGTCCATAGTCTGTAGTCGATAGTCTATAGTCGATAGCCTGTAGTCTATAGTCTGTAGTCTATAGTCCGTGGTCTATAGTCTATAGTCTATAGTCTATAGTCTATAGTCTATAGTCTATAGTCTATAGTCTATAGTCTATAGTCTATAGTCTATAGTCTATAGTCTATAGTCTAAAGTCTATAGTCAATAGTCTGTAGTCTATATTCTGTAGTCTATAGTCTGTAGTCTTTAGTCTATAGTCTATAGTCTGTAGTCTGTAGTCTGTAGTCTGTAGTCTGTAGTCCGTAGTCCGTAGTCCGTAGTCTATAGTCCATAGTCCATAGTTTGTAGTACATGGCCCATGGTATGTGGATGAGGTCCAGACCTTTTTCTGTCTTGATATTAACAATTGTTAACAAATTAAAAAACTCCATTGCCTTCAAGTTTGCGGGGCAAGATAATGACAGCCCACCGCAAGTAGGTAATAGGGCCGTGAGCAACACAACAAAGTAGTGTCGTGTTGGTGTCGATTCGAATAGGGATTTAACCGTGTAGTGGAAGAGCGCCATTAGAGATAGAAGCCATGTCATCTGGGAGAGACTCGAGGTATAGGCTCTACCCTTCTGCGTTTAAGGTGGCTTGGACATTTGATAAGGATTTCTCCTGGACGCATCCTGGTAAGATAACCCCACCCTAACTTTTTGGAACTATTCTGACCCTAATTTAAACTGAAAATGGTAGAAATCATGTCGGAATGGTTGCATGTCATTACGGAAAATTGTATTCACATAAAAAGTAAAATCATCAAACACATTATGCTGGAACAGAGAGTGTTGTGATTGAACCTAAATGTGGCTCAACAAGACATGTTACATCCAGTTTTTTCTGAGCCGCCGTCACTTCAGCAGATGCCCAAAAAAAAAAGCTGGTTATTAGAAGTGATGGGACGTCGGCTTCCCTGTGAATCCGAAGCAACATTTCGAGGGGATGATGACGGGAAAAGCAGCTTTGAGGAGAGAGCAGGATAATGAGAGCAGATTTAGAACACCGAGCAATTTTTTAAGTCAGAGTTTGAAACGGAGACTATTATTACTGACGAAGACTCGTCTGCAATCTGCTAAATTATTATCATTACACAATTTAAATGATGTTTACTATGCAGTTCGTGGATTCCGTTTACAGATATAGAGCCTTCTCCGACTTTGTCACACATTTATTCTGTCTACACACTCAAAAATTCGAAAACATTTTTAGTTTTATTTGGTGTTACAATAATGTATAGGTTACAAAAGGGAATCGAAATGACAACACAGAACGCATTAAGTCTCTCATGTGTGCTGTTATAATTAATTCAAAAGCTACAATAAATTATTTACTTTCGCATGTGTATGGGTTTTCAATTTTAGATGTTGAGAAGAGACTTCAGATTAAGTGATACAGCAAAATATATAAAGGTGCAAATTGACATTTTGGTCAGTTATAATCAGATTTCTTTTTTTCAATATATTTAATATACTGAAGCAAGCTGCCATTGTTCAGACTGTTACAAATAGGTGAACTTTTTGAGCAGCAGATACACTGCAAAACAACCACAAAACTTATGGTGCCAACCTTTCTACACACCTGGGGATTTTTTGTGACGGCTGATTATTCAGGACAATACTGTATTTAAATTCCTTATGTTATGTTCCTCTACTGACGGCTGTAATAGGTTGGCTGGGCGGCAAAGCATTTTCTTTTGCTTTGTTCAGGTCAGTGTTCCAGAAAGGGTTGTTGAGAGGGATGTCACCTCACATACAATGTTGAGTTTTCAAGTATAAATACATTTAAAAAAAAGGAAATGGTCTCTAATACGGGGAGTTCTCAAAAAGTAACCCTAGAGAAAAATGAGGTACCACTGTATTATACTTCATTTCAAACCTTTTAAATACATGTGTATTGTTCTTAAGTATGCATGACTTTCATTTTAAGTGACTTTGATAACAATTTACTGACAAATGTTATTAGTTATTTATACAAAACCAAATATTTAATTTTCATGTTCCCTTGTCTTCTAGTGCACCAGACTGACAGAGGAGAGAGATGAAGCTGAACGACAACTCAAGCACATCAAGAGAGGTGAGATGTCTCTCGTTTTTATTATCACCTCTGCTCTTCTGTGTCAGGATAACTGTGAAACATCTTTCATGAGAGCTTTTCCTTGTTGAATTTGTCTTTAGTGACGTCGAAAAAAACGTGACAGACCTCACTTAGTGTAGTTTACACAGCTGATCCTTTCCTTTTTAAATTTGCAAGCTTCATTGAAAATATCTTCTTTTATTCGTCTGCTCTTACCTTTATTTTACTGCAACCTGGATGCAATAAGCATGGTGAAGTTTTTTAACCAAAATGTGATCTTTTTCAACACTTTCAAAAACTTTATTTTAAATATGATTAAAATGAATTATATCCGTTTCTCGACAACTTAAAGTGGGCAATTTAGCTACACGGCACTTCTTTGAAACCGAATCCTGTGTTTTAAATTTGACACCTGAGCTTCCCTCCATCTGTCCCCCGAGAACCTTCACACCCATCACTGACACCTGCTCACCTGAGTGGTTGTTTTTAGCTGACGAGGGCAGGGCATTCTTGTATCCATGACAACCGCGTGGCCTCAAAGCAAGGGCATGCAGTAGGTGTTGAGTGTTCTGACCTGTGATGCTGCAGAGAGGAAGACAAGAGCTTTGACAAATAGCTTCATCATGACCATCAAACACGGTAAGACAAGTAGTTTCTAACCAAAGAATACAGGATTTAGAAGAAGAGGCAAGAAATTTATGTTGGTTTATTACACTCTTTATTTCTAAATGGACCAAGAAGTTGTTGAAATGCTCCGTTCTCCTTAAATTGGGTTTCAAATTGTTTTGTTTTGTTACTACGTTTGTAGATTAATTGGAGACTAATTCGTGGCGTCCGGGTCAGTAGTATCAGGTGTATCAGTTTTCTCATCGTTGGAAGGTAACAGGAAACGTGAGCAGCTGGAAGGTTCATGTTAGTGTGAGGTTTCAAAGGTTCTGTCATTTGTTTGGACTTGAAATTCCCAATACTTTGCCTCGTAATATGATATGATATTATATATGTGGAATTTACCGTTTGATTATTCTAAAAGACACTAGTTTTGATTGGTTCATTTCATTATTTGAAGTAGTACGGTAAAACCTGAAGTAGTCTCTAATACATGTACAATAATAAGAAGAAATAGAAGAAGATGAAGTAGAAGAAGAAAAATAATAAGCAGATGAAGAAGTAGAGGAAGAAAAATAATAATAATAATAAATAGAAGAATAAGAAGTAGAAGAAGAATATGAAGTAGAAGAAGATGAAGTAGAAGAAGACTTTGACTTTTAAAAATACTTTATTACAATAGGTTCTTTACAATGTTTTCATTTAAAGTGACACATGCAATTCTTCAGTCAAGCCATTGTGCAAATTGTAATGTATTTTTCGTCATTGTGCAAATTTGTCCTTTTTCCCCCCATTTTCTAAAAAACATCTCGGTGTTGTTGGTGTAGAAGAAGAAAAATAATAAGAAAAATAAAAATAATAATAATAATTAGAAAAAGTAGGAGAAGAAGAAGCAGAAAAATAAGTAGAAGAAATAGGTGAAGAAGAAAAAGTAGAAGAAGAAGAATTAGAATAAGTAGAAGAAGAAGGAGAAAAATAAAAAGCAGAAGAAGAAGAATTAGAAGAAGTAGAGGAAGAAGAAGAAAAATAATAATAATAAGAAAAAGTAGAAGTAGAAGAATGAGAAGAAGTAGAAGAAGAAAAATAATAATAAGAAGAAGTAGAAAAATAAGTAGAAGAAGAATTAACTTCAATTCAATTTTAGATTCTGTAAAGATTGAGATTAAATAATTATTTTACTTTTTTTACTGTAGCTACACAACATAGTAATACAAATGTTGACAATTACAATGTATGTTAATCAGCAAAATATTAATTTTTAAAATGAACAAATCAATTTACAATTTCAATAAAAGTCTGAGTAAAAATCGAAAATAGAACCAAAAATGTTTTGAACTATTTAAAAGTACATAAATTAACACTGTATAAAAATATGACTAATAATACTAAATGAAAAGAACAGGGAAAAATAGTCAAAGCTACATTTATAAGAATAAAAAACATTATGTTATGTCAAAATAAATGAAAATTAATGAATAATAAATAAACATAATGGATAAATATTGAAGAAAAAAACGTGAACGCTATATCAAACAAATGATAAACCGTTAATATTTTCCTCTGACGCTATGCTAGACTTCACATTCAAATTAAACCAACAATGACAACCTGAAAGGAGATTAAAACATCAATAATTAATTCATAATCTTCTCATTTCCATTTTTTTATCAGAAGCACATTCAACCATGACAGATATTTTTGGTGGCATTTCTGTCCGATCCTTTTTGAAAATACATATATTCTAATTTCAAAGAAGACAAATCCTCATTTTGACACTTGAGTGTTTTTTAAAGTCAAATATACTGCTGTCACACACCTGCCAAATAAAACCGGACCCCTAAAGCTGTGATCTCTTGGTGGTCCTTCATTCATTTACTGGCTTATTCATTCACCGTCGCTCCTCGGAGAAGACAGCAGTCCCCCTTGTCACGTTACCCCCATGAATTATTCAAATCCCCCGACATTCAGGAGTCAGCTGCTGGAAACTGGGGGAAGGTTCTGTGTGTGTCCGTGTGTGTATGTGTGTGTGTGTGTGTGTGTAATACCCCTCCTCTTTTCCTTCTGTTATTCCACTGTGGGTCGTCAAAAGGTCTTTCTACGTGCTCCTCCATGTCTGACCGCACCGTTTTGAAGCCCTCAATGGTCAGGACCCGGCAGATGCTGGTTTGAATCCTAAATATCAAACTAGTCTGTCACATCAGAGACTGACAGTCCGTCCAAACAGGAGCCGACCTTTTGACCCGCTCGGTAATAACACGTCAATAACAATGAAGACGAGCCTTAATCTGACCCTGGACTCAAACCTTCATCTATTCCATTGGGGAAAAATGTCTCGAAAAACGTTGGTGCTCATTTTTATCTATCAGTTTATTTGTAAAAAATAGAAATGGAAATGTTTTTATCAACACTTGAGTGACTTTATCTCCTCAGGCTTCTTCTTTGTGTGTGTAATCCAAACTAAATATGTTTCAGTTCTACATGCAGCTTCACAAAAGTGATAGCCTGCAGCCTCCATGTCTTTCGCAGCCTAGTTTCTCGGTCTATCATAGAGGAAAGTCCTGAGGCAACACTTTTCTCTGTGGGCGAACAGTAAATACATGTACAGACTCAGCTCAAACACACTGGTAGTGATGGTTCGTCTGCAGTATCACTTGCTGGTTTGTGTTTTTGGATGCTGTTAGTAGTTCTCGAGGAACACTTGTCTCAGTAATGGTCAAGGGGCAGGGTTGTTAGGGGCCGTCAAACCAAAATACACAATAATAGAATGAAAAAAAGCATAATTATAGGTCATCAAATAAAAAATTAAAATACATCATCTTAGATTAAAAAAATATAGGAAGTGTTATCATGCCATGACTTCAAAAAATTCTGCATTTCATGTTCAGATTCTAAATATATTCAAGAAATAGAAAGTAATACAAATATATTTTGAGGATTAATCATTGTTTTAAGATGATTGAAAGAGGTATTGCTTTAATATTTAATCCATAGAAATGGAAAGGACATCAAAGAAGAATAAGTGTATGAGTGTAAGTGTATTATAATAATAATATGAGAAATTTAATTTAATTTATTAAATGTAATGTATTAAAGCAGAAAGATAACAAATATAACAAATAAGTAAATAAACATAAGTGGTAAAGCATTCGTACTAACCTGGAAATATCTGGTGGTTGGTTCCGGAAAGGGATGTCCAAACACTTTTTAAGAGGGCGGTCTTAGTGTGAAAAAAGTTCTACCTTATTTCTTTTAACCATTCATGCATTTTTCTATCCACAAAATAAATCAATACAAATTTTAAAAAAGGGTTGCGTTAACACCCAAAGTATCACTGAACAACATATAGGATAATAAAAATAACATAAATGAAAAATGGATCTTTTTTTTAGGCTATTTATATTTCTCAGATTTGCTTCAATTGGACATATTTAAAGTTTAAAAAAACACAAGAACAGAAACTAACTTTTATTAATAAGTAAAATAAATGTATTAATAATTCAATATATACAGTAAAAAGTATGCATTACAAAATGAGGATGTTTGTTGTGGATCTGAAATTCTCCGGGATGGTTCAGTTCCATGCTGTTGACTGTGAGATGAAGTGAGAGAAGGAGAAAAAAAGAGAGAGATGGAGGACGGGACTGACTTCTGGATCTATTTTTATACCTTCATTCATTGTTTAACGCTTCTGTAAGAGCACCGCTGGTGTGATTCCCTCCCTTCCACCGAGGCGGGTCGACCCTCCGCATCTCTCATTCAAAGGCTGAAACCAGCGTTTCATCCCACACACGCCATCATCCATCTATCCTTCCATCCATCCATCTCTCTGCTGAACCACTGGAGCTTCGGGGGGGTCGGACAGAACACAGCAGTGGAAGTGAAGGAGGCCAAACTGTTATTGAATATTTCAGCGTTACCTCACAGTGAACGATGCTTCCGTCTTTATTGATGGTAAAAAGCCTGCTAATGCACTTTAAGCGGGAAAACCTCCTCATTTCCGATCACTTCTGGTCACAGAGAAAGTGCGTTTTGCACCTTCTAAGCCTGCAGTGAACGCTACCAAATAAAAGGTTTTCCCCTTGAGAACTTAGTTTAATATAAAAAAGAAAGATGAAGAGGATTTCTAGTTTAACATATGAAGTTTAATCCATAAATTAGAAGGTTAAAAATCATCTTATTCGAGCTTGCTGTATGTGTGTTTTGTTAGCTGATGCTAGCTAAAGCTAGTAACTGCTGGATGACAAAAATTGTTCAAAATTTTGTGTGATACCTAAATAACTTAAACTAATAATAATTACAAACATACTTAGCATGTTAGCGAAATACATTTAAACTTTAATTAAAGAAAGTTACATTTGTTTAAGGTGGTAGAAACTTAAGCAAGCTAGCTAGCATCGGAGCTAGCTCAAATTAGATGGTTTTGACACTAATATTTCAAATCATACTTCAAAGGCCAAAATCATTTTTCAAAAAACATTTTAATCTCTTTGTTGTTGGCTTTAAACAGACTAATTGAAAACAAGGAAGTGCGTGTGGATGTAGTCCATTAACAAAAACAGTTCTGTGGTCATTCCAGCTCTATCTCTTTGTCAAATAAAAAACCAAATGCCGGAAACACAACTTTTAAATCGTCTGATTCATACATGATTCGTCGAGGCTCTACTCAGAGTCTCCAATAAAATATTACAATAATTTAATGTCTTAATGAGTTTAAATTAATCCTATAATCCCAAAAAAAGGTTCAATAATGACCTAAAATGGGCTTTTGTCAATGAATAAATCATCCATTTCTGAAACCTTGTGACGGTTATACGCTGATATATTTTCCTTGACTGTTCTTTAAGTCAAAACCATAGCTTGTAATCCCGATCACGCGTCATGACTGTCTAATAACATGTTTGTCCGGTCATGTTTTTCTCGGCCGTGTCCAGACAACCACATTAGTCATGTTTTTCTTTCTTTGGGCCTGCAGGTCTGCGTGACACAGATACTGACTGAGGTGGTTGTCATGGTGATAGCACAATTGTGGGTCTGAAACACAGCGGCGTTTACACGCAAAGGTCAATCCCCTGTTTCCCCCGTCATTCATGTTGACATGCAACAGAGGATGAACTTTTAGGTTTGGTTTTTTTGTTTGTCAATCTGGTGAAGTAGCTGCAGAGTGTTTTTGTTTTTGTGTCGAGTCAGCAGAAGAGTTTCAGCTGCAGTCACTGGTCGGTCTGTAATTATCCGCAGTATCGATGTTTGTGCAGTGAAATTTACATCTTGCAGGTGTAACACAACATTAAAAGTCCTGACTCACACATCCCCACTGACACTTGTAGAGTTTAGATGTTTGTTTGGTTTCATCACTAGGGGTGTCATAGAATATCAATACAGCGATATTCAATAGAAGAGAATATTTTTTTAAGGTACATTTTTTTGGGGGGTTTCAAATAATATATTTCATAGGTTTATTTATCAATAAAAAGTGTGTATAAAATTATATAATGCATTTAAAAAAAAATAATACAATTATCATGCAAATATTTACTGCGTTTGTTCATTTTTGTGTTGCACTTAAACATCTGGCTGCTAGATGCTAGCAATAAACATGACCTCTGGTACTAAATGAACAAGGAAATCCGGTACGATCCCGAAAGCGACTGAGGACGAGAGGATACAGTCGACTCCTGCTGCATTTTAAAGCCTATGATTGGAAATATTTTGGTTTTAACGCAAATTAAAGCAGTTACGACTTCGTCAAGAGTCATGTGGTCTTTAAATTCTTCAACACCAGAGTTAAGTACTCGGACAATAGTATAAATATATCCTTATTCCTGATTCGGAATATATTGCATCGTTGCCCCTGTATCGTGATATGTATCGTATCGCCAGATTCTTGCCAATACCCTGTTACTTCTTCTCCATCTATATTTTAATATTTATCTATTCCAACTAAAGTTCTTTTTTTTAGATTTATTCTGAATTTTCAACACAATTCTTATTTAATCTACATTTGTTAGAAAAAAAACATTGTTTTTCTTTAAATCCTAATTAAATGTATTTTATGTCTAATTTTCATTTTCTATTTTCACTTACTTTTCTATTATTTGTTATTTAAATTCTCTTTCTATTTTTTTATTTTCTATATGAATAAAACACAGTGAAAATAAAGCTACCCCTCTGATGATCGCATCAGTTCATCCATGAGGTCGGATGAGGTTAATGGATCAGGCTTGTTAGCAGGAACTTCCTGTCGGCTGTAATTTAATCTGAGGGCTTCTGCTCCTACTGTGTCACTTCAGACTCTGAGAATCGATAACGTGGCCGGAAGATGAAAAGCTGTTGTGTTGTGCACAAGAATCACCCTGTTGTCGTCATGTAATATTTATAATTCTGATATACATTTGATCGCAGCTTGTATTTCACTCATTTATCTGCTCTAACAAAATTGCCGTGAACGACAACAAATTGGTCAGCTTTGGTTTTGTGTGTTTTCCCTCAAACTCCTCAAATCTGGGTCATTTTAAAAATAGAAAATGATGAGCTGAACTTGTTGACCTCATTCTAGCTCAGGCTCACTTCCCTGGATAATTCACACAGTTACAGTATCATAATAAATGACAACTAAAAATATTAATTGTCTTTTATAGCATTTGTTGTTTTAACCTTTATGACCTTACCGGAAAAACAGTTCCTTGATTGTATTATAATATGAGTACAATGTTTTTTCTTAATCATAATTATTATTATTATTATTAATTCCTTGAAAAATACATGATTATTTTATATTTTTACTTTTATGTTCTCCTTGTGTATTTTAACTTTATTTCCTCGAAACAGTATTGCTTTTTTATATGTAATCATTTTACATTTTACATTTTTATTTCTCAATCTGTTCTTTTCTGTATTTTGTATATTTAAACTGTAATTGGCTCCTTAACACTTTCAAATCAAGTGTTTTATTGTTTCTCAGTTTCAATTCCCATCTGAATTTATCCTGAATAAATGTCTCCTTGTTGTTCCTAGTGTCTCAGATGGTGATCGAGGAGGTCAGCGTTCTGCAGACTCAGCTGGAGATTGAGAAGTCCTGTCGGGAGAATGCAGAAGCTGTGGCCACAAAGGTTAGACTCTGGAACACACACACACGCACACACACACACACGCACACGCACACACACACACACACACACACACACACACACACACACACACACACACACACACACACACACACACACACACACACACACACACACACACACACACGCACACACACACACACACACACACACACACACACACACACACACACACACACACACACACACACCAAATCAATGCTGGAAGATTAGTGCAGGTTCTTGAACTGCGGGAATAGTGAGTCAGGGTGACTTGACAAATGAACACTGCATCACAGCAGGACAGCTTTGTGAGCACGACTCTTGTATAAGACACGTTTATTCCTTTGAACACATCATCGACACGTGCAACTCATTCTATGGTTGCAACGAGGGGTGTCAGAAAATGTCTGTACACTTACTGTATCGATACAAATATATTGTTAATTTTTTCGATAAAGTGTGTGTAAAATAAAATGTATATATATTTTTTAATTTTCATTTAATAAACGAATGTACACGGCCTTTGTCCATTTCCACTTCCAGCCGCTAGATGGCAGTAATCATTACATATTCTGCTAATAATCAATGAATTCCCACAATATCCCTGTAATGACTGAGGATGAGAGGATACAGTCAATTCCAGTAGCTTTTAAAGCTGATGTTTGGACATATTTTTGTTTCAAAACAAATGAAAGTCTTTGTTATACTTGTTTTAATAGTATCGCAATATATCCCAACATATCGTATCGTTGCCCCTGTATCGTGATACGTATCTAATCACAAGATTCTTTCCAATACACAACGCTAGTTGCAACTTTAATCAACAAAAATCACCAGTGACCTTTATAATAAATAACTAAAATAAATAAAGAAATAAGTTTTCACCACATGTTTTTAGTGTGGGAGAGACTTCTCATTTACATTGCACTGACTCGAGCACCTTCTTTAGGGTTCCTTTTGGTGAAGTACTGGGCATGTCCAACTGGGGGGAGACCCTGGGGCAGACCCAAGAATTGTCTTCTTAGGTTACCACCATAAGAAGTTTAGGAGGTATCAGGGTGTTGAACAGGAACTGGGAAATTTGGAAAGAACATGCCTATAATAGGAGAGTCTACAATATAGTCAGTAACCATTTTATGTTTCTTTCCAGCTCAACTGTGAGAACAGGAAGTTGAAGTACCTCAGCCTGTCGTCTCGGCCATGTCTGGACGAGCTGCTTCCAAGCATCTCCGACTGCATCGCGCTGGAGACGGACACGGACGCGGCCGACTGCAGTCCAGACAACTTCACCCAGTACCAGGAGCAGGTCAAAGGTTAGGATTACAGTGTTCAGAGTCGACTGACACACATGTCAAACTCAAGCCCCGTAGGCAAAAAACAGACAATTCCAGTGAAATGAAAGGAAATCTACAGAGACGTTTGGCAGCAAGTGTAATTTTACATGTCGTCAGTTAAATCTATTGAATAGCATAAAAGATGCGAATAAAAACCTATACGTTCAAAACTGCTCATTGCACCAAATTCAATTTTCTGCACCTTTTCTGACATTTTATCCACTTTTTGTTGCAGCTTTTTTTTTAGGTCTTTATGTTTTTAATGCCTTTTAATGACATTTTGCTGTTTCAAATGTATTTTTAAGGTTGACCTTGAGTGTCTAGAAAGGCGGGTTTAAATGAAATTGATCGTTATTATTTTTAATTTCCTGCAATAATACATAACATTTTTGGAAAGTAGCAACAGATACACCAGAAAGGAACAATGTTCTTGTGTTAAATTAAGCAAAAATAAAAACAGCTGTGCTGTGTTCAAATACTCTCATGTCAATTCCATAGTTCAAAGAAATTGTTTTTGCAATGTTGAAGCGACTATGTTGAATATATTAACTTAATTTGGTAAATAATTTTCTTCTTTTTCATCCATTTTTTGTTCTAGATGTTCAGTTAATGTGTTTTTTTGATAATTCGATTCAATTTTTTTGTATTTAAACCATCTTAAAATATCAAAGGTATCTCAAGACACTTAACAGTTTAATTAAGACTATATTGAAGAAAATAAAAACAGATCCCAGTGAATCAAAAATGAGGGAAAAACAGCATGACAGTGGCAGAAGAAAAACTTCCCTTTTAAAAGGCAGAAACCTAGAGCAGAACCAGACTCAGTGTTGACTCGGAGGGTGGATAAGGGTGAGGGGTAGACAGATGGATGGAGAAAACACTTTTTGTGGTCTTCAGTGTAGGACTGACTAATCGAACGTATCCTTTTCTCTGCAGAGTTGAGGGAGAATGTCAGCAGCTTGCTAGACGAGAAGAAGAACTTTGTCTGTCAGATTCATGATCAACAGAGGAGGATAGAGGAGCTGATGGTTCAGGTGAGAAGATCGACACAGTCGTCAAGATCACAAGCTGATGTGTTCTCCGGCCACAGTCGGAGAAGGATCAGGCTGAGATGAAGGAGCTCCATCAGACTGTGGAGGAACAGAGGAAAACCATCAAGAGGTTCAACAGAGGTGAGTAACGGTAACTTCTTGAGTATTTGTTTGGAGTTAACGCCGATGATCGTCTCTGGTTCAGTCTCCGTGATGGCGACCCAGGAGTTCGAGGGCATGAAAGAGCAGCTGGACTTGGAGCAGAGTCTTCGGGTCACGGCGGAGTCGTACGCTCACGAGGTGGGAAACAAACCAACGTCACCGTAAAAATAAAATAAAATATCCTGATGGTTCAAACTCTCTGTTGAGGGAAAATCATTCCTTCTCCATCTGTCTCTTTGTCTGATGTGGTGAATAAAAGACTGAGGGAGGTCCAAGTCCTGCCAAAGAAGAAACCTTTCTTCTGTCTGGAGTGACAGAGGGACACGCTGCTGGTGGCGGGTGTCATTCTTTCTGAGCCTAGCGCCTCAATAATGAGCCCGAAATGTCACGTCACAATAAAAAAGATGTTTCAATTATCCTTCTAGAAGAAAGGACCAAATCAAATGCACAGTTTTGCAATAAAAAAAATACTTAAGAAAGTGTTTATTATGTGTCGTTCAGATGTTGGTGAAGCAGAAGGAGGCGAACCGTCAGAGCATGCTGCTTCTCCAGAACACTGAGCCCAGCGTGCAGCTGCTGAAAGCTCTGGAGGACGTGGCCAACATCACCAAGACCCTGGAGGAGGAACGTCTGCAGCATCAGCAGAAGGTGAAGAAGATTCCATGAAACTACTTCATATCCTGACAAACAATTGTGGCTATTCTAGATTCTAGTCCAGGGCGTCAAACCGAGTCTCACTTGTGTGTTCCTCTGGTGTGTAGGTGCAGGGTCTGGAGGCTCAGCTGGAGCAGAGCTGCATGAAGAAGGAGCTGGAGGCTCTGCAGAGACAACTGGATCTACTGGAGGAGGAGAAGAAGGAGGTGGAGGGACGACTGGAGCAACAGCAGAAGAGGAGCGAGGATCTGGAGAACAGAGGTGAGTCGAGGAGTCGGACAAAAACACACAAAATAAAATGAAAAAAAACAGGACTTCAACTTGAACACTGAAGAAGCCGATGCAGTGCACAAATGCTCCTCCCCAGATGCAACACTAATAGACTCAGGGACTCATTCATTCCTTGCGCTATTAAGCTTTATAATTCCAAATTTAGGGGCAGGAGCAGAATGAAAAGATGATATATTATTTTCTATGTTAATCATTGTATCCTTTTTCTTTGTGTTATATACTTTGAACTTTGTTCTGTTTACTTGCACTTTGTCATCCCTTGCTCTTTGTTCTTTTGTTTGCACTTTGTTCTTGTTCATGTTTTTATAAAACTTGCTGTACCGAACTGGGAACCTAATAAAGGAGATCTCCAGAGAGATTAATAAAGTCAATCTATCCATCTATCAAACATGGGAAGGTAAAATACTTTAACTTCTCAATATAAATATAGAAAAAATAATAATTTTACATAAATTAAATATCAAATAACTGTGGCCATATTAGTTTTGGTTCAAATATTTTTTAAGGACCGAATATAA
Source organism: Callionymus lyra (assembly GCF_982586985.1). NCBI lineage: Eukaryota > Metazoa > Chordata > Actinopteri > Syngnathiformes > Callionymidae > Callionymus > Callionymus lyra. The sequence goes on from NC_141826.1 coordinate 14,841,308, forward strand.
AATGTATTAACATTTTACATTAATTTGTATTATTATCTACATCGATAAAACTCACTTCAACGATTTATTTTTTTGTTTATTTTCGTAAAAATGCAACGATAGTACATACATATGATCATATATCTCTTTTTTTTGTTGTCATAAACTTGCGTATATAAGCCAATAAATGAACCTGAACTTTCACTGTTGACTCTTCACTCTTCACTTCACTCTGTCTGTTCATGTTCAAAAAAGAACGGTCGGACCATCTGCTCACAAAATCTGTTGTTAATGCTAAACTTGTTTCAAGCTCACAGATGTCTGTTACTTCTAATTAGTCCAGGTACAAGTCAAACAAAAGTAGAAAAACAAAACAGGTGTGTGTGTGTGTGTGGGTGTGTGTGTGTGTGTGTGTGTGTGTGTGTGTGTGTGTGTGTGTGTGTGTGTGTGTGTGTGTGTGTGTATCAACAGTAAGTACGAGTCCAGCACAAAAACATCTTGAGAAGGAATCAATACTTAATAAAAGCTGTTGTTTGATTGAAACAGTTTCTTTGGCTCCTGCAGTTCATGAGCTCCAGAAGAAAGAGGAAGTCGCCACGACGACCAGCAACGCTCCCCCTCCTCCTGAACCTGGGGTTGCACCGCCACCTGCCCCCATCCCACAGCCTCCCCCGCCGCCTCCTCCTCCCCCGCCACCTCCACCGCCGCCCCCTCCCTCCAGATGCAACCCACTCAGGTGAGTGCTACCTTTCTTTGTATTTTAAATACCTCAGAATATTTATTCATACTCCATTCAAATGGGATTTAATTACTTTTTAATTGTTTTATTTCACATTAATTTTGGTCAGCTATAGAATGTAGGTTTTTAGAGGTGCTTTTTAACATTTTCAATCAATATTTTACACTGTTTATTTTTTATTTGTTATCCTGACAAGTGCGGTTTACACAAACAAATGCATGTTTTAAAATAACCCCACAAATTGTGGAATAACAACCCTAATAAACTGAAGTTAAACAAGAACAAGGATATTTAATCCAAACAAAAAGAAATGTGTTTATATCCAGAAATAAATAACAACAATGAAGGTAATACATTAATAATAAGCAGATAAAATAATAAAATCACAGAGATAGAACATTCCGACACTTGAACTTTGATTGTAAAGTCCTTTAACTATATTTAAAATATACAGTGTTTTGTAAATATAGAAAAAAGGAACACATTTTCTGTTTTTAATATCCATTTCTTTATCTTATTTCTGTGGCCATTCTTACGTATATTTTCAAGGAGCAGATTTTTTTTCCAAGATGAACTATTTACAGTACAATTGTTATTATGATTATTATTATTTTTGTTATAACCCTTATTTGTCTAAAAACTAACCAAACAAAGGAGCAAGTTGAACACAAAGTAACTAAAAATACAAAGACAATATTAATAAGATGAGTAAAAAATTAAAGGTTTTGACAAAAATAAATGAGTTTATTAAACATAATCCAGAAATAAATCAGAAAATTAAAGGTAGTACATTCATTTTGGAATTATAAGACGATAAAATTAAAAAATCTATATAGTTTGGAATGTTGAGCAGTATTAAGTAAAATGCTTGGATTAATATTTGCTAAATAATGAGTATAAAAAGTAGATCTTTTGTATTTAAGATCTACTTTACTTATTAATTTGTTATAATGATTTGTTTATTTGTGATCCAGTTCTCTGATCGCCATCATGAGGAAGTCCTCAAAAGGCTCCAAAGGTTCGGTGAAGGCTGAGCAGCCTCAAGGTAAGTTTTTTAATAATAATTCTTATACATAACCTCTGTTCTTACGTGACTAATGGAAGTTTATTTGTTCAGCGACTGACACCGACGTGAAAGTAAAGGCTGTGAACGAGATGATGGAGCGCATCAAACATGGAGTCGTCCTGCGGCCGGTCAAGAGTCAGGAGAGCAAGGTCAGACAAAAGAAGTGCAGATGACGAATATTTTCTCATTATGGATGTAGTTTGCATCAACATCTTGGTCATACGCTCACTGAACCATAAACCAAGCTTGTAATTGTCGTTCTAAAACATGTCGATGAGGGTGCGTCACTTTAATTACACTCTCCTCTCTATGCTTTATTAAATATTGATCCCTCTGAGCTCTGTGATCAACTCCTCTCCCTGCGCGGCTCGTCATTTATAATCATTACGCTGATGTTTGCGAGCGGCCACGGTTCTACATCACATTTCAACTGGAATAATCATCAAATTACAATAACACCAGCGACATCATTTATTCAGAATGTTTCTCAAACAAGCAAACATCATAAACAAACAAGATTGCATTGCTTCATTTAGTCTTTATTATTCATATTTATCGATGTAATAGTGATTTAAACATTAAAATTAGCCATGTTTCTAATAGCTAATTATAAATATTTCATATATTGTTTATATTTTCTTTATGAATATTATATTTTAAAACATATATTAAAGTTAAATCGTTTTTTAAAACATTTAATTGTCGTTACCTGATTATTTTATTGAACTTTTTATTGTTGCAATCCATGTGTAACCATATGTGTATTTTTGGTGATAAATTACAATATTAAAATGCCTTTGTTCTTCCTCCTCATGTTGCTGCCACAGCGAGTCGCGATCAAAGTGAGTATATTGACGTCCGCATCCATCTTAGCGATGACATCGTGCCCCTCCTGGGATCCCACATGGTCCATCTCGTGACCCCGTGAACCCAGACTTTCATTTCAATCAGCTAAGCCCACTTTTACACAAATTTCGGGTTCAATAATTATAACCTTTTGTCTTGTCTCATAGAGAGAATCAATATGGATGTTTTGGGGGTTAAATTCGGGGTCACTCATGGAAGGTTTATTTAGCAACCGTTCTTTTTGTTTTCCAGCAGCCGCCGGTGACTGAGGAGAAACCGCAGGAAAGTGCCATGGATGAGCTCAAAGGAATTTTGGTAATAAACTTGAAGATACTGTTCTTGCTATTGAAGATTGTTTGTTAAATAGAGTTGTTTTTTTCTAAAGGAGACGGTCAAACGAAGTCCTAGCAGAGGATCTCAGGAGGCCACTCCTTCGCCGCCGAGCAAGAAGACGGACAGCGAGCTGGAGGTGATTCTTAGACGCCGGCGCAACAAAGCGGGAGAACCTGGGACTGGAGGTAAACTCAAGCACTGTATTTACTGACTTGATGATGCTAGTAAGTAAGTAAGTAAAGCGCCTTTCTCAGACCAGGTTCACAAAGCGCTTCAACAACCAAAAACTATACACATTCATGGATTAAAAGGTCAAAATAACATAGTGACAAACACAGAATCCCCAAGAAAATTAAGAAAAAGCACAAATAAAAGGTCTCAAGATACTTGTGGGAAGGAGTCAGTAGACTCAATAAAAAACCAATAATCGGGGAAATGTGAGTTCTCCTACTAGAGAGGGACAGAATTCTCGCTGCAGAGTTTTGTATTAACTGCAGGCGAGACAGCTCCTTCTTGTTTCGACACGAAAATAAACTGTTACAATAATCTAAGCGAGAAGACACAAACACATGGATTATAAGCTCTAGATCGTGTTATTACATAATTTTCCTAAATTTAGAGATTTTTCTCAGTTAAAGGAAACAATTTTTTTTTTTTTTTTTTTTTTTGCAGCGTTGTACTAGAGACTTGTCTTTGTCAAATACAACACCCAGGTTTCTCAGGCTCAGTTTTACAGACCATTGTTTGATCTCTCGCAAGCAATTGACTAAGCTGTTCAACTTTTGGATTAAATGAGCAGTAGAGCTGGATGCCATCAGCAAAATATGGTAAAACATTTGAAAATCTCTGAATGATTTTACCTAGGGTAATCAAAAATATAATAATAAAGGACCCAAAACAGAACCTTGAGGGACTCCACACAACAGATCGGCTGATTCAGACAAAGAAAAAACATAACAGGGAGAGCAGAACATGGAACATATTAGGAGATGACAATCCTAGACTTGCAATCCAAGTGTTGAAATATGGAATTGACCCACATTTGTAGAATGTAGCCGTACGTAACAGACTTGACCACCCTATGCAGGAAGTAAACAACAAAAACTCAGCTGATAAATATTATAAACTATACAATATTTAAACTATGAGAAGACCTGATATGGAGGTGATTCCTCCTTGATAACACAAGAGACATTTTTTAATTTTGTTTTTACCAAAAATAATGCGAGAGATTTTATTTAGGTGATCATTTATTTTCTGGAAATGAAAAAATGAAGTATTGATTAATCCTTTTTTTGTTTTATCGGCTGTTGTGCAGCCTCGTTCCAGCTTTTAATTCTGCAATGATCAATGATGGAAAAAAGTGATCCCAGTTTCCCCCCATGTTGTGCAACATGTGCAGTCATCTGATTTGCCTTTTACCAAAATCGACTTTTCCTCCAAGCGTCAGCAGCAGCAGTCACAGCAGGAGCCGAACCTCCAACCTCAACTGTTGCAGCATAAATAAAAGCTTTTTATTCTAGTTATGGCTTGTTTTAATTGTGCATACTATTTTTCTGTATTCCAAATGTTAAATATTTGATCCCCAACAAATTATTATTGACCTTTATTACCTCTGCCAAGGAGGTTGATAATTGGACAGATTCTAACAATTTGAGACCCACTAATAATTTCAAGATTCACTTTCTGATATTCAGAACATGCTATTTGTCTATTATGAAACGTGCCTCCTGCTGTCCCGTTGAGCTCACCGCTATCAAAAATACTTCAAAAAATTCAACAAATCGATTCGAAAAAAAATTGAGCTGTACATAATGGGTGAAGATTAGATGCTTGGCAGGGGTCTGCGTGCGCTTTTTCTTGTTCTAATGCCAACCACTTCACCTGTATTCATGTCTTCTCTCCAGACGAGCGGGAAGGTCAGCTGAGCCACGTGTCCTCCTGCGACAGCCTGAACGGGAGAAGAACCAGCACAGACTCTGGCAAGGATCAAGAGGGGCCGAACGGGGCCCTGACCCCGACGGCTCCCCACGTCAACGTTCAGAGACGAGGGTCCGGACCCGGCCCGATCGTGGCCCGGAGGAAGAGCTCGGACACTGGCAAAGAACCGAGGGTCGGCTCCTGGCAGGAGAGACGATCCTGCAGCTCGCTGTCGGATAAAGACTCGGTCAACGGTTGCATCAACAGGTGAGATCGAAACAAAGATGGCTGCTTTTCGCCATCTTCAGCTCCTGATCCGTCTTCTTCTTTGTCACACAGCGTGAAGGAAGAAGCGGCATCGGCTGTTAACGGAACATCGAAGCCCGTCCAGTCCAACGGCGTCGACCACGCGGACCCTATCGGGACCGCAGACCCCGCCGTCCACGCCGCCCCTGTGAACGGGGGCGGAGACGCCGAGTGTTAGAACGAGCTCAGAGGATCTTTGTCTCGTAACGAATCAAGACACAGGCATGAAATCACATTCAGGATTCGATCGACACACGGTTATGGCGATGTTACAGAACAAATGGACGGACGTGGACTGACAGAGGAAAGTTGCACTCTTCTCGCACAGAACCTTGCTTCTTCTTTTTTTTTCCTCACACGATTACTGCTACGCTTTCAGTTGCCGCTTTGATTTAAGACTTTAGCTGCTGACTTTAACTACTGCACTGTACTTATGAAAACCTTTTTCTGCTTCACATCTGTTACACAAGGGCGTGTTGAGTCATGTGACAGGATGTTCCGTAAACCAGTGGCAATACAAAACCTGGTATCGTGTGTGTGTGTGCCGTAGTTGAACTTTTTTTTTTCTTACAGTTTAAACCGGTGATTGATAATTGGCAAAAAAAAAGGGTTGGAACTAGTGATGGGCTGATGAAGCTTCATGAAGCTTCGGAGCCTGCTGTGTGGCTCTGATTACTGAATAATCTTTGGCCTAAAACCAAAAATTACATCATTTTGCTTCATGAAGCTTCATGAGCCTGTCACCAGTTGAAGCACAGATGGATTAAAAATCTTTCGCGGTAGACACAGTAAGATTGAAAATAGGTCTTTTTATGAAATCCAGTGACAGTTTCACAGTATGTAAGAAAAATGAAAGAAATATTCACTTATTTTCTTGCTTATCTACACAACTGTGCACCTTTGGACTAGTTATAACAATTAAATTAACATTAAATCAACTGAAATATTGGTTAAAAAAAATAATTTGAGAAATCTATTGGACTAAACAACGATAAACTGTCCATTAAAAGGCTCAAATAATTTAATCTTTATATTTGCAATCTTATTGAAACAAGCCTTTTATTATTTCCCAACACTCAAATTGTTAATTTTGTCCTTTTAAATACATTTTGAATCATTTTTATGGTTTAGGAAATAGACACAAAAAGGCAATTTTTTTTGTGGTACGACCCATTCCAACCCCACTTCACAAGTCCCCTGACTCTCCAACCCTTTCTGCTGTTTGTCAAAATAACCGAACCGGTCTTAAAGTTGATGGTGCAGCCCTGCTCTCTGCTAGTTTTTCTTTTTCTAGGTGCTCTGTAAAAACCTCCTCCTGCTACCAATGGGAGCAGCAACCAGGAACAACAAGGAAAGGAACTGTCACTATTCCAGCCGATGCAACTATCAGCGTCTTCGACTATCAGGAGCGCTTTTGTTTTGTGTTTTCGAGGGGGGCGGACTTTTGCCACTTGACTTTCAGGATTTAACGTTCATGTGGACGACGTGTGTGAGTGTTCTACCTCTCCACCTCTAGAGTCACATTCACCACCACCCGAGAACAGACGTCTTCCTCTCGCCCCTCGTGGCCCGTTTGCACACTAGACACCCTCGCCTACCACTGTGCACTTCCTGTTGTCTTTTCCTGGTGCAAAACTACAATTGTCAGAGTATGCAATTTTTTTTAAAGACACAAATTCACAATTTAAAGTGCTTTTTTTTTTGTTGCTGTCCTTGACTTCTAATGCAATTGAAGGAGCTGATGCACGTGAAAAATCGAGGCCTTGCACTGGCTGCACAGCTTCATGGTTGGCCTGTAGTTTGCCTTATTTTGTTCTTAGCTGAGGTGTTATTGAAGCGAGAGGTTCACAAATGTGTCACTCGGTACATGTTGATCCCTGTCTATGAACAATCTCTCATAGTCAGTCCTCAAATATATTTAAATAGGTCACCATGACAACTCAGTGCTTTATTTCTAAGGTCTAACGGCATACAGAAATATGTTTTAACTTCTGAAATTTGTTTTAATCAATAAAAAACATTTGATGATTCTTAAATGTGCAACACTCTGGAGGACTCTCTCAAAAAGCGGTCTTTTTTTGTTTGTTGTGTATTTCAACCCAAAAAGGCATATATCTGAAGCAAATTTTATATGGAAAAAAAGTGTTTAAATGATCTTAAAGCACGCCTGAATAAAAAAAAGATTCACATTCTGTAAAGATGTATTTGAGGACCATTTGCGAACTTCAAACCACACAAACGTCTCTAAATTCTTACTCTTTTTGCATTGATGTTAACCAATGGCTACTTTCTGGTGATGAATAGTTGTTTACAGCAGGGAAATGGGGTGGTTACGGCGTGTACGTACGTGTGTGTGTGTGTGTGTGGAGGATATAAATGGATTGTTTAAAGATTTTTAAAATAATGGATTTTCATTTTCGCACCACTTGAAATAAATGATAAATAAATCCATTTGTGGTTTTGTGGTTTATACTAAAAGATTTTACAGTATAAAAAAAATTGAAATAAAAAATAATAAAAATGTTGTGCTTTATTCCATTTTCAAAACGTTAACTTAAGATAAGACTTTCGTTTAGGTGTTTCAGTAAGCGATGGAATCATAACAGACATATTCACTACTAATGTCTTAAAGACATTACATAAAAACTAAATGAAAATATATATATATTATTTTATTTATATAAATAATTTACAGCATGGGGATGACAATAAGAATCAAAATTTAAGCTAAATATTTCATGAAACAAATGTATTTTGTTTTATTAAGAAGTGGTCGTAATCTCCGAACCAGCAAGTGGCGCTGTTGCCAATACGAAGAAGAAGAGACTTACACCGGCACCAACATGGCGTCGCAGTACTACCAAGAGATGCAGGAAAGCTTCAGAAATAACAGTAAAAGTCGAGAAATCGCCGCTCATGCGGCGAAAGTCCACTCGGTGGCGTGGAGCTGCGACGGCAGGAGACTCGCCTCCGGATCCTTCGATAAAACGGCGAGCGTGTTTATCCTGGAGAAGGACCGTTTGGTGAGAGCGATGCTCTGTTAGCATGCTAGCGTTAGCTTTGTTTTGGATGTACTGTATCGAATGATTGTCTCATATTTGCGTTTTACTTTATATTTTATACTACTGAAACTACTGTCAATAAAATATGTATATATATATTTATACTTTATATGAACTATATATATATATATATATATATATATATATATATTTAACATGCTTTTGCTTACTCGTATTATTATATTAAAGTAAGTAAGTAAGTAATTTTTATTTGTTTAGCGCTTTTCCAGACCAGGGTCACAAAGCGCTTAAACAATCAAAACAATATTCAATAAAGTATATATTTTAAAGATCAAGATAAAACTGATAATACAAAAGGAGTTCCAGAAAATCAAGGAAAAGTCTGAACAAATAGAAACGTCTTAAGATGTTTCGTAAAGGAGTCAGTAAACTCCATCAAGCGCAAAGAGAGAGGAAGATTGTTCCAAAGCTTAGGAGCAACAGCCTGAAAAGATTTCTCTCCTCTGGTGCTGAACCATGTGTGTGGAACCATAAGTAGATTCTGATCCACAGACCTCAGAATATCAGTAGAAAGTGTATTGTGACTTTTTTTTGGTCTGTAACTAAAATTTCCCGTCTATATTTAATGAAATGATTAAATTGAAATACATCTGTTTACCTCTCTTCATCCAGGTGAAAGAAAACAACTACAGAGGTCACAGTGACAGCGTGGATCAGCTCTGCTGGCATCCAACCAACCCAGATCTGTTCGTCACGGCGTCCGGTGACAAGACCATCCGCATATGGGACGTACGCACAACCAAGTGTACGGCGACCGTTAACACAAAAGGTGACTTTACTCCGCTGTGTTCAGAATCAGAAACCACTTTTTTAAGCCAGGTATATCAATAATATACATAGTAAATTATTCTCAGGCTGTTGGTGTATCATAAAGGAGTTTGTATTTTTGTGCACACATGATAAATGTAATGAAAATCAGATCACTTCATTAGGGAAAATTGCTTTTTTGTTGTAGCTACTTTGTTCACAGAGTTAAAAGACGGTGGGTAAAGTAAAAGGTCTAAAATGTCTTTAATAACGTAATTAAACGTAGAAAATATATACACAAGTAGGTAGGTAGGTAGGTAGAACTTTATACGTAGAAAATATATATGCAAGTAGAAGAATTACCTCAATATATATACATAGATGAAAATGTATAAATAAATATTTACATTCCAGTATATTTGCACACTGGTTATTATAAATTATTTTGCTTAAATATATTATTATTATTAAGTATTATCAAAAGTACAGAGTGAAGCAGTGACAAAGAATGTACTAGAATGAAAGGAAATATAAATATGTATGCAGCCAGAGAGAAATTACTTATATTCTTAAAGTTAGTATATTCTTGAAGAAAATGCTTGCTAGAATTTTCCTTCTCCCCGCAGGTGAGAACATCAATATATGCTGGAGCCCCGACGGTCAGACCATCGCCGTGGGCAACAAAGACGACGTGGTGACCTTCATCGACGCCAAGACCCATCGCTCCAGGGCGGAGGAGCAGTTCAAGTTCGAGGTGAACGAAATCTCCTGGAACAACGACAACGACATGTTCTTCCTCACCAATGGAAACGGCTGCATCAACATTCTCAGGTGAGACTCAGGCGATGGGTTTTCACAGCTTCGGGTTTTAACTCGGACATCTCTTTTTTTAGCTATCCAGAGCTGAAGCCCATCCAGTCCATCAACGCTCACCCCTCCAACTGCATCTGCATCAAGTTCGACCCCACGGGGAAGTACTTTGCCACAGGAAGTGCCGACGCTCTGGTCAGCCTGTGGGACGTGGACGAGCTGGTGTGCGTTCGCTGCTTCTCACGGTGGGTTTCAACTAAAAAAAAAAGATGATTTTTATAATGAATATGTGAAGATGATGTTTCATTAAATCTTGATCTTTAGACTGGACTGGCCTGTGAGGACTCTCAGCTTTAGCCACGATGGGAAGATGTTGGCGTCAGCGTCTGAAGATCACTTCATAGACATCGCAGAAGTAGAAACAGGTGAGATTAATAACCATTATTACAATTTTTAACTCACATTTTAAACTATACCATGGTAAGAACTCTAAAATGACATGAAAACAATTAAATACATTTGTTATCATTGAACTATTTTAGTTAAAATGTATTTTAAATTTTAAATATTAACTGTAGAAAACTGTATCTTTTAGACTTTTTTCTGTGTGTTTACAAGTTAGTGCGCTTCTGTGTTTAACTTGAAACAGTTCCTGAAGTAAACTAAAGCAAACATAGCTTTTTAAGAGGTCAAGTGGACTTGTAGTCAAAAATGTGAGACACCTTCTGAATAGTATTTTTAATAAATCACTTTCTAGACTCATATTCTATCTCAATGTACCAAGAAAACACTCAGAACTGTATTTCCAAGGCCTGGTTTAAAATAGAAAAGTCAAACAAAATGAACTTGTGTCTGCAGGGGAGAAACTGTGGGAGGTCCAGTGCGACTCCCCGACCTTCACGGTGGCCTGGCACCCCAAGAGGCCGCTGCTGGCCTACGCCTGCGACGACAAGGACAGCAAGTACGAGAACAACCGGGAGGCAGGCACCGTCAAACTCTTCGGACTGCCAAACGACTCCTGACCGACCAAAATGATCTCCCGCCAGCAAGCGGCGCTATTGTCAAACTAAGAAAACAGTTGTCTCTGTTTGAACCAGGAAAATGAAATCCTGCTTTTATGTAAAATACTCATTCATTTTCATAATAAAACGTGTTTTTTGTATGCATATGTGCTCTTGTTAATGTATAGCTAAGTATAGGAAAAAATAAATATATAATAAACATGATTTTTCACATATCACAGACCACTTATTATATTTTAATTTTTTTAATTTAAGATTGAAAAAAGACATGCATACATTGGTCATCATGTATAAGATAAGATGAGATAAGTACGCTCATACCAGATTCAAACAATGGACCTCACGATTAAAGACAACATAAAAAATACATTAAATAAATAATCATATAAAAGACGTTAATCATTCTACTGAAAAAGTTGTTCAGCAAATGTCGCCGTAAAAAACAATGCAAAATTACATGTTCCTAAACAATTATTTCAGTAAATCACATGAATCATTTGCCTTTAATCAATTTAATTCTTTAAATATACCTTTAAATTCAATTTTTGCTATATGTGTTATTGTATTTCAAACCTCTACTGATGTCCAGCAACAGCCTGTGACGTCACCACGAGAAGTTAATGACATACACCTGAGGCAACATGGCGTCGCAGTCCTACCGGGAAATGAAAGAAAACTTTAGAAAATTCAACAAAAGTCGGGAAATGTCGGCCAGAGTCCACTTCTGACTCGCTTCTGGGTCCGTCGATAAAACTGCGTGCGTGTTTATCCTCGAGAAGGACCGTTTGGTCAGTTGTCGAGTTAGCATGCTAACGTTAGCTCTGTTTTGTACGTCAACTTTATACGTCGCCTTTTTTTTCTACTTATATTTTTCTTTTTAATCTCTAGTACATTGTTTTTGAAGTATATTAGAACACAACTTTTTTTTTAAATAAAACTTATTTAGTCAATATTGCATTTCTACTTTAATACCTGATCAGACCAACACTGGTGGTCAATGTCAATAATTTGAGTTTAAATCAATTAAAATGTCGTTAAAAACACATTTTACCTGGACTATTGTAACTGTTGAACTTAGTTAAATAGTCCTACTCAATTTGTTCCCTTTTTAGTTTTAAATTCATGCAAAAATGTAACAGAGATCACCCGTTTTTCACCATATTTTACATAACATTTAAAAAAAGCAACTGTCTGGTTCACTGTCTGACCAATATTGATCTATTACGAAATATTTCTTCAATGTCTATTTTGGCGAGACGTTTTTTATTCGTGCAGGCTTTTCTTTGATTTTCTGAGACTCCTGTGTTGTTCTCAGTGTTATCTTGATCTTTTAAGTTTATATTTTATTGAGTTTTGTTTTGATTGTTTAAGCGCGTTATGACCCTGAAAAGTGCTGTATAAATATAATTTCCTTACTTACATCCAACCAACACAGATCTGTTCGTCATATGGAACGTACGCACAACCAAGTGTGTTGCAAAAGTTAAGACAAACGGTGATTGTTTTTTTTTTGGTGGACGTGTTCTTCATCATTATGTTTGGTTTATTGATCAATTTTATTTCTCCTCAGGTGAGAACATCGACATCTGCTGGAGCCCCGACGGTCAGACCAATCGCCGCGGTCAACAAAGACGACGTGATGACCTTCATCGACGCCAAGAACCATCGCGCCAAAGTGAAAAGGAAGTTCAGGTTTGAGGTCAATAAGATTTTCCTGGAACAACGACAACACCATGTTTTAACCTCCCCAATGGAAACAGCTGCATCAAAGTTCTCAGGTGAGATTACAACACTTGGAAAAGGCTAAATTAAAAATATATATATTGTTAATTGGAAAACTTGGTTGAAAAAATACATAAATATACTTTCTTTTTGAGATTTCTATGGAATGTTGAATAAAATGGAAATACTTTTTATAGAATATTGTCGCATAACAAGTCATAACAAGTTTTTGAGCCACGGCCTCTTAACTTGGATTGACTGACTTTCTTTCCCAGTAATTGGTAACTAATGTCATCAAAATAAAATGATCTACAGTTACAATATAGTGACATAGAAACGGCGAGAAATGAGGGTCTGGTGCATAATAAAAAACATATTCTTTGCTTTTGGTGTTTGTTGACCGTAAACAAACCAAAGTTTGCTCTTAAGCTTTAAATGTAAGTAAGTAAGTAGGTAAGTAAGTATTTTTGATTTATGTAGCGCTTTTCCAGACCAGGGTCACAAAGCGCTTAAAGAATCAAAACAATATTCAGTAAAGTATATACTTTAAAGGTCAAGATAAAACTGATAACACAACAGGAGTTCCAGAAAATCAAGGAAAATCCTGAACAAATAAAAACATCTTCAAATGTTTCTTAAAGGAGTCAGTAGATCATCAAGCGCAAAGAGAGAGGAAGATCATTCCAAAGCTTAGGAGCAACAGCCTGGAAGGATTTCTCTCCTCTGGTTCTGAACCGTGTGCATGGAATCATCAGTAGATTCTGATCCACAGACCTCAGAGCCCGAGCTGGGGTGTAAGGCTGGATCAGATCAGTGATGTAAGGAGGAGTCTGACCATGAATAGATCTGAAAGTAAGAACCAGAATTTTAAAGTTGATCCTGAAAGAAACTAGCAGCCACAATATTTGCTTCAAACACTATCATTCTAAGGGACCAAAATGTAAAACTCATCAACTGCTGGACGAAATAATATTTTCTTTTTGATATTTAAGTGTGTTTAGTAGCTCACAGACTCTACTAATCATTCTAAACCGTTATTATTACAGAGGAATTTGGCCTCGAATAAAAACAACATTTCTACTTTCTGATGCGCAAAACAAGAGGCCGCTCCATCTATATTTGTTGACCTCTCCATCACTGACAGTAAATCAACTTGAAATACAAGATATCACAGGTCATATCTAACATGCATCGTCGTTCTTTTTTTTGAGACTCTTGAATGGTTGAGATGCAACTCAAACCTCATACCAGCAGGAGGCGCTGCTGTATAACGGAGAAGAGGCCTCCGTTGTAATCATTTCTCATGCAGAACGTTGTTTTATAATTAAAATAATGTTGTTTGTATGCAACATTACTAACTTTTGTAGTTGATTATGTGGTTTTATAACTGATTAATCCGTTGAATATTGTTCAAGACAGAGGTTTAGTGTGACGTACAGCTCGATAATTCAGTTCTCCCTGTACATTTACATTTTTCTCTTTGAGAATCCTTTTTTTTTTGTATTTTGTTACGATTGACCTGTTCTAAAAGAGCAGAATTTGATTGTTTAGTTCGTTTATTAAACATAAAAAGGGAAATTTGTTTATTGGGGTTGATTTTCTTTAATCTTGGAAACGCATATTAAAAAAAAAAGTCGTTTTGTGTTTACTTCTTGTTCCTGAATTGTGATATTTGATCAACTTTGTTACCTCTGTTATTATTATTATTATTATTATTATTGTTTTAAAGCCATTTAGTTATAGAAAACCCTTAATTCATGGGAAAAAATACAATATGAAAATCGATCAATTTAGGATGTTTTTACTGCTTACTTGAAAAATGTTTTTTTTTTTTCTGGAACCAACTTAAAAGATGTTAACTATATCTACAAATGATCTTTAAGAATAATCATTATAATATAAAGAGAGAAAAAAGTCAAATTACCTTATTTTTTTTGTAATCCCCTTCCAAACAACAACAACCAATAAAACCAATCTGGTTTGACATTTTTTACTCCCATTTTTGGATTGTCATACCATCTGGAAGATGAAAGAAAATGTTAAAAACAACTACATTAGACGCATTTAACAGTAGTTGGTTGAAAAAGTAAACGTACCAGAACGGAAATTGATCAAATTATATCAACATGGCATAGAAAAGCTAAAAAAAAAAAGCATTGTTTGAGTTACATATTACGATTGAAGTCCTGGAAATGGCATTAAAGCTGTGAACCAGAAGAATATACTGCTGGATTTTCTTTTTTTCTGTCATGCTGCAAATAAAGCTTCCCCCCCTCCTCACCATCAACACACACACACACACACACACACACACACACTCTCTACATTATTAAAGGGAGCAGCAGCGGGTCTTAGCAACAATAATTTAATTATTCTGGACCTTGAACCGACCTTGCAGTGTGAATGCGGTGAGAGTGGGAGAAGGTCGCTGTGAGGGGAAATAAAGAATCCATCTCCTTTTAAAAGCTCAAGCTCTACCTTCAACAGTGAAGAGAGTAAAAATTGTGTTTTTAGCCTTGCTCAAGAGCTTTCTGCAGCTTGGCCCGTCATACCCTCTATTCACTCATACGCTCAACAAAGCCGGTGATAGAATTTTAACAACTCTTTCTCTTGTTTTGGTGTTTCGTTTGTTTCTATGGAGACATGTTTTTTTTTCTTTTTGACCAGAGAGAAGTAGAGTCTCGCGCTTTCATATCTGCGGTCGTATTTCAGCAAATTGATCCCCGAAGATGGAAAAGAAAACAGTGGTGGCTGGTGGTGGATAAATGTAATGTTAGTTTTCAAAACCTTTGATTCACTACAGATCTGGGAGATTATCTTTGTTATACAATAACTGTATTAAACTGTAATAAACATTTCAGAAAAAACTATTTAACAGACAGAGAAGGTTTGCACTGTTCAATGGCTGTACATGTCGCTTTCATGAAATATCTTTTTAAATCCCTGAGAGAAGGCACACCTGACTGAACCTTTGATTGAAAACAAAGAAGCGTTCTTTATTCATTTGTTTGCAAATGGATGATGATGATGCATTTACGTGTGTATTGCATCAACGTTTTTTGTGTAAAAAAATGTATGTCCAGGTTAATGTAATGATAAGCGCCAACTCGTCTTCATCTTCGCCCTAAAAGACACACACAAATACTTTCTTACTGCTCATACTTAGGCCTCAACTTAAGAAATTGTCCGAAAAAATGTAATCCGTCTATAATTTAAGATTGTTTTTTAACAGAATATCCCCGACTCTCAGCATAAATTGTGCAATCTTCTATAAAGTAACTTGAAAAATATGAATTTATTTACGTATTTTTCGGAACAATTTCACGTGTCGAGGCTTTAATATAAGACAGATGTTACAGACGCGCAGTATGGAGGTATTTGGATGTTTATGTTTATAAAGTGTCTTTTTGGACAACAATGAAGACGAGTAAGCGTTGGTACCTTTGTTAAAATACATACGTTTTTGACTCGGAAAAACCAGAAAAGGCAACAGATTACTCCGAAAATAAACCTAATAAATAAAGCTCTAACCCCTCCTCAGCTTTAAGAAGCTACAGCTGAACATGTTTTAAACGTAGCTCAATATGTTTGGGTGTTGTAACGTTCAGAAGACATTTTAATTCGTGCAGGCTTTTCCTTGATTTTCTGAGACTCTTTGTGTTTGTCTCGGTGTTGTCTTGACCTTTTTAAGTTTTTATTTTATTTGGTATTTTTTTTATTGTTTAAGCGCTTTGTGGCCCTGGTCTAGAAAAGTACTAATAACTTTCTTACTTGCATCACACAGTGGATGCTGTGGACACTGAGGCCTCATCAACCCATCACTAGTTTTTACTAAAACCACTTCTTCTTCTTCCAGGGCCACGCTCCATCGCTTCTACTTGACAGTCTTCAGGCGCAGGTGTGTATATCAAACCTCACGTTGAAAAGAACATTGTTCTCCCAAATGCCGTGTTGTTTGTTAAACAAGAGAGCTAACAACATCTGAGCGTTCAAAATCAATACTCGTTTGCTTCGTCCTGACAAAAATCTTCCTCTCGGATTGTTTAAGTCCACTAGCAGCTGAGCTCTGTTTCGGGTTAGATGGCCCACCCCTCGAGTGTGTCGTCCCGTCCCTGATCTGGGATGTTATTTATCGCGGGTCTGACATTGTGAAGAGGTCGGTCAATATCAGTGATGTGATTGCCAGCGAGCGGCAGAGCGTCGTAAATCAGATCAATCAGCTCGCAGCGTCTCGTTCTGACCGCGGGACGGCCTCTCCGCTTCACTCTTAATGGACTGATCTACATGAGCGAGACGCACCTTTTCGCTATAGCGCTCGTAAATCAATGTTTTCTTTCCACGGGACCGAACGCAGTAATGGATTACTGCGAGGACGCCGCGCGACAGCCGGAGAAGAAACTCTCGGTTTCTATCAGCGAAAACTGTGTTTGTTTTTGTTGTATCTTCTACCATCGTGTCGGAGAAGGTCAAACAAATGTGTTAACACACACCGTTCGCGCTTGACTCCAGCAAATATTGTTGGTTGCTGCCACACACACTCTAGTGCCATGGCTACATATAAGAATTAAGTCTAACATTTAAGTATTCATTACAAATGAACACTTCCTAATGTCAATAAGATTTCACAGACAAACAAGACATACATGAAACAAAACAAAAATGCAACCGACGATAAAAAAGAACAAGAGAATCCTTCCAAAAAGAAAGGCAGGCTTGGTGTTGAAAAAAAACGTAGAGGATAAAAGACACCATGATGATCATCTACTATGACCTTCGGGTCGCCTTGACCCTGAGATAACACAAAGGTTAAAGAAGAACATGACTATTGTGTGAAAATGAATCATGCAAATATATTTTAATCAAAAACATCAACAAGGGTTTTAAAAGGATGTAAAGTGGTCACACAAAACAATTTCTCGCAAATATTAGATGCTAAAAACGAAATGGGGAAAAGCCTTTTTAGACGCCGGAATCTTTAAAATATGATAAATGGTTAACGGTAAAACTCCCATCTCTTTTACTCCGATCAATATTTAGAATCATTGAACAATTAACTTGACGTGATCTCATTTGTGTGTGTGTGTGTGTGTGTGTATTTGTGCAGGGTTTGCCGCGTGTGTCGAGATAATCTCCTGCAGTCGTCCAATGGCTTCAGTCAAAACTAATTAATCTCTGGATCATTTAAAGGGCACTTCCGCCGTCCTGGGTAATTGTGCTCTGCATTGACCAGACGTTCCCCTAATTGATTTTAGACTTTTGCAGAAACGAGAATCTTTGATGTTCAGTCACGACCTGTCACTCCCTCTCTCCGTTTCTAAAAGACCACGTTGCTCAAATGATGAAGATGAATTTGTAGATTTATGAAAGGTTTTTTTTGTTGTGTGTGTTTAGCTAGCGGGGATGGACTCCCACCTCTGCGACCTCATTAGTTAAATATAGATGGATTGGTGGAAGATGGCTAACGCAACCTAAAGTGCTGAATGTTTAAAGCTCTTGCTGATTGTTTTCCTTTCATCGAGGACCATTCAGCCACATCCTGCCAGGTGAAGGTGTCGCGTGAACACGCCGACGCTGAATTCATCACAGCAATCTAAGTCGCTAATTGACATAATCTAATATCTCGCAGGATAATCGATTAGCCCGGTCCGTGCCGGATCATACGCAGCTGAGATCTGAGCGTCTCCTTATGAATAGCAAAGCACCTCTAAAGAAGGACCACAGATCTAATTGTTGTCTCAGGGTTGGTGAGATTGATTTTTTTTTTTTGATAATTGGATCAGTGATGAATCACCACCGAATAAATCAAACCTTATTTCAGATTCTAAATAATCAATTTCTGATGAGGTCTTAAAATGGTCCTCGGGTTAGACTTTTGTGACTCACCATAGGGAAATCAAAATGGTAAACTATTGTGACCCTGCGATTTAAATATGATTTATTCAGTTATTGAAATATTTTTTTAACCGTAGGAAACCGGATCAACTATACTGTAGATCAGAGGTGGGCAATTATAATTCTTCAAGGGGCCACATTAAATTCTGTAAATGTTGTTAGGGGCCATCAAGCAAAAAGAAAGGCGAAAAAATCACTAAAAAAAAAAGGAAATTCGTCATTTGGTCGTGATATTTATCGAGCTTAATAAGCTGCAATTTTATTCTTGTATACAAAACATTTCTTCAATTAACTTATAATTGAGGGATTAATATATACTTGAAAAATTACACACAAGAAAGGAGGGAAAAGTGTGAAAATGTAAATTAATAATGAATACAACGGTATTTGAAGTGTCTTTTCATTAAAGTTAAACTAATGTGTAGATTTAAGTTTTCAAATATATCTTGGACCTCTATTGTACTCATCAATATGTGTCTGTTTGTACAAAACTCTCTTTTAATTGAAATATTTACATTATAAAATGTGCTTAGAGGGATAGTTCACACATAATAACAAGACATTGCACACGAGAGGTTTGGAAGTATAGGATGTTTTTTGAGTTCAAAATTTTGGAGGAAAATGAAGTCGACATGAAGTTTACATTTTTGGTTAACTAACCCTTTAAGCCTCGCCAACTGAAAACGCTTAGTTTTTATCGGGAGGTTAAATCTTGTTTACCTTAACCATGCCCACTCTGGTGGTCAAGTGCAATCTTTGGAAGAATTCAAACTGGATTTGGAACCGTTTTATCAGCATGTTGGACAAATGAAGGTGCAAGAACTAAGGTCATATTTCATCAGTGGGAAAGAAGATAGGAAAGTCAGGCTCATGAAATTCCCCCCTGGAGTAACTTCCAACCAAATGTTGATCCACCTCGGAGGTTATCTCCAAAACAAGTGCTTTCTAATTTGTAGTTCTCACCTCGAGGGAATCAGCTGTGTGGTCACAGAGAGAACTGTTGGAGTCAGGACATTTCCTGATGACGGATGAAGCGCCCGACGTGGGGGGGGGGTGGTGGTGGTGGTTTGAACGGCAAACAGCAATTACTTTCTCCAGAAGAAGTGAGAACACAGAGCGGAATAATCAAGATGGCTGCGATGTTTCGGACAACAACATCGATCTCAGCGCTGGTGGTTCATCAGAACCCACTGATTAAAAGTGACACAGCAGTTTTCGTGGTGTTGTAGATCGCAAGTGAAGCTGGAACTTTGGTTCTCAATTCACTTCTGGTGTTGAGAGCTAGCTTTAGTACTGATATCTGGGCATAACAAATGTTGAATAGTTGTTGAGGTATGTCGGACCTTGCAAAAGGGTTGAATCCAGAGAGAGCAGGATAGTTGATACAAAGAAGGTTTCTTGACACTGTTTAGTGTAGAACTGGATACTATACACTAACCACTTGCCTATCAAATGTCATCCTCTAAAAACCAGATACTTGTTAAAATGACAGTGTATTGGTCACTGCCATTAGATGCTACATCCAATTAATGAAGACACAAATTTCACTCCTTTCACTGCTCAATTGCAGCCTGATTTTAAACTCTTTGCTTGTATATTTTAGTGACTGTCTTTTCTAATAGTCTTTAGAGACCTGGTCAATTTGTACATTTTTTTCACTTCTATACATTTCAGAGCCAATTAGTATTTAATTAATTTTGTTTTCAGACCCAATTCATGAGTTCACATCCGAGTATGAAGGCGGTTCCAGGCGATTTAGAAAGATTTATTCTGTTTTAGACTTTCTTTATTGTCATTGCACAGAAGAACACGACAGTGAAAAACTGGCAACCGTTTAAAAAACATCATAGGGTGATGTGTAAGTATAAATATTAATAAGTTATAAATAGTGCAATACAATATAAACAGAATAAAAAAATGTTTTAAATATTGCATATATTGAATGTATATAAACGTATGAATATAAATAAGTAAAAAATAGTGCAATTTATATATATATAAATAGAACAAATAAATAAGTGCTCGAAGTTATATTGCATTCAACAGTCTGATGACCAGAGAGAAGAAACACCCTTAAGAGGAAGTGCATAAAAAAAAAGATTTTCCCCACATCTCGCTTTTTAAGTAGAGAAAAGTGGGAGTGTAAGAGATTATTTTACAAGTAATGATCTTTATTTAAAACAATGTGAGCAACATGTGATCCATTTTTATTCAGTATTTTCTATGAGAAGGCATAACTATCGAGTTAAACAACACAGTCGATGCAATTGTAAGAATCCAGACTAACAAACGGTCCGTGTCTACGTGACCAGCGTGAGTCGGGAGACAAGGGAACGAGCTTGGAACGTTTGCCTAATCAACCCAAGCTGCTTCTGCAGCAATTAAAAGCAGTTTCATTGTGTGTCGAGAGATTATTAGTGTCATAGAGAAGCCGGGCCAGCGCTTGAATATGGCTCCGTATGAGTCGATATATTGGATATAACGTAAAGCTGAAACCACAGTATGGATGCAGTTCAAGCTGCTTCCATTACATCATTTTTGTTATGTAAAGAAATGAGAAAAAATATTTTAAAAGACCATGTAAAATCCAATTAAGTCAAATCCTGCCTGAATAGCTCTCCCCCAGATTCTTCGAAAAAACCCTTAGTTGTGTTTGAATGTGACACGTGAGTCAGTTATAGCCACGACGAAACAGACGTCGGAGGGAAATTGCATTAAGACGAAGGCTTTAATTAGACATATCGTGCCAACAAAATGCTAATTAAAATGATTTTGCCGCCCAGAATGCACTTGGTCTGATCCCGCCCCAAGGCCGAGCCAACGAGATTAATGAAACTAGCTTTAGGGAAAATCCTGGATAACTTCACAACTTATGTGACACTCAACTGTCGATTCTTAGTAACTTTTTAATTTCCTCTGTTTTTTAATTCATGATTTGACTGATTTAAATCATCTTACATTTGTGTTCCTTTGGTTCTTTTGTCTAGTATGTTGTCACTATGTGACCGGGATAAAGACATCATTATGACCCATCATCTAAGCCCTGCCATTTATAGTGTTCTTCAATCAGATCGAACAATGGAACTCATTTAAAGAAACTCCTTAAGAGCAGCAAATACACTTGTTCAACATCCCCACAGCAGTCTGTTTTGATTCTTCAGCTGCTATTTTCGATGGTGTTTTTTTTTTCGTCTTCCCTACATGCTTCCTAACGGCTATGATTAGTCCATTAGTCACGGAGAAGAGTCCAGTTTATCATCGGTGAACAAGCCATCGCCCTGACTCGGCCACACAATCCATCATCGCATTTAGTTGCTTTATTAGTTGTAAATATTTCAGCCCTAGAAAACAAGATTAATTACCGCGACCATGTCTTTCTGAATGCATTGGCGAGAGGAGGAGAGTGAGGGGAGGGCTGAAAAAACAACACACAGACCACACAACACCGGTTGCTGAGCTGGAGGAGACAGAGGTGAGGTGGATCGATGTAACTCACTGGAACAACAACAGGAGCATAACTCAGGGGTGGAAAATAAAAATTTCCTAGGGGGCCCATTATACACTGGGCTGATGTGAGGGGCCGTCAAACCAAAAGACCAAGAAAAATAAACGAAGCCAAAGCCTCGAGGTGGAAAATAGTGAATGGCATGATATATAATTAAGTAATAGGTGAATATTGTAATATTCATATTTGAAACGGCTTCTACAAACTGTTGCAACAATAGTGTTTCTAGCAAGAGTTTTTCAGAACCAAGAACTTACAGTAACATATGCAGAGATGGGAAATGAATCGAAAAAGAGACCTGATGGACCAATATACCTCTTGTTTTTGAAGGGTTCCACATAAAAATAAAGGTAGACTTCAGCCTATCCAATGACCCTGACACTAACTCTAGACGTGTCCATCTGTGGATTGACCCACATTTCTAGATGTAACTTACCGTTTTGTCACCAACCACCAGCTAGTAGCATGACAGTGTTTAGTGATTTAATTAGCAGCATTAGCCGCTACACACTGATCTCACCGGCCATTGGCATTAAGCCATCTGAAGCACCAAATTATCAGAGATATATTTCATGCGTTAAGATGTCTTATAGCGGAAGAGGGGCGGGGGGGGGGTTAAATTAGCCATTGACCTCTTGCCGTTTTTCCGAGATGGATTCCTTCGCAAGACCATTGCAGAGACAGGAGCAGCCATAAAAAAAAGGTCCTCCACAGGGCGAAATTATTCCTGTCAAATGTTTCTTTAGGTGCCACGGTGTCTGAGTGTGCGTCTCCTTAATTGTCTGGAGATATGTCATTGTACACGTTATTTAAAGACGTGTCCTTCCAGTCATGCTACTACTACCCTGACCACGACTTCAACAGAAACTGCTTTTTTTTTCCCCCCTACTATTTATTATGCATGGTTGTTACTACTCTGATGTTCAGGATACAATCAAACTAAAGTGGGAGAATACTTCAAGTAGTACACGTAAAAAAAATGCTAGTACTGTTGCAAGTATCACTATGAAAACAAACACTACTATCATGTCGAAAGCCATGTTAACACCATCTCTTTACTTAACACCTTCTCTTCACTTAACACCAGCTCTTTACTTAACACCATCTCTTCACTTAACACCAGCTCTTTACTTAACACCAGCTCTTCACTTAACACCAGCTCTTTACTTAACACCAGCTCTTTACTTAACACCATATCTTCACTTAACACCAGCTTTTCACTTAACACCAGCTCTTTACTTAACACCAGCTCTTTACTTAACACCAGCTCTTCACTTAACACCAGCTCTTTACTTAACACCAGCTCGTTACTTAACATCAGCTCTTTACTTAAAACCATAGCTTCACTTAACACCAGCTCTTTACTTAACACCAGCTCTTTACTTAACACCAGCTCTTTACTTAACAGCAACTATTTACTTAACACCATCTCTTTTTCCCCCCTACTATTTATTTTGCATGGATGTTACTACGCAGATGTTCAGGATACAATCCGACTAAAGTAGATGAGTACTTCAAGTAGTACACGTAAAAAAAATGCTAGTACTATTGCTAGTATCACTACGAAAACAAGCACTACGCTACTATCATGTTCGAAAGCCATGTTAACGCAAATGCATCACAACGATAAAAACAAGAGCAGCTTTAACGTCTGTTATGCTAGTTTTGACGACGGTGAACGCTACAAACTAAAGTGTCAACAGAGGTGCTTGTAAGATGGATGTCGGGTAGACCGGGACATGTGACTCACAACAGTAGCACCTGCCTGCTGTGTTTGTCCAGCGAGCGTGTGTGTGTGCGTGTGCGTATGTGTGTGTTGGCCGGGAGATAAATGAGCAGGCTAATGACACTTTAACAATGAGTCCATTAGCGTTAAACCAGTCTCTCCATCAGCAGCCTAAAGTCATAATGGGCTGGCGAGGATGATGCTATGACACCCGACGACACATGAAGGCAACGGCCGTGTTTGCAGAGCTGTTCATTCAGAGATACACAACATCCTCGGTTTAAGGTTAACTCTGATCGCTCACAAACATCCTGGCCACTGACTAGGCTTTTCTATTGAGTTATTATGTCATGTTTGTTGTTATTTTTTTTGCATCACCCAAAGAGAGTGTAGAGAGTGCAAAGGTTCTTGTGATAACTAGTAAAAAATGTAAAAAATATTACACAAACACTGTAAAAATATATTTTTAAAAAGCTCTAGATTTGATTTTAAAATGCATTTTTAGTCAATATTGATAAAAAAAAGGTTCAACAAAAATAAACTGAAACTGTAGAATATTTTATTTAAATAAGACAAAATTACTAAAATATAGCTGCGAGTAAAAAGTAATAAACTTCTATATGTAATTTACCTTGACTGTGGGAAATCTTTTTTGGATCCCATCTGTGAAAAAGAGTTTAAATATGTTTTTTTTTATTATGTTTTTGCAGTTGACGTGACATAACACCCTTTCTTGACTAAAAAATAAATTTACTGTATTTGTCGAACTCAAATTAAATTTTTTAATTATATTTGTTATATATATATTAAATGTATAAATATGATATATGAAATAGTTAAAACATGTCTAAATTATTACACATACAATGATAGAATTTATTGTGATATATTGTGATATTGTAGAAACAAGGGAATATTTGTAGTATTGTCAATCACTGCGTGTAGAAAGTTAAAAAGGCTAAAACAATAAATTGATATGATGGTGGGGAAACTATGACATAAAATGAATATATTGTTTAATAAATATAAAGGGTTGGAATTATCAGGAGAGACAAATTTATAAAAAATGAAATCAAATAGAACATATCTGTGGAGCATTAAAATGTACACGGTTTATATTTCCACATTGGTCTGATTCTTCCCAACATTAATAATTTCCACTTTTTATTTAGATTTATTTTTTGCTTCATCCTTCGTCACATTATTTCTGAATATTCGGTCAAAAATAAGTTAATTAAATTGTAATAAAATGTAAAAACGTATTTTGAAAATGAACACGTTTTTTTCTCACTCACAGTCAACAGAAAAAAACAACCGAACTCTACGAATAAATGAATAGAATTTAAGTTCAATATTTACGTTATTTTCTCTCATAAATTCTCCAATAACGAATTAAAAAAGTGTTATAACGTGTCTCGCGCGTCTCCAAGTGCACAGGAGAGGCGGCGATAGCAAGTGGGAGGGAGGGGGCGGAGGAGGAGAGACAAAAGGGGGAGGTGGGTGAGAGGCAGCGAGAGGGAGGAGAGACCGGGATACAGGACTAGAAACCACACCGAGGTTTGGACGCAGACAGGTCCGGATCCGCTCTTTTTTGGCCTCGCCAGGTGAGTTTTTTTTTTAAAAAAGCGCGACTTTGCTGCGGTGCGTTCACGTGCTGTGGGAGATCTTCCTTTTTTTAAAAAAAAAATTGCGGCTGATGATGCCGCTTCATAGGCGTCAACCGCTGCTCTGTGTTTGTGCGCTAAATTGAAAAAGAGGAAAAAAAAAAGCTCAGTGCGCAGGTGTCAGAAGGCATCACCTGCAAAACATGGCGCTGTTGCTCCTTATTCTTCATTTTATTAGACGCTTAATTGAGGGTCTGGGTCTCGGCACGCTGCAGACGATGCCTTCACACTGCGTTGGATTTTCTTTTTTTTTGAGCATATGTAGGTGATGATGATGATGATGAGGATGATGGTGAGGTTGATGAAGAGACTCCTCTGCAGCGGCGTGAATTATTAATAACGGCCAGCATTGATTGGTGTCACGTGATGCAGCGATGTTGTCATGGTGGAGATCTTTTCTTTTTTTTCTTTTTTTTTTATTATAAGGGGAAAAGTGTTGGGGTGTCATCAGGTGGCGTCTGGAGACCAGTGTGTGTGGAAATGGGTTTTGAGATGCAAACAGCGTCCGTCAGCCAATCATGTGCGGAGACATGCACCATAGTAACCTGAAACTGATGCACGATTAAAGGGAAGTTCCTTCAGTACAATGAATGAGTGACTACTTTTAAATACACGTTTAAAGGCAAGGTTTAGAACACGAGAGCTCTGTGGACTGTGATGATAATAATAATGTGATGTTAGTTTGTCTCGTTGAAGTGATTTCAGTTCTTGTCAATGGAAACTCACGCAAAACGCTGTGAATCAAATTGTATCTCAATCTTTGAATCAACAGATGTGGAGCAAATGTTTGTAGGTGATTTAAACCCAGACGTGTCTTTTAAAATCCTGATGTCAACAACAGCTTTTTACTTAACACCAGCTTTTTACTTAACATCAGCTCTTAACTTAACACCAGCTCTTTACTTAACATCAGCTCTTAACTTAACACCAGCTCTTTACTTAACACCATCTCTTTACTTAACACCATCTCTTTAATTAACACCATCTCTTAACTTAACACCAGCTCTTTACTTAACACCAGCTCTTGACTTAACACCAGCTCTTTACTTAACACCATCTCTTTACTTAACACCATCTCTTTAATTAACACCATCTCTTAACTTAACACCAGCTCTTTACTTAACACCAGCTCTTTACTTAACACCACCTCTTTACTTAACACCAGCTCTTGACTTAACACCAGCTCTTTACTTAACACCAGCTCTTTACTGAACACCAGCTCTTTACTTAACACCAGCTCTTTACTTAACACCAGCTCTTTACTTAACACCATCTCTTTACTTAACACCAGCTCTTTACTTAACACCAGCTCTTTACTTAACACCAGCTCTTAACTTAACACCAGCTCTTTACTTAACACCAGCTCTTTACTACTTAACACCAGCTCTTTACTTAACACCAGCTCTTTACTTAACACCAGCTCTTTATTTAACACCATCTCTTTACTTAACACCAGCTCTTTACTTAACACCAGCTCTTTATTTAACACCATCTCTTTACTTAACACCAGCTCTTTATTTAACACCATCTCTTTACTTAACACCAGCTCTTTACTTAACACCAGCTCTTTACTTAACACCATCTCTTTACTTAACACCAGCTCTTTACTTAACACCACCTCTTTACTTAACACCAGCTCTTGACTTAACACCAGCTCTTTACTTAACACCAGCTCTTTACTTAACACCATCTCTTTACTTAACACCAGCTCTTTACTTAACACCAACTATTTACTTAACACACTCTCTTTACTTAACACCAGCTCTTTACTTAACACCAGCTCTTTACTTAACACCAGCTCTTTACTTAACACCAGCTCTTTACTTAACACCACCTCTTTACTTAACACCAGCTCTTTACTTAACACAAGCTCTTTACTTAACACCAGCTCTTTACTTAACACCAGCTCTTTACTTAACACCAGATCTTGACTTAACACCAGCTCTTTACTTAACACCATCTCTTTACTTAACACCAGCTCTTTACTTAACACCAGCTCTTTACTTAACACCAGCTCTTAACTTAACACCAGCTCTTTACTTAACACCAGCTCTTTACTACTTAATACCAGCTCTTTACTTAACACCAGCTCTTTACTTAACACCAGCTCTTTATTTAACACCATCTCTTTACTTAACACCAGCTCTTTACTTAACACCAGCTCTTTACTTAACACCATCTCTTTACTTAACACCAGCTCTTTACTTAACACCACCTCTTTACTTAACACCAGCTCTTGACTTAACAGCTCTTTACTTAACACCAGCTCTTTACTTAACACCAGCTCTTTACTTAACACCAACTATTTACTTAACACACTCTCTTTACTTAACACCAGCTTTTTACTTCACACCAGCTCTTTACTTAACAACAGCTCTTTACTTAACACCAGCTATTTACTTAACAACAGCTCTTTACTTAACACCAGCTCTTTACTTAACACCAGTTCTTTACTTAACACCATCTCTTTACTTAACACCATCTCTTTACTTAACACCAGCTCTTTACTTAACACCATCTCTTTACTTAACACCATCTCTTTACTTAACACCACCTCTTTACTTAACACCAGCTCTTGACTTAACACCAGCTCTTTACTTAACACCATCTCTTTACTTAACACCAGCTATTTACTTAACACCAGCTCTTTACTTAACACCAGCTCTTTACTTAACACCACCTCTTTACTTAACACCAGCTCTTTACTTAACACCAGCTCTTAACTTAACACCATCTCTTTACTTAACACCAGCTCTTTACTTAACACCAGCTCTTTACTTAACACCAGCTCCTTACTACTTAACACCAGCTCTTTACTTAACACCAGCTCTTTACTTAACACCAGCTCTTTACTTAACAACAGCTCTTTACTTAACACCAGCTCTTTACTTAACACCAGCTCTTTACTTAACACCAACTATTTACTTAACACACTCTCTTTACTTAACACCTGCTCTATACTTAACACCAACTAATTACTGAACACCAGCTCTTTACTTAACACCACCTCTTTACTTAACACCAGCTCTTTACTTAACACCACCTCTTTACTTAACACCACCTCTTTACTTAACACCAGCTCTTAACTTAACACCAGCTCTTTACTTAACACCAGCTCTTTACTTAACACCAGCTCTTAACTTAACACCAGCTCTTTACTTAACACCAGATTTATGCTAAAAACTAGCTCTTGACTTAATACTAGCTCTAGACTTAACACTCCATCTTGTCTTAAGGTGAGTTAGGATTATTTTAACAATTGACAATTTTATGTATTAGTGCTCAAATCTTTCTGACCATAAGTCCTAGTAAGCCCAGCTTACCTTTGCTTACCCAGACTACATCAGAGACATCCAGGTTCACAGTTCCGTTGCTAGTGCACACCACAACAGTATGTTTCTTAAAGGAATCCTGAGTCAGGAGGACAACATGGAAAATCCACACAATATACTCAAAGATAATTTTCATTCAATATGTTGTTTCTCAGTTTGTGTTTCTTCACCTGTGTGGGTGTGTTTGTGAGCTGGTGCCAGTCGCTACACTGTGAGCGCTGAAGGCAACAGATGCTGGTTGGAACATCGACCTCCCACGTGGTGCAGGGTTCAACTCTAGACTTAGAAGTAAAAAGTAATCGACTTCTATATTTATTTTACCTTGACGGTGGAAATCTTTTTTGGATCCCATCTGTGACAAAGAGTTCAAATATGATTTTGTTATCATTTTTTTGCAGTTGACGTGACATAATACCTTTTCTTGACAAAAAAATAAATTTACTGTATTTGTATAAAGTCGAATTTTATTTATTAATTATGATATGTTATATATATGAAATGTATGTATATCTCTCTCTCTCTCTCTCTCTCTCTATATATATATATATATATATATATATATATATATGTATGATATGATATGAAATAGTAAAACATGTCTAAATTATTACACGTACAATGATATAATTTATTGTGATATATTGTGATATTGTAGAAACAAGAGCATATTTGTAGTATTGTCGATTACTTGACTCCGGCTGAAAGAATTTACAGACCACATGACTCTTGACGAAGTCGTAACTGCTTTTATTTGTATAGAAACCAAAATATGTCCAAACATCAGCTTTAAAAGCCGATATAGTCGACTGTATCCTCTCGTCCTCAGTCGTCTGACAGTATTTCATTGTTTCTTTTGCTCTGGAGGACTTTGTGACTGCTGCCATCTAGCGGCCACAAGTTTATTTGCAACATTAAAGTTAATATTTGCATGTTAAATGTATATTTAAAAAATCTATATATTTTTTATCATACACACACTCCATTGAACTATTAACCATCTAATAACCGATGCAATATCATTTAAAGAACACAAATAAAAGAAAAATAAATACACTCCTGTTGAATATCGATACAATATTAGGAAAAAAACGTTCTGGTGTATTGGTATTTTCTAACACACCTATTGTTTAAAGTATATAATATTCAAATTTATATTTGTGTTCATGATCACTTTTAAAATATTTTTAAAATAAACTATGTTAATTTTTTTTATTTTATATTTGTAAATCAATTTAATAATTTTTATTAATTTTCTAACTAATGTATGATACCATTAATATGAAATAATGTAAAACTATAATTTTGTGTTATGATTATTACATTATTATTATTATTATTATTAGGGTTGTTAGCAAATATCGATGTGGCAATATATTGCTATATTTCTCATGTTGATGCGGTATCGCTATTTGAAAGCACTGTATCAATTTCCTTTTTTTGTTGTTGTTGTTTTCTTGCGGCCTCTAGATGACAGCAGACATTATGTCCTCCGCAGTATCAAATCCTGCCAGATCCTGGTGATGACTGAGGACGAGAGGATACAGTCGACTCAAGTAGCCTTTAAAGTTGATGTTTGGACATATTTTGGTTTCAAAACAAATGAAAGCAGTTCCGTTTCGTTTGTCAAGAGTCATGTGGTCTGTTAACATCACAGTCAAGTACTCGGGCAATACTACAAAGTGTTCCTACAGTATCGCAATGTACTGCAACATATTGTGTTGTTGTCCCTGTATCGGGATACGTATTGTATCGCCAGATTCTTGCCAATACACCAATCTTGTTCTTGTTATTTTAAATAATATTTGTAGTTACCTATATTTAAATATAATAATAAATAATACATTAATATTATAATCTCTGGACTCATATACAGTAAAAACACCACAGACAGGTCCTTATAGTGTCTTTCTTGTCATGATTTTAATCTGTAGCAGCCGGAGCAGGAGCCGGTGAACGTCACAGGGAATTCATGTTCTGCATTATTTATATCCGACTGTGCGCTGACAAACCTTTAATTAGTCCGCCTTCTTGTCCGTATTTAGAATCGCAGTGAGACCCGGCGCTCATGTCTCGTCCCACCACTTCCTCCAGTCAGTCTGAGAAGACAAAGCTTGTGGTCTTTTATTTATCCAGCCTCAATCTTCGCAGTGCTTGTTGCTAAATATTTTTTAAAAATCTTCATCTTTTATACACAAACACAGGGGCTTGGTTGTTGCTGAGATGACGCTAGGGATTGTGAGAAATCAGACTTGCGTTATTGCATGACCATAGCGACCAAGAAACTTTCAAACTGGGACATTGGGTGAAATATTGGTAACGCTAACTCGGCATATACTCAAAATCTAGGTCAGACAGGTGTGTTGTGACCTTTTGCTAACAGTCTGAGTGGAGCTGCTTTTTTTGCCACATGATTAAGAGTTGGGGAGTTCTGCTGAGTCATGATTCAGAAGCTTAACCACCCACTTTATTAACTTCACATATCATGTATTTATATTTTTCGAAGCAACATTAGGAAATAAAGTTTCCCTTTAAGTAGACCATACGAAAAATATCTTCTTGTTCGTCAGGTGAAAACTTGCCCTGAACACGACCTAGTTATGTTACTAAAATTAAATTTTATTCTTATTAAAAATATATCTTTCTTTTCTTTCCCCGATAAAATAACTGTTAAATAAATGTATTAAATATACTTTGTTTCAATGCATATATTCAATTACTTTTCTAGTTCAACACTGCAGAAAACTGACCAGAAACTGTTTCCTTCTACTGAAGAAATCTTGAAATTTACGAAAATGATCTCAGGATCCTGAGATTATAATCCATGTTTTTTTGTGTCTTTTCGTTTGGACTATTGTAACAGTTTATTTCCGTGTCGAAACAAGAAGGAGCTGTCTCGCCTGCAGTTAATACAAAACTCTGCAGCGAGAATTCTGTCCTGCTCTAGTAGAAGAACTCACATTTCTCTGATCCTTAAAAACTCTTCACTGGCTGCCAGTTTCTTCCAGGATCCATTTTAAAATTCTGGTTCTTACTTTCAGATCTATTCATGGTCAGACTCCTCCTTACATCACTGATCTGATCCAGCCTTACACCCCAGCTCGGGCTCTGAGGTCTGTGGATCAGAATGACTGTTGCTCCTAAACTTTGGAACCATCTTCATCTCTCTCTGTGTTTGATGGATCTACTGAATCCTTCAAGAAACCACTTAAGACATTTTTATTTTTGCAGGCTTTTGCCTGATATTCTGGGACTCCTGTGTTTGTCTTATGTGTCTTGGCCTACCTCCTCCAAGACACTCCTTCTCTGCATTTTCCCCCAAATCTGGCACCTCGATAAAAACGATGAGTCATGCCCGGCCTGAGTCAGGAACGCCCGGATCATAATGTCGCACCTGCGAGAGACACTTTGGCGAGATATGATGACTCACCAACACTATCCAGAGCTCCTTCACAACCTCTCAGACAATGAGTGGACCCCGGAGGTCAAAGGTCAGCCGCGGTATAATCCTTTTCGTGAACGTAGCCGATTCTGCTGTCGCCGTGGCAATAACCCCCGGAGACGGGTGTTGTCAAAAGATAAAACATTTCGGTCCATTCATGGCATGAGTGTTTTGTTGTTAGCATGTTGCCTTTGGTCGACTATTGTATCATTGTTTTATCACTCCGGCTGAGGAATGCCCCCCTAAGATGGTGTGCTAATGAGTAAGTTATAGTTGTTATTATCTTTAAACTAGTACTTTTCCTCCTCAGCATCTTCGTCATCCTCCTGTTCCTCTCGTCGTACATCTCCATCTACGCTGCCTTCACCTCACTTCATCTTCTTCATCACAGCGTTTAATTAAGTAACGCTGCTCATCTTCATACGTACTGATGACTTTCTGCCTTCTTCATACACAAACACACACAATACACACTCATTATTTAATCATGTTTCCCTTTTCTTTCTTTTTAACATGTTATTTAGTATAATACAATACTATACCTAATACTATATAACATGTTTTTAATCTTAACAATATTGACAATATTATAGTTGTGTTATGAAAATGATAATATATGCTAATATTTCAGTATTCTTCTTAACCCATTTATTTAATTCTTATGAAAATGAATCTTATAATTGTAAAATAAACAATATATTCTGAAAGTTATTTTTCAATGTTTTTTTTGTTGAAAATGTATTTTTAATAGTTTATCTTAAAATATCACATACGAATCGACATTAAAAACGTAAAAAGAAAACAAAATAATGTAATTTAAAAAATGTTTATAATCCAAAACTATTTATCAAAACCAATACTCAAGATTCCTCTCCCTAGCCCACACAGAGTCTGGTTCTGCTCGAGATTTCTGTCCAATAAAGGGATGTTTTTCCTCACTAGTGTCACTCATTGTTATTAGTTTTTCTCTTATATAGTCATATTTGAACTATGAAATCTTAAGATAAGTCTGTTGAAAACAATGATTGCGATTCAACTGAAGTGCTAATGTAGCTGAAGTGCTGCTAGCAGTTGCTAAATCTGCCATTATGTCTTCTTTAGTTCAATTCTTTTCTACTCTTTCCTGCTGGTATTTATTGTCCAATCAAGCGGATAATGAACCCACCGCCCTCTTCCCTGACCATTAACTTCTTAGCAGGTAGCAGCGCCACCTTAAATAACCGTCCATCCACGCACCTTCTGTCGCCACTCGACTGAAACCAGAAATCACTCGCGTCTGAAGAAATTCGGAATGTAAATGCCTCGCTGTCGTCATGACAACAAGATCACTTTTTATTTAAATCTGCTGTAACATTATGACCTTTATACTGGAAATTAAGTTGGAGTTGTTTTTTTTATATATTACAGTGTTCAGTAGATGTATTCGTTTTTTTTAAATAATATTCTACACTTTCAAAGTCATTTCCTTTTCAAATAAATTATTTTAAATGTACATAGGCATGTAGATTAAATGTAGTTAAAAGTTTTTGTTATGTTTTATATGAGAAATTATATCGAAATATTTTTATTTATTACGTTTCTTAATTTGATTAACTTTTTTTTCATGAAAAATATAATCACAAAATAATATTATAATTTAAAAAACATACATGATATTAGCTTAATATATTTCACATTAGGTAGTTTTTTATGCATCCAATTAATATTGATTGACGACTATCCCTTTTTTACATTTTTTTATTGTTTTGATCTATATACAATGCCGATAGTGATAATTCATGTAATTAAGATGTGTTTTACTTTTCTCAGTTCAAATAAACACGGTAAAAAAGTAGGTGTATTTATTACTTAGTTATTTATATAAAAATTTGTATGAAGCTACTCATCAACGTCAAAAGTGGTTCCTGACCTCTAAAAAACTTAAAATAAAATAGTGTATTCATATTGTAAATCGTTATCGTGTGAGTTGTGTTTCCTGGTCTCCAGCTCTCCAGCAACATCTCTGCAGGCAGCAGTTGGCAGGAGGCGCTCTGCTCACCCACGCACCATCACGGCCCCTCCAAGCACCGACATCCCCCCCCTTCCTCCCCCTCCCTGCTGGCCACTTACACCTCGCCGCACATAAGTCGCCTTCCGTCGGCGATTATTGACGGAAGATAGAAAAAATGTCCACTAGGTCTGAAAAATCTAGTGAAACCGCTGCCTTCTGGCTCAGCTCTTACTCCAACTACGGCTTCAGACCGGGCGATGATGACTCGTCACATCGAAGGAGCTCAAACTCAACCAAACGGCGATGAACTCGTCGTCCTCTCGCTGCCTCCTTCGCTCGTCTTGTCCCGGTTCCTCCCCCTCCTCCCTCGATGTTCTCCCATCCCTCCTTCGTCCATGCAAACCTCGACACAAAAGTCCGGATGTACAGTCGGCTTCCTCCCCCGCCGTGGCCCGAGGGGAGAGAGTGGAAGGGGGGAGGGCGGCAGATACATGCATACATGAGGCCGGTCGCCCGAGTCAGTGGCGTTCACATGTCGGAGATGTTCATCAGCTCCGTTTCCATACATCAGCATCATCTTGATTCCCTTTATTTCCACGCTGGAGAGTTTTTTTTTTCTCGCCGGGGCATGAAACATAACATTATGATTTAAGGACAACTTGCAGTTATTCCATTATGTAAACATTTTATTTAGATATAAACCATGAAAGAAAGTATGAACAAATATTTA
Organism: Callionymus lyra; assembly: GCF_982586985.1. Lineage (NCBI taxonomy): Eukaryota > Metazoa > Chordata > Actinopteri > Syngnathiformes > Callionymidae > Callionymus > Callionymus lyra. The sequence continues at coordinate 14,876,159 of NC_141826.1, forward strand.
AATATGGTTATTATTATTAGGTATTGTTATAAGTATATTCGGTTTTATCATTTTCTTTAAAAAAAATAAAAAAGATACATTATTTTTGTAAAAAGTGTAATTTGGATAGGTTGATTGATCAAAATTATTATATTTTACTCTTTATTTACAATATATGTATGTACAAAAAATAGTTAAACATTTAAATATAAATGATTCCTATAATATATACTGTATAATTTCATTATTTTAACTTTTTCACTCCCGACTCTTCCGGGCCACATAAATAAGAGTCCTCACTTGGACCAGACCTGTGTTAAAACAATTTAAAGTGCACTTTGTAGAGTGTTTTGTCCACCAAACTTGGCAGGAAGTGAGTTGGATTCAAGCAAATGTAGAGACCCACAGCCGTTTGTGACTCCTGGACACAGTACAGGAAGTGGAGCTGACTCATGAACTCAAATGTTACATTATAGTGAGTTCCTCTAACAGTACAGGAAGTGGAGCTGACTCATGAACTCAAATGTTACATTATAGTGAGTTCCTCTAACAGTACAGGAAGTGGAGCTGACTCATGAACTCAAATGTTACATTAAAGTTAGTCTCTCTAACAGTACAGGAAGTGGAGCTGACTCATGAACTCAAATGTTACATTAAAGTTAGTCCCTCTAACAGTACAGGAAGTGGAGCTGACTCATAAACTCAAGTGTTACATTAAAGTGAGTCCCTCTAACAGTACAGGAAGTGGAGCTGACTCATAAACTCAAGTGTTACATTAAAGTGAGTCCCTCTAACAGTACAGGAAGTGGAGCTGACTCATAAACTCAAGTGTTACATTAAAGTTAGTCCCTCTAACAGTACAGGAAGTGGAGCTGACTCATAAACTCAAGTGTTACATTAAAGTGAGTCCCTCTAACAGTACAGGAAGTGGAGCTGACTCATAAACTCAAATGTTACATTATAGTGAGTCCCTCTAACAGCACAAAACGTTTTTTGAGCAATGGCTTTGCAGATATCTACACATTTCCAGACGGGTTATTTCAACTCCTGTGATTTGAGTCATTTGGACCTTTTGTTCAAAAACGGGAAACAAATATTAATTGAGTCCAAAAATACACAGATTTGAATTTGGGCTCATGAACGTCTGAGAATGAGTCTCTGGGACTTCTGTCTCTTGTCAGGAAGTGACTCAATCATTTTTTCTAAGTTTAAAGTCCTAAATTTAACTTGAATCACAAACTGATAAACGGAAGGTTTATATTAGTTGTATAGAAATATGAGTCAAGCATTTTGAGTTACTTCTGTTGAGTCGTGTAGCTCGTGTGACTCAAACACCTGAGTGAGTCCTGGTGCTGACTTTTAAGTTAGGAAGGCTTGCGTTAAATGTACCAAGAATTGACAGGAAGTAAAAAACACTTGACTAGACCATTCTTACTCGACAGGAAGTGACATCGACTCACATTGTTGTCACTCCTGGACACAATATAGAAAACAAAGAAGCTTGAACCGGTTGCCTATCTCCGGCGATCGTAACCAAAGTGGACGCGACGTCCTCTCGAATACGAAGAGCTGTAAAATGTCAGAGTGTCGGGACGCTGAATAAATCATGAGTCGTCAAATAGCGACGCGGACGGAAAGGTTGACATTCGAGATTGATGAACAAGCGGCAAATAAATGTCAGCGAGTGAACGGCGCCTCGGTGTTTCTGTCAGAGGTTGAACGGCGTCTCTTTTTGTTTTCGCGCCGGTTTTTCGACTGTGAAAATGTCAGCGGCTGCTTATTCCTGCTTCATCACTGCCGGCGACTCGTTCGTTTGTTGTTAGCGTAGCAAAATCGCGCGGGTTGCTAATTTTCTCGACAGTGGGGGGTCCTGAAACGAGGACTTAAAATAAAGCTGCGGAATTTTGTCGCCGCAAACCTCTGCCGAGAAGTCAATTCCGTTTCTGTAGAGACAGGAAGCGAATCTGACTCACTTCTTTATGACACACATGGCTAGACAGGAAGTCAATCTGAGTCGTTTCATAAACAAAATGGATTTTAAAATACGTATCAGTCACATGGCCGATCACCTGTCGAAGTGTTTTTCACCGACTTTCTGGTCGACTGGTGAAACAGGAGATGGCGATTTAATGTGTTTACACATGTCACATGACCAGGTGAAGTGCAGCATGGGTAAACATCAGGTCGGGGGGAAATAAAAGACTGAATTAAGTCCTTGTTTGCCAGCGGTGTGTTTAATGGCCGCCGGTCGATTCGCTTGTTTGTCATGTGAGCAGATGGCGAAGCGAAACCCGGCCGCGGTGTCGTCGCTAATGGCTACGTTAATTAGCAAATGCTTCACCTGCTACAAAAAGAAAAAAAAAGCTCACCTCTCGTGCTTTTTTAAGTCGAGGGGTCACTTCTCGAAGCAGGGAAAATCAAGCGTCAACATGTGACCCCGCCCACTTCCTCCCAGTCAGTGCTAAGGGAATAATTCATCATCTGAGCGCTACATGAATAAATGATGTCGGCGGTGAAGTCGCTGCCTCTCAGATCTGAGCGCGAGCGTTAGCAGCTCATCATTAATTCATCCACTTTCGTCTCGCAAATGTGTTTTCTGTCGCCGGTGACGTTTCCCGCTGATGAATTCCTGCGGAGAACAGCATCATTTGGCTCCTGATGAATGGAGCGAGCGTTTGACCACCATGTTGGATGTGTTGACACAATAATCCCAGTCGATTAATGTGGTTTAGTCTTCTTCTGTGGGGTCTTTTTTTTCCAGTCTGCTGGTGGGTCTCCCATCTTGAACGTAAAGTATCGGAGTTGTTGGACTCGCTAACCGTCTGTACGCGCTTCCTGCTGGCTAACTGTGTTAGCTTGTTAGCTGTTAGCCGTTAGCTGTTGAGTAAGTTTCACTTTTATAGCTAAAGGTCCCTCTGTGAGTAGGATAAAAAACAATAATAAATAACAATGACAGTATTTTTAGGGAAATCTTATTCCCCCCTCCAAGAAATGTTAAAGTTATTTCAAATTTATTTTTCAAATTAATTCTAAAGACATTCCATAAAAAAATAAAGCTATACACTATTTAATATATATATATTTTTATTCTATTTATAACATATAGTACTATTTTTAACTTATTTATATTTATACTTCTTTATACATTAATTATTTTATGCAATATTTAAACCGTTATTTATTCTGTTTGTAATATATTGCACTATTTTTAACTTATTAATAATTATATTTATATTTTTTATATAAAATCACTCTGCTGTGTTTTTTTTTAACGGTTGCCAGTTTCACTTCTGTGTTTTCTGTGCAATGACAATAAAAGAAAGTCTAAAGTTAAAAGGTAATACATCAATATAAATGTAAATAAATTACAGTTGAGGTTTCAAAATGTCATGTTTTAATCAAAATATATTTATTGAATTGTATTTTAGTTAAAAACCATGTGATTGCCTTGAAGTCTCTCCATAACCATTTTAATTAGCAAAAAAAAACCTGTTTTAAATAGAAAGAAAAGAAAGATGGAATTAAATCAATAAAATATCTGGTAAAAAAAAGTAATTTAATTTAATAAACGTTTGTTTGTTTGTATAAACACGTTTTTAATTTTGTCTCCTGACAAAAAAACATAAACAAATTAATTAGTTATAAGTAATTACACTTTTGTATTCATAACCAACCTCCTCCCATGATCCTCCTTTTGTATTCTAAATTAAATATATTTATGTTTTCAGCTATTTCTTCTGCGAAAACTCGTGTTGCTGTGTTTTCCCCCTCAGTGGCGACTGACAGGCACTGTTTCTCGACTCTTGTTAACCTGGTGTGAGAGCAGCTGCTGTCAAAAGATCCATCATCGGTCCATTTGTCGAGCTCTCATTATGGATTTCCCCGTTCGTTCAAGCAGGGAGGCGGCTGGAGGGCGAGTGTGTGTAACAGTTTGTGTGTAACATTGTGAGTCCAGTAAGTAACCAGAATCCTGTACAGGGTCCTGCAGGCGTATTAGAACACAGCACTAGATGGTTGATCCAAGTGGAGCCCACAGGGATCTTTAGTCTTCGCTTCAGTTCAGATCAGTGCCAGTCGTTCCACCGCCGGGTTTCGCACGTGGACGACTTCCTCTGAACTCTTGTGCCCCCGACACCGACCATTGTAGCGTCGCGTGATGATGACCTGCTCTTCTTACTGATGGTTCCATTACTCATAGTTGTGTATCAAATCAAAAGGAAATAGTTATAAAAGTCCACCTTCAGAAAAAAAAAGGAGAAAAAGCCACTTATAAATGTTAAAAAAAGTTTTATTTTTATTTTTATTAAGAATGAAATTGACCACTTAAGGAAGTCAAAAGGTAAATGTAATCCTATTTTAAGAAAAAAAACCATAATCCTTTAAAATGTTGAGGTTGAAAAAATATATCTCGAAAACATTTTTTAAACATTGAAAAAGTTGATGTAGGGAAAAAAGTGAAAGAACGCAGAGATGAGAAAACAAGTTAATTGGAGAAACAAATATTGTCCATTTATTTTTTTTTAAAAGTCAACCACAGAAAGAAAAACCCCGAAAAAGTTTCTGATTCCTTCGATTCTGGTTTATACAACACTTCTTTTTTAAAAGGAGTCAAATTGTTGGGTTGAGGTTCCATTTACTCATAAGTTTACCCTAGGGTTACCCTATTATCTCAGGGTCAAGGTGACCCGAAGGCCCGAAAACAAATGTGTTTGTGGTATCCCTCGTGGGTAGGTAGGTAAGCAACCTTCACCACTGCATTTGTATTTATAGAAGCCAACTAATGGGTTCACCTTGACCCACAAGGGATACCAGAAACACATTTGTATTCGGGCCTTCGGGTCACCTCGACCATGAGATAACACAAGGGGTTAAGAGATAACAATTAACTACAATTTAGTCTTGAATGTGTCAATCACAAAGCATGAGCTTATATGAAGATGATGCTTTTGTATTTGCTGTAATTTTCTGCAGCACAGCGCCGCCCTGTTGCCTCGGAGGTGAAATTGTCTAATATCTGGATTCATGTTTCGAGACCTCGGCTCCTGCAAGTGTCAGTTATGTCGTAAATTATGTTTTTAATAATATAAATTACATGTTTTAAAAAAAAAAAAAAAGTTTCCAGAATTGTTTTTATCTGAAGGGTCACTTTGACCCTTGAGATAAGACAAGGGTTAAATAATCATTTTAAAATAATAATTTACATATTTAATAGAGCATACAATTATTGAACTTTCTGCCTCAGCAGAACCTTCTTCTTGACTTCATTTCAAAATGGAGAGGAGCGAGGTCGCTCCGAGAAGCTCGCCCGTCGCCGTCGTCTTCAAACCAAACACAAATTCTCCTCGTGGCCCTCGCCGGCTCGTCGGCCGCGCTCCGCCACGTCACCCCGACACACTCATGTTTCCCGTCCTTCGTCTCCGGCTCCGCGGAACTCAGGGAAAACAACTTCCAATTAACTGGATAGGATCAGGCCGCCGTCCTGCCCGGCTCTGATAACATTATCCCACGTCACGCACCGCTGCCAGCGCTCGGATTATGAAATTAAAGAAGAAAGGAAGAAGAAAGGCTACGAAGTGATGGAAGTGCAGCGGTTGGGTTCTGGGGCTGGGGGGAGGAAGGAGGGGGGATGGGTGAGGAGTGTGGGTGGGAGCCCTTGGGTGCTGTGGTGGTGGTATATTTGGAGCCTCATGAAAGAAGAGCTTATGTAAGGGGTTTTAAAGACGCGCCACTGCCACCAGTACGACTCTTCATCGCCCAGTGATAAGAGCTTACGTAACCGCGGCGCTTTTCTGACGAGCTCTTAACGAAGGTTTATCAAACCGACGCACTTGTAGAGCGACCGCTCCTCTTGTCGGTGTCGGCCTCGCCATATCTCTACGACATTCCTAAGAGTGTTTGAAGTGCGTTTGGACACCAAACAACACAAAGACGTAAATGTAATCTAGTAAAAAAGTGTCGTAAAGTATTCAAAAGGATTGTCAATAGAAAATGAATGGAGGAAGATTTGCTTCACCAATGAAACATAAAGTTGCTTTAATCACAAAAATACCCTTTTCCAATAAAAAAAAAGATTGAATTAAAAAAGTATATTTTCCATTAAAATAAGTTGTCAGGATAAAAATAAATTGTCCATAAAATAGTGTTTACTTTTTACTTTATTTTATTGAAACTGTTTTCCCAAAACATTATTTAAACAATTGTAGTACTGGCTTTCTTATGTTGAAATTTAAAAAAGGTCCTTTTTATTTAATTAAGAAAACTTTTCGAAGGAATATGTTTAGGGTTGAAACCAAACTATCATAATATTCATTTATCTTTTTAAAGTCATTTTAGTTGCCAGACAAGTGAGAAAGTAGTTTGAATTGTTAATTTATTTAATGCAAATTCATGCTATTGATGCTTATTTTTTCTTTAAAACGTGTAATTTATATGATTAAAAACATGATTTGCAGGAGCCGAGGTCTCCAAACGTGAATGCCAATATTTGACAATTTCACCTCCGAGGCAACAGGGCGGCGCTGTGCTGCAGAGAAATAAGGCAAATGCAAAAGAAACATCTTAAATGATCTCATGCTTCATGTCTGACACAAGATTAAATTATCTCTTAACCCTTGTGTTATCTCAGGGTCAGGGTGACCCAAAGGCTTTAAAACAAATATGTTTTTGGTATCCCTTGTTTTTGACTGGAGATGAATGACCTCCACCTGCATATGTATTTATGTAAGCCAGGCAGGTTGTTCATCTTTAGACAACAAAAGGGATACATCAAGCACATTTGGTTTTGGGCCTTTGGGTCACATTGACCCTGAGATAACACGAGGGTAAAATGATCTTGTTTATGTTAAATGCTTTGTTTTCTTCTTCTAGTCCGTCTCTATCTTGATGTTGGATGTGAGAGAATTTTTCTCCTGCATTGATATTGATCCGCATTTATTTCACGCATCGTCAACAGATGTATGTTGAGTTTAATAAACGGATCGATGACACGTACAAACCTGCAGGAATAGACGAGGTTTTAATCTCAGCTCAGGTTTTTTTTTCTTTTTTTTTTTCCTTTGGTTACGGAAACATCTCCAGAAAGTGATCACAGCGGGTTCTTGATATTGTCTTCCACTCGTCCCTCTTCAGCTGCCACGTCTTTCTTTTATTCCATTAGTGCGTCCTTGAGTCTGTTTCTGGGACGATAAGAGAGATGTTCTGCTGCCAGAGCGCAGCAACAGCCTTCTCCTTACACTACACACACACACACATGTACACACACACATGTACACACACTTGCACACACTGCAGCGTCCTTCCAGAAATTTTAAATTTAAAAATTATAGCTCAAAGATGAAAATACACGACATTCCTGGTCCAAAGTTTTTAATGCTTCATACTATATATATATATATATATATATATATATATATATATATATATATATATATATACTGTATATATATATGACTTTATATATTTTTTCATTAATTTTTGTCAAATAAAATATGAATTAATTGTTAAAAAGAATTACGCAATTAAATAATTCTATTAACTCAGAAAAGATGTGAACTTAAGCATAATTAATGATATTCTTTTTGTTCTTAAAAAATAAATATTTAAATAAATAATGTACTTTATGTCAAGTTTATTTACAATAATTGCAAAATTGTCTTAATGATGGGTTAGAAAGTCTGATGAAAGTAATTCAATATTAAGTAATAAAGTTCATTAGTTTGAAATGAAACAATAAAAAAGATATTGATGAATTTACACTTAAAATACCCAGAAATAATCTTAATACAAATATTATAAATGTTTTATTATCTTGATCTTTAAAGTATATATTTTATTAAGTATTGTTTTGATTATTTAAGCGCTTTGTGACCCTGGTCCGGAAAAGCGCTATATAAATACAAATGACTTACTTACTTACATTTTCTTACACAATATAATAGTATTACATAAAGTTTCGTTCTTGAAAAATAAATTATAAAAAAATAAATAATATTGATAAATCTACACTTATCAATACAAATATTATGAATGTTATATTTTCATACACAATACAATAGTATTGCATAAAGTTTTAAATAGTGATGATATTCACGTGATTTTATTAATTTATTGTACGAATAAATAAAATACTCTGAAATGTAAATGGTAAATAGTTTAGTATAAATAGAAAATTAAAGGTAATTATTAATTATTTGATCAATTGTTTATATCGATTCTTCTTGTTTTTCGATTAACACAAACAAATAAATACAAATTGAACTAAATAAAATCAAACAAAAGGTGTGAATATTCCATTTAAACACATAAAAAGAATTAGTGTTAAGTGAATTTTAATTAGAGAGACTATATTTATATACTATATATACAGTTTATACTATAATTCTATAAACAATTAAAACTATTTTTCGTTATTCAAGCATTCCTTCCCGTTTCATCTCAAGTCAGAGAAATACAAACGTTTGATATTCCGTCTTGTAAACACTCATTTATCTTCTTTCATGTTCCTTATTTACTGTCTCTTTATGGGTTTCTGCACCTCCTGCAGCGTTCCAGTCCCTTATGGATCGCGTCCCTCTCCATCCCAGAATAAGCCGTTTAATCCGCCTCGTGTTCTCCTCAGATGTGTCAACTATAGACGAGCAACGCTCTGGCTCGGCTGGTGCTCACGACGACTCCTGCTGTAGAACGTATGGAGCTTTTTTTGTTCTTGGTGATTTGAATCATCGCTGAGTGTTAAAAAAAAGACATAAATACGATTTATTTTACATTATATTGAACAAAACATTTTAAAGAACTTCAAGAATGAAGTAATAGTCATGTATTGTATTAGAATATTGAAGTAAAGGTTATTTTTTACCTGATTTTATAGTAATGCCATTTGATTTTTTTCAATACATTTCTAATTGAAACGGTGACATTTTGAAATAACAAATCAATATAGTAATCTTGTGATATTAGATTAGATAGACTTTATTAATCCCTCTGGAAATCTTCTCTGGTAAATTGGGTTTCCAGTTCAGAGCAGCAGATGGTTTCATAAAAACAAGAACAAAGTGCAAATACAAGAACAAAGTGCAAGGGATGACAAAGTGCAAATATAAAGAACAAAGATAAAAGGAAATAACAAAAATGTTAATTGATATGTTGAATTATTAATAGTTATTTAATCCTAAAGTCACAATATATCTAAATAAAAATGAAAATTTGTAATTATATTAATTATTTTATTCTCCTAAATGCCTAGACTAAGACAGAGTTCAAAGGCCACCTAAAGATTTTTTTTTAATTATGAGATTAAAAATCATATAAAATACATTTATTACAAGATTAAAGTTGTACAAAATTCTTTATTAGGAGCTTAAAGTATGCCGAGTCGGCGTATTAGGGACAATCAAATATTTGTTAAATTTTAATTAGAGATTTTAGTTGTTTAAAATACTTTATTAAGATATTTAAGTCATACCAATACCTCTTAGTATTAGGGCCACTCAAATATTTTCCATTTATTTTATTACAAGATTAAAGTAATCTTTCTTGAAAACATGCTTATGTGAAAATGTGCATAAGATAATCCTTTAATTATTATTATCTATTAATTTACTTTTTTGTCTAATCAGGATTGTGTACTTGACGGATAGTATTCCTAAATGTGTCCGTAGATTACATATATATTCAGATATTCCTGTTAACATAAGAATTGACTGGTTCTACTCCGAGTGTCAAACGAACGACTCATGGCTGCTTTATCGGGACGTTAATTGATCGGGCGTTTTTGGACGGAAACGAGAGAAGCCGACTTCGATGGTCATAATCTTTCCCGATCATGGATTTCGTATTTAGTTTCAGGGAAGATCCGTCCGTGACTTCCGTGCCGCAAGTGTCGTTATAAGTGTGACAGGATCCATGATCGACCGGTCTCGGGTGACGCGGTGGATCGGTGACACGTACTGAACGTGGGGTTATTGATCCGGGATGGGATTCTTGTCGTGGGGTTGAAGATCCTTAACAGCAGCTCCATTAAAAGCGACAGTTGGCTGGTATATCGACAACCGTGACATCATCTTCAGAGGCGAGAAGATCCCAGATAGTAGTGGTGGGTGTTGCAGTAGAAGTACCACAAGATGAAGTGCCACAACTCCAAATAGTACTCGCAATAGAAGGTAGTGAGAGCAATGGTATGAGAAGTCAGATCGGGTGCGTAAGTCCCACTTACCCGTAACATGAGGTACTCGTACTATTAACTAACATTGACGTAACTACATATTCACACTCGTAATCTAGAAGGTACCCATGCGTAATATAAGTCTTGTAGTCCTAAAAAAAACTACAAAAACGTTGAATATATTGACTAAAGTTACTAAACACGACCTCTTGAATCTGCAGGTGTGAGTCACAGATTTTTTTTTGCACCTCGATCACTGCTAAAAATAGGTGCATATATTACACACACTCGTAGCTTGAGATCTGTACCTGTACTTCAAAAGCACATACACGTGACTACATATTTATACCAATAAAACACAAGGCACACATGTGTAATTAAGGATTTGTGGTCATACAAAAAAATCCTTTAAAAACGTTTTAATGATTTATTTTTTAAAGTTTATAAATGCTTGAATCTGCAGTTTTCAATCATAGTGTATGAAGTCAGATCAGGTGCACAAGTCGTACTATAGTTGCATTGACGTAACTACATATTCAATAGTACGAGTACACATCTCATGTTACGGGTATGTGGGACATATACACTCAATCTGACTTCATACAATGGATGCAGGGAAACTGGAAGTTTGAGCAAAAGTTGACGTGATCCAGCCAATCTTTGGCTCGAATAAATGATTAATATGAAATTAATAATATTACTTTACACTATAATAATAATACAATTTGATTCAAAGTTTTTTATTTAAAAAATGTTTTTCCCTTTATTTTTTAAATATTACTTCTAATCAATCTTAGACAATAGAAACTAAAATGCTAATGCTTAACACAAAATACAATAATAATAATAGATTAATTGCAACTAAAAACAACAATGTGAATAAAAAAGTAATAATGCTAAAACACTTTTTTTTACAAAAAATCTGAAACAAATAAAAAATGTTTTTTAAACAATATTCCTTGAAATTATCAAACAAAAATTATCATTTTAATAAAATTAAAGAAACAAATGTAACAAATTATATTATAAAATAGTTTAGGAAAATTAGGTACATATAAGAAACTTTATGCAATATATATTTATAGTTTTGTTTAGCGCTTTTCCAGACCAGGGTCACAAAGCGCTTAAACAATCAAAACAATACTCAATAAAATATATACTTTACAAATGACTTACTTACTTAATTTTGTGAGGGTCAGAAGGAGTTTATTTTTGAGAAGTACTCACACGAACAATAACTGTACATGTAACATGAGATTTATATGTAGAAACTGTAGTTAAAGATGCAAGTGTGTCGTCAGTAACCGTACTATAATAATCTGAACTGAGTACTGAGTAGATGCAGTTGAAGTAATGTTGAAGTCATTTAGACTGAGATGAGTATTACATCTTCTAATCTGTTTCAGGAAGACTCGCTGAACCAGAGGGAAGACTCGAGACTCGGTGACTGACTCGCAGGCTACATGCTCACTTCCTGTTGACTCTGAGAAGAAAAGTGCAACCAAAACGACGCAAACATGGATTTTGTGATGAAGCAAGCGCTCGGTGGTGAGTACTTAACTTAACTTAACTCGCCTGTCGCTATCTTCTCCATCCATCCATCCATCCATCCATCCATCCATCCATCCATCCATCCATCCATCCATCCATCCATCCATCCATCCATCCATCCATCCATCCAGGTGTTTTTTAACCAAGAAAATGTAAAAAATCAGTAAAATTAAATTAAAACTTTGCAACAATAAAAAATGTTAAAAGATAAAGCACAAGTTTTCTATTTGTTTTATTCTATTATATATCCTTCAATTATTTTCTACTATTTATTCTATTCAAAATCTCTCTTTTTTCACATCTTGTAATTAATTTTCGACATTTTAGTTATTATGTCAAATATTTCCGTTTATACACGTAAAAACGTTCATAAATTGCTAAGAAGCAGAAACATGTTCACATTGATTCATGAAAACTAAGAGTAAATAACATTATGAATTGAGCTGCACTTATGAGGTGATTCACTGCTGTGTCTTCAGTCATTTTTTAGATTTGACGTCAATAGATGGTTTGTGTCGTTTGAACACGGTTATTCTGGGCTCCACTCATCCATCATTGTCTCCTCAAACCTTTTTACCCTCCAGTCCTGGAGAACCTTCTGCACTCTCTCCTTCTCCTTTATCTACTTATCACTTTTCTCTAAGACGTGTTTGTCGAGGCTCTCGTCTTTTTCCGTCCTTTGTTGGGATTTCTCGTAAAAATTACAAATGTTTAGGTCTCAGTTTGTTAGTGTTTTGTTGATTATCTTGGAAATATATAAATACAGTATATAAGAATATGTTTTTGGAGAACAAGAGTATTTAACATCAACAAAACATACTTAAAGTGGTTTTCTCTGCTTGTGTATCAAACATAATATGGCGCGAGTCTTATTCCAGTGACAAGTCATTTTAAATCATATTGCCATTGCATTCTTAAATGTTTAATAAATATTTATTTTATTTCTTGTTAAAGGTATTACTGTCTTTAAAATATATGTTCTATTTGATGAAATTTGCCAAGTTTTTACACTATTTTTAATTTTTATTTTGGTTTACACTGCGACACACACACACACACACACACATAGAAAGACAAACACACTCACATAGAAAGACAAACACACACTCACACAGGCAAACACACGCACACACAGATAAACACACACAAGCAGACAAACAAACACAGACACACAGAAAAACCACACCCACACACAAAGAAACACACACCCACACAGACAAACACACGCACAAAGAAACACACACACACACATGCACACACCCACAAACAAATACACACACACACATACACACAAAGAAACACACACCCACACAGACAAACACACGCACAAAGAAACACACACACACACATGCACACACCCACAAACAAATACACACACACACACACACACAAAGACACACTCTCTCACACACACACACCGACACACACACCCACACAAACAAATACACACCTACTCTCTCTCTAACACACTTACACTGGGAGCCGGTGGGCGTTGAAGACCTTCATGGTTTCATCGGCTGATTGAAGTTATAGATCTGAGCTGCAGGACACAGCAGATTGTTTCACTGGTCACTTAATTAGAAATTGGATTCATCAGCGTCCATGTTGAGTTTAATCAGTCCAAGCAACCGGGCCGGAACCAGCAACCTTTGCTACCTCACTTTTCTCGACAAAAAAAAAGATTTCACTCTGGGACACTCCTACACTAGAGTCAGATATCATCAGTTCACTCTTTTTCATATCCTGGATACAGGTTTTAGGTTCATGAGTTGATTAAACGGTAAGAAAAATAATAAAAGAAAAAAAAACATTTTCAATCCAGATGTTAGTCTTTTATCCCACTACAGTGCCACCTGGTGTTCTGGAGGTGGAACTGCGGAAGTGCTCATGTCATTACATCATTTATTTTGTATTGTTTTTTGTGTACTTCCGAGCTTAACTCACCGCCTTCTGCCTCACACCCCAACTAGCTGGGACACGCTTCACCAGTTTAAGGAAAGGAAGTCAAACCTGGTTGACTATCCGAGCAATTCTTTGCGTTGCTAAAACCCGTGTTATAGACTCGACTGGATCTCGTGTTCTGACTCAGATGACTGTGACTCGTCAGGTTCACGGGTCTGACTCACTCACCTCAGTGGAATCTAGTGTGATGGTCATAAGTCGGGCTCCTCTTTCCATATATAACCTCGTGTTGTTTCATAAAAGAGTTTTACAAAAAAACAAAAAAGATATGAATCATCTGCAGGCCCGGAACCTCGTTTCATTTCCTGCCTAACGGAGCCCAAACAGGAAGCGGCATCCAGGTTGATTCCCGGACCAGATACCTCCCAGATATTGCTCAAGAGCGGGCGGGACTCTTTCCTGGACTCTCTCCTGGACCCTCGTAATTACATCCATTTTTCAGGCAGACGTGTGACTTACGAGGACGAGAACGAAGGACCGCGGCGGTGATTTATTATTCAAATGAGCTTAATTATTCACAAACGAGGCGCCGTCTGGTTCGTCCGCCTCATTTCCTCTCCCAGCATCAACTTTTTTTTTCTTGGCTAATAAAACGAGAATCGATTTAATTTCTAAGTCTTAAAACAAAAAGTGAAGGTTGAAGTCACTTCCATGACGCGACCTCCAGTAAACACTTATGGTTTATTCATTTTATTTTATTATATTTGAGGGCTTTATAAGATCTGCTGGTCTTGAAGCTTGTATCTTAGGCGAGGTTTAGTTTAGGTTTATAAATGAGATCCGGTCCTGGTAACTCGAGGACGGAGAAGCTTGTTAATGAAATGGAAGATTAGAGGTCTCCGGAGACAAGACAGTTTTCTCCTTTGACCCCGACAGCTTTTTAACCTTCAGATGTCTCCCCCACCTTCATCCTCCTCCAGCTCCTCCTCTGAGATTTACTCCCCCGTCCTGTTGGCTTCACTTGTAAATGACAATTGATTTAAAATGCTATGCTCCAATGTTTTTTTTGTTTTTTTTAATATTTATTATCAGCCTTTATATTCCCCTCATAAAGAATCACAGAAACGTTTAATTGCAGGCAGCTATCTAAATTATTTAAAAAAGAAATGTATATATATATTTTTAGATTAACACAAAAAATGTTTTTATATTAATGTTTATTCTACCTAATAGTTCATCAAACATCAAATATTATTTGAAAAAAAAAATATATATATATATATAATTTTAATGTTAATGTTTTCACCATAAATGTGATGTAAAATAAGTATTGAAGAAAATAAATGTATATTCAATTAATTCCCAATAATGTATCATCTTTGCATGAAATAAATAAAAATAAATAATGGAATAATTAAAATAAGTTGTGCAATTTTTTTGCTTTACCAAAATAAATTTAAATATGAAATTTGTTAATGAAATATATCGATTTATTTCTCCGTATCTTTTCATTTATATTTAGATAAAATGTATCATGTTTTGAAGGCTTTATCATTATCATCATGATGATTATTATTGTTGTTATATTTTAATTGAATGTATTGGCAGAAAAAACCTGCACATTTATTTACAGATATTCTTTAATATATCATTTATTTTGCAAACTAAATCTTAAAAACATACAATTAAATAACAATGTGTTCAAATTCAATACAACAGTTTTATCAGTAAATATACTGTATCGTATATTGTTTATTTGGTTTAATCAAAATGTTTCAATGTAATCCATTAAAAAAAATAGATTAATACAATTTTAAAGACTAAAGATAAAATATGGCCCTTTTTTTCAAGTTGTGTTTATTAATTTTATTTGAAGTTAAGTCCATGAGTTAATATAAAGCCAGAACTTTGTATTATTTTGATAAAAGTATTACTTATAACCCCTTTATTAATTTATAGATTAATACCATTTCTAATAAAAACATATTAACGTATAATAAGTGTGATACTAACTGATTAACGTTGGCTCATGTGTTGTTGTTTTCCCACAAACATCCACGCTGGACATCTTGACCTTCTCTGACTCCCCAGCGGGAGCTCGGCAACGACTCGCTTCGCACCCCACGTCTGACAATTTGTCATCCGCGGGTTTGTTGCCACCACACAGCGCTGGGGGGCAATTACCACCTCGGTATGAGTCTGCCATTTTGTGACGGCTCCCACGAGTGGCTCACCTGAGAGCCAAGAACAGCTTTTCCCCCGAAGCGACTCACAATTCTGACGAAAAGTGAAGCTATAATCAATAGTTACGACTCAACTGTTTTTTTTTTTGGACCATAAATATTTAATTATTCTCCCTGCCTGTGCTTTTATTGTAACATAAATCTTGAAGAGTCATTTAATTATGTGTGACTTTGTTTAAATGTACCTGCAAAAGTGAAAGACGTAACCATAACCCATGAGTCACAAATCAGCTGCACCAGAGCTTGCGAGTCCTACACCAGTTTCTTATTCATGTTGTGATTTAGGAATAAGCAATTGCTGTGAAGAAAATGGTTCTGATTTCTAGTCTACGGAGTCCGACTCATTCTTCGTAACACGAATCTGGATTCTTGAGTACAATTGACATGACAGGAAGTGATTTACACTCATGGATAGGGAGCATAATAAGTGTCTGAGTCAGCCGTTGTGACTCAAGAATAGATGAATTCCGAGGTACAATGCTGCTCTTATTGTTGACCGGGTTTAACTTCCTAAGGTGTGCAAAGTTCTATGTATTTAAGTAAAGTTATTGTATATACAAAAACTGGCCTTTCGGCTCATAAAATAAAAAAAATGATTTGAATTACGAGTCTGCGATGATGATGATTTAAATCTAGTCATTCTTTGTGGTGTGAGGAAAAAATACCGATATATATCATTATTTTTTTCACCATAACATATCGATATTCATTTAATCCATTTTTTGTTTTTTTACATTGTATTATTTATATTAAATTAAGCGTGTGAAAAACTAATTTATTATTTTATTTTATTCACTATTAACAACAAAAATATTGTAGATGGCAGCGGTCATTAAGTGTTTGGCAGCTTAAGGAGAATAAAAACTGTGGATGAGAGGATACAGTCGACTCCAGCAGCTTTTGAAGCTGGTGTTTGGACATATTTTGGCTCCCGATATAATAATTTACCCAAAAGAGAGTAGAAAATAAAAGATGTCACTATAATTGTTACGAAAACGATTAGAAATATATCGGATCGGATCATAGCGTGAGCTGCGTATATCGTATCAAATTGTATCGTTTGATTAGTACATTTCTACAGTCTTAAGTCATAATACTTGAGTTGTTAGTGAGTCTGATTCGCTTCCTGTGCTACAAGACTCCACAAGACTTTAACAAACTTTGTGTGGTTCACTCACTCTGTGACTCATTGATAAAAATAGTCTAAACTCTAAATCATCACAGGGACTCACTTGGAGTCCTTAGTAGAAACAGATCAGTATCTGAGTTTACGTTACACTTCGAACTGGGCTAATACTTAATAGAGTTGTGAAACACAAACCTGAATTTGGAAACATCTTAGTTTTGGCGACCTTTACAGGAAACCCAGTCCTTGCCTTTTCACAACATGATCAAAATGTTACATATATTTCTTGCATTTTGTGAAATACAGAAAATGGAATCTCAACTTATGTCTCGTCCAGTGGACCGACTCTCCGTCTCAAATGGAATCATGGCATGAATGATCTGCAGCATCAGATTAAAAAAAGAAGAGAAAACTCTCCAGTAATACATTTACTTCGCACAAAGTATAATAAAAACAGGGGAGGAAACACAAGTATCCAGGACAGCAGCTGAACAGGTGGCCGGGTCCGCGAGCTGCATCTACGATCAATATTCTGATGAAGTTTTCTCTCGGGGGAGGATCCATAATTCATACGCTCAGGTGGTCCTGTATTTACTATCGATAAACGCGGGGAACAACAGCTGTATTATCGATGCCGCGGAGCGCCGACAGTAAGAGATGGTGCATCTCGAGACGCTGCAAATGAAAATGAGACTGGAGTCGCTCAGAACATCGATATGAGCGTAATCTCACATGCGGCCCAACACAAACACAATCTCGGTGTCATATCCTGAGAGGCTTGGGAGAGGCCCCTCCCCTGCCCCTGCTCCTGGTCAATACCACAAGTGTGTGGAAGGAAAGATGGTTTATGGATGTTGAGGTGCAGGTGGGACGAACAGATGGAAGAGAGGAAGAACTCTTCCTGTGTCTTGGCGTTTGTTTGAAGCCGCTCCAGCTGGCGGTCGCTCGTCCACCTCGTACAAGACGCCTTGAGCCAGGTGCTTGAATATATGCTTATGTATGCTGGTCTGTTATTGCGGAGGAAATCTTTAGTTCGAACCGAAAGAAAATGAGGATTAGACATTTAAGACGGGAAAACGAGGGCTGAAGAAATACCCCATTGATCAAACCATCTTCGCTGTGCACCATAAATCACATATAAATAAATTGGTAAGTCATGAAACCTGCCGTAGAGCTTTGTTCATGTTGCAACATTAGCTGAGGAACCTGACCAGCTTTGCTGCAGTGGTGCAGAGACAATGATTGCATTAATTTCCATATTGTCTTAGGTACTGAGCAGGGACAACAAGAAAACTGACCATTGGAGGCAGCTTTGCTGGAGATATCACTACATTGCCAGAAACAAATACGCTTCATTCAAGCACTTCGTCCTGCATATCTTACAATACTCATGACTCTCCTGATTCACTCAGATGTTTTAAATGTTGAAGTCTTCCTCTCTAAGATGCAGTAAGTCCCTCATCATGATGATGTTTTGAAGTTGACTTCTTAAATTAATACCTCGTCTGAAATCTCGGCGAACGAGATGTTACGAGAGCGGAGTCCATTATCACGTAACAATAAAATAAATAATAAAAGAGCGTTTTATACACAAAGACATATATTGTATTGATGAGTACAATAGAGGTCCAAGATGAATTTAAGACACACTTAAATCCACACATTAGTTGCCCTTTTATGTATTTTTCGTGACTTATGAAGCAGAATGCGAACCGTCCTGGAAAAGCAGTATGAATCCTCGACTTTTACTCTAACATGTTGCCGTTCTATTTCTTTTCATTTATGACGTCAACATAACGTGACAATTGGCAACAAAGGTACCCCAAACTTACTCGACACCGAGGACAATGAGGAACAGTGATGACATAAGGGGGAAGCTGGACATGAGACATGGGCCGCTAAAAAAATGAATAAGCCACAGTTTCGGCCATCGTTTAAGTATTAGCACCATGTTTCAAGTGTCAGATAAAAACCTTGCAAATACCTGTTCTTTGCTACAATACAGAGAAAAGATACAAGTAAGGCTTGACTCTGTAAGCAAATCGGGAACAAGGAAGTTTCAAAGAGAGCTGTACCACAAACATACAAGTACATTCTGGCAGCCTAATAAATAAGGTACCACTGCTGGCTTCAACATTAATGGGCAACTGTGAGGATAAGAAAACCCATATGTACAAACAGGAAATGACAAAATGAAAGCATCTACACTTAATGCAAAAAAAACCTTTTTGGACTTTTTGTTTTGATTTTTTTTGAGATCCATGAAATATTTGACTTCTAATGATATTTTTTCTGCTCAGGCGCCACCAAAGACATGGGTAAGATGTTGGGCGGCGAAGAAGAGAAGGACCCAGACGCAGCCAAGAAAGAGGAGGAACGGCAAGAGGCGTTGCAGCAGCAGGAGGACGAGAGGAAGGCCAAGCACGCCCGCATGGAGGCCGAGCGGGAGAAAGTACGACAGACCATCAGAGATAAGGTACCGTTGTGCGGCATAAAGATTTGAAGACGTGTGTGGATGACACGTCTTTGCGTCTTCCAGTATGGACTGAAGAAAAAGGAGGAGAAGGAGGCGGAGGAGAAGGCGGCCATGGAGCAGGCGTGCGAGGGCTCGCTGACGCGTCCGAAGAAGGCGATCCCGCGAGGCTGCGGCGACGACGACGAGGAGGACGAGGAGAGCATCCTCGACACCGTGCTCAAGTTCCTCCCCGGACCATTGCAGGACATGTTCAAGAAGTAAACACCCGAAGGTGTGACGCGTCAAACGAACCCTGTTCGCAGGGTCCAGTCTTGGCAAGACTGCCGGGGGATAGGGAGAAAGATTGGGTAGATTTGCACGAAGGTATGGGGGTAGGGGGTGATTCAGGTTTTTGTAAGCGGGTTAGGGGGTTTGAGAGATCAGTGGGACCAAACATGGGGACGGGTGGGGAGGTGCCAAACTGTTAGAGGCTACACACTGCCTTTCTAGAATCTTTTACTTTTTTCTACTACTTGTCGAATGCACCACGGACACCCCTTTAATTTGCCATGAATGCAGTCTTCAACGGCAACCTCTCACATTTAGTATTCCACTGTCCTCCTGTCAAGGTCAGACAACTAAAAAATGGTCCGCCCTTCAGGAGGGGTTGACCACCAGAGAGCAGTATTTCCACGATGAAGAGGGAACGCTCTTCTCAAAACTTTTTCCAACTGCCACCATGTTTTCCAGTAGATGGAGCATGTTTGTATCATTTCAACTGTTTTGTACTTTTATGAATCTGATGTAGGTCTTTATACGGATAAAAAAACGAAGTTCAACGTTTGGGTTTATAGGACATGTGCCTTCATATCATCATCTCCTAATGTAGGGTTTTCATTTTGAGTGTTTGACACATGTAGACTGTTCTCAACCCAGGTTCCCAAGAAGGTGCTTTTGGTGTCGGACACCACTAGTTTTTGACTTCTAACATCTTGCCTTTAACTATCCGTCTGGAGATGAAGGGAGTCCTTCTAAACCACCTCACTGGTTGGCCAAGAGGACACTTTCAATGGTAGGAATTTTTACAGAAGGTCTTCCAAAAGCATTCATGAGTGGGATCGTAATACAAGCCTTCAAAACCAAAGGGAGAAGCAGACCGTTGAAGTTATGACTAAATCCTACCCCAATCCCAGTTTGAGACATTAGGGTTCATATTTACAACCAAAGGGGGCCTTGATACCGTGCATTAACAGTTAGGAAGACAAAATATACATGCAGGTAAGTTGTGATAATTTGGGTTGAGAACATGCCGTCTTTCAGGTCACACCAAATGAAACTTCGGGAATAATGTATTCAGTGTCCGATGACAACACAACGTCCATAGATGATCCATTGAAACGAACGCGTTTGTTGACTTATCTCAGTTGTGTGGTCTCTCCAAAGACAATCAAAATCACTGCCCAACAGTTTAGACCTTCCAGCTGGTTTAACCTCATAACGACTGTTACTAGAAGCTCATTGTAAACGACCTAAAGTCGACAGTTTCATTTCGCCCTCGTCTCTCGTTCATCGAGCCCAAGGGGTTAAGATAATATTCGTTTTAAGATGACAAAATTGCGGTTGTAATCGAGACCAAAGAATTACTGGCGAGACCATATGCTTTTTTTTCTGAGTGCGTTTTTTACATTAGTCCTCCAACATTTCACCAAATTGAAGCGACGAAAGTCAAGTATCCCTTTATGGTTGCTTTAACAAGGAGCCGCGTTTTTTAGCATCAAAAAGTCATTAAGTGTCGTCGTCATCATCGTCTGATGCTACATTTGACCCATTAGGGGTCCGAACATTTGGGTCTCAGTCAGACTCCCAACTTGATGATCTGTTTAATTACACCAGTAGGCTTTTTCGTGTTGCAAAATACTCCATAAGGCATGGCAGCACACGAGTGTGGGCGGCCCCTATGTGGGGGACCTTCTGGCACTCGAGCACCCGCCGTGCTCGCCTGGTTTAACCCTATGGCATCAGCTTAATTCAGCACCCTGATGAGTGCGAATATCCAAGTTTTTGTTTGCAACTGGTCGCCCAAGTTGAAAGCTAGATCGGGGCGGCAAGACCAACTTAAAAACCCCCCAAAAAATAATAGAGTTCCTTTGAAAATTCCATGAATCATACCGTGGCTAGCCTTAACATTGCTACATGCTAATGCTACACAACAACAAAAAAAACGTTGACTGTTCCTCCATCCTGTTGGCGTGTCACGTGTCGGCGATGATGATGTCATCAATACATTGTTCCGGGAGTTTTACTTGGACTCGAGTTTTCACGAGCACTCAAAAAACATTTCACTCTCTAGCTCAGATAGGACTTTTCACTAGACAAAGCCATATTGTTTAGATCGCAATAATTGCATAAAGAAACATCGTTACAACTGTCTCACGTTTGTTTTTCGTCCAAAAAAGTAAAAAAAAAAAAATAGGAAACTTGTACTTCTTGGGTATACAAAAAAAAAAAAAAAAACGATAACTGTCTACACGTGTGTTTGTGTGTGTGCGTCTCTGTGTGTGTTGTCGTCGAGCCATGTAGTCTTATGTGTTTTTTTTTGCAATGCACAGTACCAAAGCTAGGGGGCGACTCTAGCTGTGCAATGAGAGAGAAAAAAAGAAAACACTTAAAACATTCCATTTATTAAAAAGAAAAAAAAAGAGCATGCAAATGTTAGATGAAGAAGAAACCAGCTGAAGATGAAGAGGTGAATGTTTCTGCTTCTCCAGGCAACAGAATGTGTGCGTTTGATCGATGGGACTGTTTTCGATGTTCTTTGTCTGAAGGCTTTGATGGAGCTCAGGGCTGTGATCAGATCTTTTCAGACCGACTGTGAGTGATCTGTTTTAATTCCTACTCTCTTTTTTTTTTCAAGCTAAAAGCGAGTCCTCATAACAAAGTGGATGGAAAATAACAGCAGCTTGTTTGGTTTCATCTGCATCAAAAGAAAGAAACACAGACTCATGGCCAAATGTCTGTATTTTCATGCAATTTCTTATTTTCAGAGAATTATGACTCGATAAAATAAGATAAAATAATTATTATTTGCTTTGTAGAATGAGTTACAATGCTAATTTAATATATATTGACAATTCATGTGCAAAAAATAAGATTTTAGTTTAATTAAAAAAAAAAAGATGATATGACGTCAAACTTTACTTTGTATTTTCATTTAAATTTATTTTAAGCTAAAGTACCAAATAAACATTGAGATAGTGAAGGTGCAATTAAAACTGCATATCTAAAATTTTAAATATAGACGTGCTGAATAATTCTCCACTAGATGTCATTAAACTTCAACTCCTAATGATAGCGAGTTTCATTATTAATTAATAGCTAAATCCTAATATAGCTTCTCATTATAACCCACATTATTATAGAAATAGGTTTCTCTAATGGAACACCAAATTAGAAAATGAAAATTTAATACAGTCATTTATCCTTTGAGACAGAAAACGTCTATTATTTCCACATTTATCCACTTATCCGCAAACTCATCAGGGTCAAAGGTCACGTGATCACAGCCTTGAAACCTTTTTTTTTTTTTTTTTTTAAAGAACTAAGGGAACGTGCAATTCAAGACTCTTGTAATTAAGCTAATTGTTACTTTGTTTTGTTTTTTAACTAAGCAGACAAATGTTGATATACAAATAAAGACTTTATATGAGAAAGACCTGCAGAGAGAGACGAAAGGCTACCGTCGCTGAAATATGACATCACCCATCTCTCCGCAGGGACGTTCTCGAGGCTTCACACTCAGTGAAATGCTTTTGAAAAAGGGCTAAAAAAAACCTGTCATGTGTGTTAAGTTAGTGGTGTTTCATCCGTGTGTGTTGTTGAGTGCATGATCGTGCGAGCTGGAGGGAAAAGGCTCAGATGTTTACTTTAATATATGTTATATTACAGGGGTTGTTTAATGTATATAGTGGAACATCTTCTGTTGCCAGGAGCACAGTAAACACACCTTCAAAACGGTCCGAGATCGGTGCCAAGGTTTTGAAAATATGAATGACAAACATATTTTTTTCCTCGACTATAATTGACGTCGAAGCTAACTTTTTGTTAGCGCTTTCACAATATTGAGACAAACTGCCAGACGTGTTGGACGTCCAACTCTCAAGTTAGCTGAGCACACGGCAAGATTTTTTTTAACTTTTAATCTCAAATTTGAGCTCTTTCAAACCTAAGAGACAATTTTGATTCAAAGTTAAAAAACGTCTCGCCTTGCGTTAGCATTAGCCGTTAGCACAACTCTACGATGCATTCCAGTCTTTCCTCTCGCGCGCTAGTGAAAATGCTACGTCGTCAAACTTTAAAAAACAAAAAATGTCGTCGCAAAGATGGGATGTCTCTGTTGACGGCAAAATATTTATTTTCTAATTCAGGGTCAGAGAAAAAATCAGGGTGCGGAGGTGAAGAATGTAAAATAAAATGAAAAAAATGAAAAAAGCTTCTGTTTCTTTAAATTGCATGTCATATGTTGTTAACCTGTTTACCTGTCTGATCATTGGAACATTCTGTTTGCTAATGGAACTCACTATAATAAAGAAAAATGTTTATTAAAGCAGCGTTGTTGTCTTCACGGTCGTCCTTCAGAATGGAGTTTGAGTTCACGACTTTTGCAACCAATATACTCCCAACTTTTACTGTTATAGCTGATAGTAGAATTACTACTACTACTTTGATTTTCTGAGACTCCTCTGTGTTACCTTGACCTTTTAAGTATATATTTTATTGGGTATTGTTTTGATTGTTTGAGTGCTTTATGACCCTGGTCTGGAAAAGCGCTCTATAAATACTAACTACTACAATTACATCAAATATTGCTTTAAAATGTTCTACTTATAATGGCTATATTATATTTTTATATAGAAAATATGTTGACCCCACAGAAACCCTAAACATAAACAATAAATTACATTTTTATAAATAATGTCTCATCAAAAAGAAAAATTAAATAAATGTAGCATTTTCTTTTTCAATTTGTGTTTTTCATCAACATGGTTTCTTGTTATGGCTAATGCTAAATTTAAATAATACCTGAATATTGAATAATAAGGAAAATAAAAAGTGGTATGTATTTTTAAATGAGCATTTTAGATAAAATGATAAAATATAATTAAATTGTATGACATCCATTAAAGATGGATGGGTGAGGATGTATCATTGCATTTATCATGAATACAATTGTCTGGGATGCGAAGATAAAATAAATAATAAATAATACAAACACATTATAATGTTTTTAATAAACCCGCCCAAAAAAGAGGATTTGTGTTCACCTATCTATTAGCCGTGATGCTAACCGCTAATTGCTACTAATAAAACATCTGTGATTATTTTGCAATGTTCATCTTAAAATATAGGTATAATGTTTTCCCAGGATTTTTTAAAAGCATTTGGTGACAACAAGGGTTAGCATGTTGCTGCTAACTATTTGATATTGCTAACAGGACACTAGCATAGCTACTTAGCTTTCGCTGAAATTGTTTTGTTTTTTTTAAATATTCACATATGACTTCACTATTGTTGTTTATTTCATTATTAAAAAAAACTGCTAAAAAAAACAGTAATAGAAGGGAGTAAATAGATGATCAACACCTTTCAGTTTCAGTCTTCTAACCATCATGTAAGCATCACTGCTCATATTTGACTAATTGGCAAATTTTCTTTATTCAGCGACACTTTTCGCAGTTGTGGCGTCGCCGCGGCGATGAGCCGACTTCACACTTCTGTGCTTCTGCTCCTGGTGACACGTTCGCCCGGCGGTGGTTTTGCTCTTTTTACAGTCTTGTTAATCCACAACGAAAGACTCGCTGACAGATGGGCGTCCGAGGGTTGTTTGTAAACCGACGGGATCGTTCTGGTTTCGAGCGCTCGAGAGGTGAGTTTGTGTTACAGGAGACGACGCTACGAGATTAGCGCTGCTAAATACTACTAATTGAAATTTGAACTACTATTGCTACTACAAGGAAAACAAGGATTCAAACTCAAATAGCAGGGCATTAAAAAAATCCATTAATACTTCAAAAATGTCTCCTCAATGTTATTTATGCAATTCTAAGTAATGAAGCTTCATGAAGCCTCATTTTTAGAGCCTAATAGCCTAAAAAAGGTTTTTCAAAGCTAAATATTTATTGGCTCTTAAAGGCTTCACGAATCCTCATGAAGGTATAAACTTCATAGTGGTAGTTATTAGCGACAAACTGATGAAGCTTCATGAAGCAGTGTCGTATTTTTTAGAGCCCACTTATCGTTTTATTTGTTTGTTTGTTTTTTACCTTGACCCAAAATTATATTCAAATCCGACATTTATCTACTGAAAACGAAGCTTCACAAAGCTTTATCGCTCATTGCGAAACATTTATGCTACTGTTTTTTTTATTTTATTATTGTTTGTTTTTGGCCATGTGAGCTTGCCGTAGACAGGAAGTGTCAGTCAGCTTCAACATCCTGGTTCACAGCACAGACAACAATGTGTCGGTCAGTATGTTCATGTTACATTTTGTTTTGCCAGATGATTTAGTATTTTCATGAATGAAGTTTGCGATTGTTGACGCTAACTCTGAAGTGAGCGCGTTATTTTCCACTGAGGTTTGCTTGAGGGGATGTTGCTAACATTGTTAACACTGCTTACTTTGCTAGCATTCACGACAAAGGTTTTGCTATTGAACACTTTTATAAAAGAAAATTCTATTCAGTAAATTGAATTATTTTTAAACAAAATAAACAGTAAATCGAGAGGGGAAAAAAAAGAGTTTTGGCTCTAGTGCTTGTTT
This sequence comes from Callionymus lyra, assembly GCF_982586985.1. Lineage (NCBI taxonomy): Eukaryota > Metazoa > Chordata > Actinopteri > Syngnathiformes > Callionymidae > Callionymus > Callionymus lyra. The sequence goes on from NC_141826.1 coordinate 14,902,392, forward strand.
CACCGCTAGTCGGCGCATGACTTGTTAGTTCAACGGTAACCCTCACTTGACTCTACCTGACCAGCAGGGGTCGCCCTCACACAACATGATGCCAGGTTAAACTCATCCATTATAAGCTGAATGAATGAGACTCATGTTTATTTTATTTATTCTACTGATCAACATTACGTTTGATGATTCATATATTGTCTATAATAAATCAATAAAAATCACAATATTCAAATACATATGCAGTGGTATCTGGTACTTCATCTATGTGGCCCTTCGTGAGCTCAGAAATAATACTTTAACTCACCATTTAGAAATGTTTCCAGTGGCTATAAATCCAAGCATTTGGTTTCAAGATCCACTCTACATTAAACTTGTTTTTTGTTCTTTTTATTGGTCTTTTTTATGGGTAATGGTTTGGTATTTGTTGTAGGGCTTTTATATCATATATTATTTTAAATGAAATGTATATACAATTAAATACTACACAATTTATTGTATGGCATAACGCTTTTTGTGTTTGATGTATTTAATTTATATTGTAGAATATATGAAAAATGAGCTTTTTTGTTTCTTTAAATCTTTAAATACATTTAAATAATAATTTACAGTAAGGATTTTTTTATCATTTAAAAAAAATGCTTTATTGTTAAATTCTTTATTTTTCGTTTTTTCTGAAGGGTTGACTGCCACGTATAACGGTCACAGACTATAGGGAATTGATTTGCACACCCATGAAGTACACACCCAAGTCTTTTATAGAAGAACACTGCCCCCTAGTGGATGACTTTGTGTATCAAACCATAGCAGCTATTTCGTTAATACATGTTGAAGTGTTCTAACATTCAGAGGAAAGTGAAAAAAACGAAGGAAAGGTAAGATAACTCGATTTAAAGAACGCATATTTGAGTTTAAAAGGAAAACAATGAGTGACTAAAAAAAAGGAACATTTCCCTTCAATTATCGAATTTGTTTCCTTAAATATAAATTAAAGTAATAAACCACAAAACATCCGGTGTTGTGTTTTCAAATACTTGAAATAAACTTGCTCTGATTCAGATTAAATATTTAGTCTTTGCTTTCGGAAACCAAAAAAAGGGAAGAGAATCAAACCTGTCCTTTGATAATGGATGGAAACCCAAACAAGCATCATGTGACTCAGATAAAGCGTCAGGGTTGAGATGGATATATGACTCTTATCAGTGGTTTGCAGGCATCGGGCCAACTCCGCCCGTCTCCCGCCATCCTCTCATCCACAACATTTATCTTTGTTCGAGAGCCGCCAGATGTCACATGATCGCCTCCTTCCAAGAACTGAGAAGAGGCGACGGGGAGTCGTTAGAATTCTTTATTACTGTACAATAAAAGACACTTCTTCATCTGGAATGTCGGGTTACAAAGTATTGACAAACTGGGATATACACACTTTAACATTGCGTCGACTCAACACGCAAACCTCTCAAAAGTTAACATACAAATGTTAAAAAGCTCTTCTTAATATAAGAAATATATAAACACATTTACAAATGTACACACGTGTGGATAAAGTACTCTTTAAATAATTATATATTTGTGAAAGCTATAAAATCAATTGTTAAAAGTGACTTATAATTATTGTTATTTGTTTTTATATATATTTCAGTTAATCAATAGTAAGAAAAAACTGTAAGCAGCATTAAATATATATAAACATACACAAAAACATGTTAAATTGTGCTCAACTGTTGCAACTCAAGTAACACAATGTAAGAGATTTCAACGAGTACATTCATTTATCTTGATTCCCGAGCCTTCTTTCTTCACCATCGATCAAAAAGTACTTATATTATGACGTAAACTTGCTTTAAAAACCTTCAACAATCTCATTTCACAACAAAAAAAAGATACATTAGCACCAGAAAACCCATCAAATGTTCTTTCAAAGAGAAGCAAATAATAAAAATGTAAAAGTCGATTTAATGTGAAGCGTTACTCCTCGACGGTATTGTAGCCAAACTATTCTTTTGTAAAGAAGAAATATTGTGTTCCCAAGTTTAAGTGTTTGATAATAAATATTTAATGGCTGATGTTGTTTCCATTTTGGCGTTAAGTGCTTTACTTGAACCAGAACCAGCGCTTCGGTTGACGTTGCATTATGTATCCCGAGTGCTCATTTTGGGGGGAAATACTTTCACATTTGTGGGTGCTGTGGCCAAGAGGACGTCAACGCTGTAACTCCAAGAATGACCACGTATTTGAAAGGTTTTCTCAGGATCTCTAAAGAGTCAATTATTAACAGCTTATCAAGTCATTTTTCATTTCACCGGCCCTGACGTTCGCTTCACCATCTGATCCTTCGTCTCACGTTTAAACACTTTTCTTTTAACTCTGATGAGTCCTACATTCCTCTGATGAATTTGAGGGTGAGTTCGTAGGTCAGGAACATGGTGGCGCTCATGGGGAAGCCTCGGATGGCGTTGACGGACGCGCCCCGGAAGAAGACCTGAGCAAAACCAGAGTGACATTTATGAAGCGAGGAGGGTCAAAAAAACGACTCTGGTCACATGACTAACATAAATATGCATATATGAATGCGATTAAAATAAAAGTCAAGGATACTGGCATAAATGGAGGTAGATTATAAAGAAGTACAATGACTGAATAATACATTTAAACATATTTATTTCCAGATGTGTTGTATTGTTAGACTTCACAAGAAAATCACAATAAAAGGAAAACCATCAATTTATGACAATATTGAAATAAATATAAAAACGTTAATTATATATTAGATATGATTTATACTTTATTATTACAACATTATTATTAAAAACTTAATTCCATAGCTGTTAATAGATTAACACACAGATATTGAGAATTATTATTTAAAATAAATATTATATTAAAGGCAGAAAAGTCAAATGTCAATCGAATAAAATATAGAAAACAAGATAAAATAACCTTAAAAATATATGTTAAAAGAATGTTAATATATCGAGTCATTAATAAAGTGTATTTGATAATAAAATTAAAATAAAACTGCTGTAATAACAGTGTTTGTTTCGGCCTCGGCGTGACAGCAGCTGCGGCATTGATTAAGTTTCCGTCCACATCTGTCGCTCGCTTCTGAGAAGCAGCTTCTTATCTGACTTCGTGGACGTCGCTCTGAATGAACGACCATCTGCTGAAGCTCGTGTTGGAACAGAACCTGCCGATGTTTGTGTTCGATAAATGAAGGTCTTTGAAACAAAAGCAAATACTAATGATAAATACTGTGGGAGTCGAAAGCTAATTCCACCACAACACACGAAAATACTCTATTTAATTTAATATATATATACATTTAAATATATTATTAGGGTTTATATATACATATATATATATATATATATACACACACACACAAGAAAATTACCATTATTTTGAATTAAAATGGCTTGGAACATTATTTTTGACATCAACAAAGTTATTCATGAAAAATAAAATCCAATGGTAATAAATTTAATACAGAAGAAAGAGGATAAATATAAAATATGCCTTAAATATAATGTATTGTTTAAAATTATAAACGTCCATAAAAAGTACAACAGTAATTTTTAAATAAAATAAAAAAGGTGATAACAGAAATTGCACACACATATATATATATACTGTATATATATATATATATATATATATATTATACTTTTGACTTTATTTATTGTCATTGATCAGAAGAACACCAGTGAAAACTGGCAACGAAATCTCGTTGCTTGGCAACCGTTTAAAAAACACAGAATAGGTGATTGTATAAATATAAATATTAATAAGTTTAAATAGTGCAATGTTAAATAAAAAGAAAAAATAAATGTTTTAAATATTGCATAGAATTAATCTACATAAAAGTATAAATATAAATAAATATATAAAATAGTGCAATATATTGTAAATAAGACAAATAATGTTTTAAATAGTGCATTGATAATGGTGTAATTTTATCCCCTATTTAATCACGTTTTCCTTATTTTATTAGGATTATTTTTCATTATAATTCTCAATATGTGTGTTAAATTATGAACTGCTATGGTATATTGATTTTAATATTTATAGTGTATTAATCTATAGAATTGTCATTTTTATTTCAATATTTTCGTGAATTGAGAGCAGCTGTTTTCAATATATATAATATATATATATATATATATATATATTAGAACTACTTGAGGGGCCTACAAGGGAGCGAGGTCATCGGTCAGAGACGTGGACTCTCACCTGGGCTCCCTCAGTCTTGTAGCTGTGCAGGATGCAGTGCAGGATTCCTTTGTACTTCCTCTGCAGCAGAGCGTCCGCCTGCATCCTGCTCTTCACCACGTCTGCCGGCGTCGCCGTCACCCAGGAGATGGAACCTGGACACACATGATGTTGCCGTTACTTTTACTGAACAAATGTACTCACAATCCTCACAATGAGTCTCTTTTGTGCTCAAACTTTGTTTCCTCCTCACTGATCCAAATATGTCAAACTACTGCAGCTTTTTTTAGGGTTTTTTTTTTGCAGTTTTTCTTTCCAAACCAAACCAAAGTTTGATGACTTGCATTCGATTCTCCTCGACACGCGTTTCTCTCTCACGTGCCGCTTTAAAAGCCAAGCAAAGAAACAGGAATAGTTCCGCCTCCTGAGACTCCAGAATTCCCAAATGAAAGCTGTTGATCCAGGCGGACGAGGATTACATTCATAGAAGCTTCACTTCTGTAGCACACAGCTTTCGTTTTCTAACTTCAACGAGGGACTTTTAGGTTTAAACTCATTTCTTTAACACTCGCCTGGACGCTCATTTGGCTAGCTAGCTTTGTTGCTGTTAGCGTGAGTTCTGTGTCATCTTAAAAATAAAAACAAAAACTTTTAAAAAGTAAAAAAAAAACAATTAAAATATGTTACTGTTCCCAGATTACAAATACAGGGTTCCTACTTCGAGGTAGATTTTTTTCTTTATTGTTAAATTAAATTATATATTTTCAATAAAAAAAAGGAACTTCTATTGAGAAATATGTTTTCGGATAGATATTTATAAATTATTTTCTTTGATTAAAGTCATATTTTTTTGTATCAGGATCATATGACCTTTAGGACATTTGTGTCTAAATTATTATTATTCAATTCTAAATATTTAAAATCAATTAGTCTTTCTTTTTTTCAAATCAAAGTAAAAAAAAAAGGATTTAATTTGGGCGATTTAAGTTACTATTTTTGATTGTATTGTATTTTTTTTTTTATTCAATAATAACAACGAAAGAAATCCACCTCCATATTCCTACAGCTTAAGTTAAATTCAAGACTTTTTAAGACTTTTCAAATTCAAGACCAACTCGAATATGATCCAAGATAAACTAAAAACAACACTTTACTTACATGGGGTTTAAGAAAATTTATAGCATAGATTTTTTTTTAGCATTTTTCTTTTTCTCATTTATTTTATTTGTTCTTCTATTGTGATAGGGCAATGTTGCCACGAGAGTCAATCTGTAAATTATATCTATTTTTGAAATGCTATCAACTATTTTCAAATTTGTAACCAATATACAATCTTTTTTATTAATATTTAAAATAAATTTTTAATGCCAATTAAGGCCTTGACTTTATTGTATCCATAAATATAATTCCTTTTAAGAATTCATTAAGGATCCGTGGGAACCCTGTATAAAATAAAATTAAAAAAACAACTTTGTGGCCCAAATATCATGGATTAAACATGGACAGAAAATTGGTGAATATTGCATTATTTTAATCATCGTATCAACATTTTTCAATCTTTTCGACTCTCTGATCATGTTTCTGGTGGTACCTGCAAGTCCTCCGGCGAGCCAGATGGAGCAGGGGTTGGGGCTGGAGTTGGCGTCGGGCTTGAGCAGGTCACAGATGAGGGTGTAGGGGATGAAGTAGAGGGTGTAGCCGGGGATGTCGCGCAGCAGCATGGCTCCGCCCCCTCTGTACAGGCCCTGGACGCCCTGCGTCTGCAGGATGCTGCTGATGCAGTGGATGGGGCCGCGGTGCAGTCTCTGGCTGGAGGAGTCGACGGCGTGCATTTGGATGTTGGTGCCGTTGCTGCCGGCGAGCTGTAGTTCCTCTGAGTAAAAAACACGATTTTTTTGTCAATACAAAAGCTTGTCATCGGTGAGCAGAGAAGCAGATGGAGAGCACGAATGCTCCTCCCATGATGCAACACTAATAGACTCAGGGACTCGTTCATTCCTCGTGCTATAAGTCTGTTTAATTCTGAGTTTGGGCGCAGGAGTGGAGTGAAAAGATGATTATATTCTATGTTATGTTTGTATCCTTTGTATATTTGATCCGCTTGGTCTGCCCCAGGGCCTCCTCCCAGATGTCCAAGGCACCTGAACTAGTCTCCTGTAAGATTCCATAATGCTTTATAAACATACTTCTGCCTCTACTGATGCTAATCCTAACTTTAAAGTCACATTTTACAAGGCAGGAGAAGCAAGGCCAGGACCAAATCATAACATCATTTAACAAGAGCGGACATAGGACTGAAAGATCCGGGTCAGTGAGTTTTCATAACAATAAACAATCGTCACGTGAGAGCAAAAGCCGTTTTCCGATGCAATAAAAACACGATAACGCCGTCTAACCCGCGTGAACTCAACAGTCAGACGAGGCCAACAACAAAAGAGCTAATAAAGGAGGTTTACGTCGGCCAAAGTCTCGGGTAGTTTTCCGGGCGATAGTGTTGATGTGTTTGTGGGAAATCGTAAAATGGAAACAAGTGTTTTTAGGTGTGTCTAGTTTCACATAATACTTTTTTTTTGGTTCATTTTGCCTTTAACTCTTAACATTACAACAAAAACTTGTTATTTTTACTTTGATAAATTAAACCATTTTTATTGATATAATGTCAAACGTCCAAAAATATGTTTTGCTTCCTGTATTTATTGTTATTGATGATTTTACTTTCATATTTAGGCTCTACAGGTACAGGAAATGTCGCATTTATGAATATATTTGACTCGAAATTCACTTAAAATCCATTTTAAATAAATATAAATATAGGATGCAATGCATCTCGCATGTTAAATAACATTCACAACAATGTGAAATACTTTAAATTGTGTAACAGTTTTTGGTGGAAGCTTTTATTTTGAAGTTCTGAATCATCGCGATTAATCGTTAACTGTGACTAAAATGATAAATTCTTCTTTTTCTTTGTAAAATAAAGCTTTTTTAAAACAAGTGTAGAATTATGGATGTTAACCAATACATTCAAAATTATTAATGTATTTTATAAAACTATTCGATCACAATAAATTGCAGTAAAGCTAATCAGTTGCAAAAATAAAGTTGATATTTAAAACCCAAAATCTATTTATTTCCAAGTAGAAAGACGCGTAAGAAAAGGGGGTTTAAAAGTGAAAATGTACCTGTTACTAGTGTCTGAGTCTGCATTTGTAGTCTGATCTTCACCAGATCCACGGGGGCTCCGACGCCCACCGAAACAAAACCCGTCAGCATGCTGGCCAGAGTCAAGTCCAACATGCTGCAGGGATGCCTTCCGTCGCCATGGCGATACTTGCTTATGAACCTCTGCGCATTACTGAAGAAGCCGAACACCATCGAGTTGTAGACGGTGATGCTGACCAGCGGGAAAGACATTCCCTTGAAGAAGCCCAGAGCCTAAAACACAAAATTATAATATTTACAAAATGTTTAAATAAAAAAATTAAATAAAAATAAATAAACCGAAGTTTCGAAACTAAGCCTGTGACCACAGAATGTTGACTGTGGGAGGAATTCCCTCCTGCTGTGGGGAAGAGTTTGGGGGCAACGTGTTGAAAGTTAAAAACACAGCTGTCTGATGCTTTCATAAATAATGGGCCGTGAGGTTCCTGGAGGAGGCGTCGACCGACCGCGGTTAACAAAGAGCGGCTAGAAAAGTCAAAAGATGTCTTTTGAAAAACACCATTTGCTCAAGAATAATAGTTTTTTCCTCTTTTGACCTCGGTGGTCGTATTGATTAAGAAAATGGCTCAATAAATTCAAAGAAAAACGGCAAAATATATTATATTTATTTAGAAAAACAAACAAAAATGGAAACGTAAGGAGAGAAATTAAGATTGTTTTAGATCAATAAACTGTATTTTGCAATTTTAAATAAAATGCATTATACGAAAAAAAAAAATAAAGGGTACATACCATAAACTAATTGTGTAATATTTAAAAATATGATATAAACACACTGCAAAAATATAAATCCAATATCCATAAAAAGGACAAATAAAAGGAAGGGAAGAAAAGAGTAGAAAAGGTCATAAACTATCCTAAACAAGTAGTTATATGTAGAGTTGAACAAGTAGTAATACATTTTGGATAGCCATTGAACATTTCTTCATTTATAAATCATCATTTTTATAAGGTTATTTTTGACTGTGTAACTGATGACCTTTTTATATTGTATATAGACACACAATAAAGTTAAAATTGTAGTTCAGTTTTTATTGCAATTTAAGGGACTTGATTTAATATTTAAAAAGTTGTTTTAAGGCAATAGCAAGTCAGTTATTTAAACAAGAGTGAGGCTTATAAAAAACACTCACATTTTATTTAAAACATCTTTTCGTATATTCACCGTTTCCTTCTTGTAGATGCTCAGGCAGCAGTGCAGCATGTTCTTGTAGCCTTTTCCTGCCTGTAGTCTGGTCTGTAGGAGAAATAATGCAGGGTTTTATTAAGAAAGTACATTTAATAAAATAACTTTTTTAATCTCATTCACACACATAAAAACAACTGTAAAGTATCTTTGTTTTGTTTGGCTTCCTGGCTTCATAGAAAGACATTATGGTTTAAATGTAGCTTAAGTAAAACTTTGTTTTCTTGTGATTTTTAGCTAAACAATTAAGATAAAAACTGTTTCGTAGTTGTTACTGTTGTTGTGGGAAAGTTTAGAAAAGTTTACCTTGACTGTGTCCAAGGGGTGACCGACAAACACACTGGAGGCTCCTGCAGCAAAAGAGGGGGAAAAAAATGAAAATGAAAAAATGAAAATAACACATAAGCACTTTCCTAATCTAATTTTCTTGTTCAAATTCCTGCATTTAATGTTGAAGTTCAGTAGAACAAGGATAGTTTAAATGTATTTAATATGTATTTTAAAGGAAAAATGGAGTCAATAGCTATAGATGCTACAGTTAGCTTAAAGCGTGTACAGCTAACTTAGCTAGCAGAGACAAATTGCTAACTCATAAAATAGGAAAAAATAAAATTACTTTAGTACTAATACTAAGAGTTTATTGCTGATCTTCTGAGTCCCTTTTTTATTTTTTGACGTTTTCCTTAATTATAAGTTAGTAAATGACTTTCTAATGATTTAGTAGAAGTTAGCTATTAACTTTGAGATCTGACTTTTACGGTTAGCTGAAACAAAAAAAAGAAATCAGTTTTTACTCCTTATAAGCTTAACTTGTGTTTCATTATCTTACTGATCTTAAAGTATATTCTGTAGAAAACACTGAAAACCGTGACAGTAAGATCATTTTCTTAAGATGCTAAAGCTAGCAAAGCACTATTGACACAAAACTTGTATTATAAGGATTTTAATGATGTATTGGTTTGAATACAAGTTTTTCTGATAACTTTTGATGATAGTATATGTAATTAAAAACTAAACTTGATAACAACTTTTGAAGTATTGTAACAGATATTCTCCTAAAAATAGCGCCTCTCTAGTTAACTGGCCCAAGTTCAATGAAATCGAGTTTCTATAAAGGGGCCCCAGCCGAAAATAGGCCACGGTGTTCCCCATTAACCCCCTATTTTCCCAGCACTCTCTGCAGTTTGCATTCAGCCCATCAACATTCCGACACAAACAACATCCTGACTTTGTACCAGTTATCTTTCTGTAACTTGCATGAACGATAACAAACATTAATAACTCCTTTTCAAATTATTATCACAACATTTATGTTGTCAGTTAGCAAAGTGTGTTCAAAGTATTGGTGATGGTAAACCATTTTCAACAAATTCTTCCAATTGTAACTTTTAGTTTATTGAAAATAAATAAAATGAATATAAAGAGTTATAAAAAAAGAATGTAAAAAGTGTGACTATAATGTTTAATTGTTAAAAGCTATTTTAGCTCATTGTTTCTTTTAAAA